>NC_089254.1:90539942-90839942 GCF_963930625.1 Muntiacus reevesi | reverse complement strand
AGGAAGGCAAATCAGCTCCCAAGAATGATCAAATGGTATGTTTCAAACACAGATGGTAATGATTTACAGATTATCCGTCGGCTTCAGATTACTCTCGCTGTTGCTCACCTCCATTAGCACCACTAGCCATGAGGTTACTGTGGAATCTACAAAATCCTTTAAAGTAAATGCAAAAGTCCCAGGCATCACCCAAAGCCTGGCCTTTCCCCCATGAGATTGATTTAGACTGCAATCAATTGTGTGTGTACTCGGAGCGGGAGAGAATGTTAGAGTTGGCATTCGCCAACAGCTAGTCAGAGTTAAGGGATATTTTGTTTTGAAACTAATTTTGTTCTCTCTCTTTATCTCCCCCCCACCCCCCCACCCCTACCCCCACCCACCGCCACACACACACACACTCCAAATATGGAGAAACCCAGGCTAATCTCATTGCTGAGCACTGGAGTTGATGGAATTACTCTCTTGAAATCCGAGTCTATGTGTTAAACTAGTCATGGGCCCTGGGGACACAGAAGGGGGAAACCACTTTGCTTGGTAATGATCGGATTCTACTCTTTGATCCTGTAGACATTTGTATTTTGGGTGTCTGGAGTCTTTTGAGCTCCAGAGTCAAGTCCTTGAGACAGACGACAAAGGCCAGTGATGCAAAAGGCAACCTATGATGAGCTTTTTCCAGGAGCTCAAAACTGGGAACCTGGAGCTGGACTGAAGACAGCATCTAACTCATGGGCTCCATTTTCTAACTGCATCATGGCAGCCTCCCAGGGCAAGGCCAGGGAGCTGGCCCCAGTTCTGGGTCAACTGGGGCCTGAGGAGGAGAGGGCAGGAAGCTGAGGTCCAGCTTCCCTTTGGGGTCCCCAAAGACACCAGGACCAGGCTTCAAGTCAAGTATTACAGACTACATAACATCTTACAGAAAAAACCCAAAAGAACATTATGGCCAACCCAATATGTGGTTTGTGGTCATGCAAAAATTTTGTGCACGAAAAATGTGAAAGACAGACAGTCTTAGAGACACAGTATTAAGCCAAAAACTTCAGAAGTTGAAGGATATTCTGAAAGTTTGTAAAAAGCAGTCAAGCAGCCTGTTTGATAATGCTAGCCTGTCCTGGGCACTTGAGGATGTTTGCTCATCCTCTACCCCAAATTCACTCCCCACTCATCACATTTGTCTTTGACCTCATGGTTCCTGGAGGAGTTCCTGGCAAATGGAGAACAGTATCTGCCAACTGCCTTTAGAAGTGAACTCAGAACCCAGAAGGAGCCCTCGTTTTGAAAATTACGCCTTCTTTGGGCAAAATGAGGTGCCTGTGTTTGGACTTACTGGGACAATCTGCTTCTTTGGATGACTCCACCATCTGGAAAGGAACCAAGTACCCTTCTTGACCCCCAGGCAGCAGGATCAGGATGCAGAATGTTTTGCACATTCCGAGAGCCCTTCTGGCAGAAGAACAGTAGAGAGAGAGAGTTACTAATATTAACGTTTAAGATTCTGACATTCAGGATCTTGCAGTCAGAGAGCCCTGGCCCATCATGAAACAAGAGAGAAGTGGGTCCAAAAGATGAATCTGTCTCCCTCCCCAAGAAGCCTGAAAAGCACCACAATGCTTATCTCTTGTAGATGGATGTGGGGCATGAAAAATTCTTAAATCCAAGATGGCACCATGCAACTGGACCAAGAGAAAGGAGCTCAGAAACACTGGGGTTTGAGTTTAACTGTCCTGCTAAAACTTGTCGGCTGTGTGCTCCCTGGCGGACTGATTTCCTCTCTGCAGAAGGAAAGAACTAAAGACTCTTCCTCCAGCAAAAGGCTCACAGAGGTGATTAGCATCCACTTCTGCCCTGCCTGCTTATACCACTGAGGCAAAAAAATCATCATCCCGCCAGAGGGCTCCTGGCAAGGAGTTAGCAACAGATTGTCAGGATCCAGGTGTAGACTGCAGAAGGGCAGGAAAGGCAACCCAAGAGGGTGAGAAGCATCTGAAAGGTTCATGCCTCCCTTGAGGGCAGCTGGGGATGGGAGTTGTACCATCTGGTGTCAAGCAGCCATGAACTACAAGGCCCTGGTGCAGAACTGTCAGTCACAGCTGTCCTAAGAAGAGGAAGACAGGACCCAGAATCTGAGGGCAGAGAAACAGACCTGCGAAGAATTCTAGAACCCCATTCTGGGAGTGGGTACAAATTCAAGGCTTGAACAGGTCAGACTAGAGGCCAATAACTGGAATCAGGGAATAAAATCAACATGGGAGCCAAAAGGATGACTTGATACTGAGTAGGGTTGGGGAACTATTGTCATAGGTCCAAGATAATAACTTAACAGCCACATACAGCACCAGTTCAGTCTTCTAACATTCAACAACCTATCCATGCTCTGGGGATAGAGATAAACAAGGCCATTTCCTGGTCTCCAAGGAACTTACAGCAAGGTGTGAGAAGACAGCCTGGTAAACTAGTAATTGTAACAGAGTAGCTAGAGTGTACAGCATACCCTCAGGGTAGGAAGCATTGGAACTGAGGAGAGAAGAGAGGGTGGACATGCCCTCAAAGTGAGCCAGGGTCAAGTCAGGGGGTATCTGTCTAGTAGGTCTCACTCCAACCTGACCCACAGGTGGTGAGGGGCCATTGAGAGGCTGTTGACATCCCTTCAGGCTCTTCAGTCATAAGCAAGAGAAACTAGCTCTCACTCAAGCAAGAAAACACAGGTGGTGGAAGCATGAAGGTTGTTCACCAACCTGAACCACAGCCCAGCAGTTTAGGGAAAAAACTGAAAACCAGGACTGCTCTGGGACTCCAGAGCTTCAGGGAGCTACCGATAGAACAAATCAACTGCACCCCATTCCACTGGCAAGCCAGATTCCAGGGAGAGTCGGACAGCAAGCTGGGGCCACATACCTGCTTCTTCACTGACAGTCGCACCAAGACCAGGCCAGGTGGGAGGCACTTCCTTAAAGGGAACTCAGGGTTCTAGAGCCAAGGAAGAGGATTGATTTCCTGGGTGTCCAAAGTTAACTGAGAGCATGCCTCAAATGTTTAGGCTGGAGAGTGACATAACACATCTAGAGTTTGGAGCCCTTTCTGTAAAGGGCCAGATAGCAAATATTTTCAGTCTTGTGGGCCATATGGTTCCTATTGCATGGACTCACCTCTAATGTGCAGAGTAAAAGCAGACAGACAATACATACAAATTAAAATAAAAAACGAGCCACAGAAGGGGAAAGAAGCAAAGAGAGTTAAGAACTCATCCTGTCTACGAAAATACATCTGACGAGTTTTCTAGCTAAGAGCAGTCTGTTGGGAAAATTTCTTCTTTGGGGAATAAAACTACCCCTCGATAAAGAGCCCTTTTATAGACTTTATTTTCATGAGTATTAAGTTCTGTTTCCTCTTGTATTTAGCTTCTTTCTTAATTGTTTGTTTCCATAGGGGGTTCTGTTTGTTTGGTATCTTTTGTAGGCTTTTTATTCTGGCAAAGGTAGCAGCAATCCCCCCTCAGCAGGGTATCAGCAATTCATTGCCTTGTTTTGTTTCCCTCATTATTGTACTGGAACCATGGGTTTCCCAGTGTGGTACACCTGTATTTATTTGAGTCAATTTTTTAAAATACAACAACACAACCACATCCGTACTTCCTGCGATGCCATCTAGCTCGCTGCTGGCAACCTCAGAGCCTTACTCTGCATTGCTTCTCAGTCATTACGGCTCAGCCAAGAAGAGGGGGCCGGGGACTTGGACTTGGCATACGTGGTCATGGCCAGGCGAAGACCTAGCCCCTCTTTAGTAATCACCTCTTCAGGATGAGGCAATATGCTATGAATTAGTGTGTTCCAGGCCTGGAGTGGTAACATATGGTGTATCTCTGCTCATTCTACATTAAATCCTGACATTCTGCAGCTGTCGAGATAAAGCTGTTTATATGAGTAACATTGTAGTTTGTTTATAGGGAAATAATGTGTAGCAAGTTATGATTAATCAAGGTGTCTAAAATCCGCTGGAGGCTTCTAAATAGATTTGTTTTCACTGCCATGCTTTTTGTCTCCTAAATTGGGGGTTAGTCACTGCCCACCTCCATGCCCTTTGAACCTCACCCACTACTTGGTCCCAGGTCTTCCAGGGCTACCGAGGGGTATGGTTGCAGAGGCAAGAAAAGGGGTATTGCTCAGGGCTGGTGATGGAAGGAAATCACCTGAACCCTTCTGAACCCTAGGAAGCCCCTCAACAAGCCATGTCTGCTTCATCCTGGTATTTCTGCACTTGGAACCCCAGTCTCCAGCTGGATTGTTGTCATGAAGCACCATGAGGTTTTCCAGGGTCCGTGAGGTCATAGGGTCTTCAGGTCATGCAGACTTTGGGGTTCTCAACTTGCTACAGGTTATCTGATCTTCTCCTTATGCCTGTGGTTCTGGGTTCAAATTTTCTCTTTGGAGGATAATTGGTTAGAACCCAAGGAAAGCCCCTCACACAGTTTCTTGCAGAGTTTTCCCCCTAGATGCCAGAATCCTTCAATGATGCTGATAGCCAGTCTCCGGTCCTGCCTGCTCCATCTCAGTAGGTGGATTGAAGCCACGTGTATCGTCGTGGGAGGGTCAAACTTGGGGAAGAAATCAGCCCTCTAATCCTGCACTTCATTCATCCCTAGTTTCATCCTCTAGGGCAACTTCAAGCTGGCTGATTACTTCCCTGCTTGAAAACCCTTCAAGATCTTAGTCAACTGCCACCATCTGCCTGCAGGCTAAAGCTCATTGTTCCTCTGTGGTGCTTGTAGCACCCAGCCCTCCTCAACCCTGGCCATACTACACCAAGCACTTGCTGGCTTATCTTTACTCACCCAGAAACCTGAGCCCAGAATATACCCACATGTCCAAGGTGGTAGGAAACACCAGCTGAGATCTCTTGCCCCTTGTCCTTCATTCCCAGGCTCACCATGGGGGTGTGGTCTAAAGAGTACGTGTGTTCTAATGGAGTCTCCAAAGAGTGATCATCATTATTATCAGCCTTGATATTTCTATAAAACTTCTTGACAGTGTAAAGGACTTTCCTTTTGTTCAATTATTTCTTGATTGAAATATTATTTCTCCAAAGCTGTGTCTCTCTATCAGAGTATCTCAAAGGTATTTCAGTTGCTCAGTCATGTCTGACTCTTTGCGACCCCATGGACTGCAGCACGCCAGGCCTCTCTGTCCATCGCCAACTCCTGGAGTTTACTCAAACTCATGTCCATTGAGTTGGTGATGCCATCATAGATACTAGGTATACTTATTTTAGGGCTTCCCTGGTGGCTTAGACAGTAAAGAATCTGCCAGCAATGTCCTCCCCAGTTGGGAAGATCAACTGGAGAAGGAAATGGCTACCCACTCCAGTATTTGTGCCTGGAGAATTCCATGGACAGAGGAGCCTGGCAAGCTATAGTTCATGGGGTCACAAAGAGTCAGACGTGACTGAGCAACTAACATACACACACATACTGATTTTATGCCTTTGAGCCAAATGCACAGATATTGCTCCAAAATAAATCTCTGCATGCAAGATGCTTGCTTGGATACATACCCACATGCATGCTTCAGTGCTGGGCATGTGTGATCCTTGCCCCAGCGCTGGCCAGGTGGAGAGTTGAGAAGCCAGCTGCCACCAAAGGGGCATGAAGCAATCCAAGACACTGTGGGGGCAGCTTCATGCACCTACTAGAAGATGCATGAGCAGAGACACATTCTTGCAGCTCTGTTCATGATGTAGCATTGAGGATCAGCTGCCTCTTCGGTCAGGGAGGCAGAGCCAGCAGTAAGTAACAGCAGAAGAAGTAAGTTGCTAGAACCTCACAACCCTGCTGCATCTCCTGCCTTTCCAGCCACGTGGAAGGCAGCTGGTTGGAAGTCAGGCAGGTAGGATTTTGCTGCCTGAGAGCACGGAGCAATTCCACTGCTCGGGAAGACCTTGAGTCATCATCAAACTCTTTTTCAGCAAATAGCCCACCCTCCTTCAAATCATCTATCGGGACTTCTATGAATGTCCACTGTGAATGTGTACAGAAAAAAGCAGATGGCCCAAGCTGGGGTCTTAGGAGCTGCCCCAGTTCAGAGTGAAGGGGAGGAAATGAAGACATTTGAAAGAAGAGCTCAGGCAGGACTAGGCCAAGAGGCAAAGACCACGAGGCCATTGTGAGCATTAGCCAAGCATAATCAGTCCTGAGACAAGGATGAACTGACCTTTCTGGGTCCGGGTGTTGAGCTTGGATCATAAGCTGTTTAGTTCAGCATCACTGAGCCCTGCCCCGCCATGGGGTTTGGAGAGAGAGGAGAGAGAGAGGCAGAGAGAGAGGAGCATTGAGGTTCCCATTTCACATGTAAGAGCACCCAGGAAGACCAAGTAAACGGCAGACAGAGTTCACCCAGCCAGGGAGGACAGATGTAAGAAGAAAGAATTACTGCAGAAGAGTGCCTTCTGAAAATAAACAGGACAGACAAATAAAGAACTGAAACCAATCAGGAACCTAAAAACCTCCCTCCACCCCCACCACCACTCTACCTTCCTTTTCCTGCCGGGACAATCGAGTGAGCCTCTTGCCAGAAATGAACATTGCAAGGGACAGTTAATCAAAGCTGAACTGCACCCCCACCACGCCCATGAGTGAACAGTACCCAGAGCTGAGCTGACAGCGTGGCAGATGAAGGAAGGAGAGGTGGCAACCCTTCCCCAGCAGAGTCCGCCTGCAGGGAGGGTTGGGGTGGGGGTGCAGAAGAAGCCCAAAGCCAGTTCCTTCCCATAAAAAATGATATGAGGTGAAAAATCATTTACTGCATATTAGGATCCACGGTTGGGCCATTTATATGTTTTACTGGGATGGTTATGTCAGTAAATGAAGCCTGAAAAATCCATCATGGGCAGGGAGCCTGGCAGTGGCCTGGTCAGGGGAAGGGAGTTGGGGTGTGGTCAACTGGGCAGGAGAGGAGAAACAGGAAAGGAAAGATGTTGGTGCTGTGGGGAACCTACATTCATCCGCTGTCCCCCGATAGCTTAGGATCACATTGAAGGGCCTGGTGAATCCCCCAGCAGCCCTGTGGTTACTTGTCTTTCTAAACAGAAAGTTCAAAGTTTCCCTCTACCCGAGTCTTTCCTGCCTGGTTGTGGGGAAGCACTAATCCATTACCCCTGATTCAGTGGGTGACTTTTAATTAAATACTTACGTGCTAGACTGAGGACCCGGGGCTGACAGCAGCCCTGTTGTCTCCATCAGGACTAGCCCCTCCTTCCTTTGGGTCTTGACCAAACCACACTGGTGATTAAAGAAAAATGTGACTTAAGAAGCTCCCAGAGGGACTTCCCTGGTGCGCAGTGGTTAAGACTGCTCGCTTCCACTGCAGGGGGCACAGGTTCGATCCCTGGTCAGGGAATTAAGATCCCACAGGCTGCCTGAAAGTGAAAGTCACTCAGTCGTGTCTGACTCTTTGCAACCCCATGAACTGTCCATGGAATTCTCCAGGCCAGAATACTGGAGTGGGTAGCCTTTCCCTTCTCCAGGGGATCTTCTCAAACCAGGGATAGAACCCAGGTCTCCCGCACTGCGGGCGGATTTTTACCAACTGAGACACAAGAGAAGCCCATGAATGCTGGGTAGCCTATCCCTTCTCCAGGAGATCTTCCCAACCCAAGAATCGAAGCAGGGTCTTCTGCATTGCAGGAGAATTTTTACCAACTGAGTTATTAGGCAAGCCTGTCAGTCCAAGGAACAGACCCCTTTTTACAGCATGTGGGCTGTACCAGCTCCCATACTGCCTGCTACAGCCAGAAAACCCAAAACCAAACAAAAATAAAAAGAAGCTCCTAGAAAGTTGGGGAATGGGTACCCAGGTATCAAATGGAGCAGAACATGGCAGGAGGGAGTGTGGGAAAGTCATTGGGATGGATGCTATTAATCAGGTGCCCTTTTAATGAATGCCAGAGCTGGCATGTGTAAAGAGCATTCCCACTTCCCTAGCCCCGCTTACCTCTGAGCACGTGTCTGGCTGTAACTGGCCCATTTGCTACATTGGCAGTGCAACTCTAGGAAAGGGGTGCCTGCCTGGTCTCCCTGTTATACCACGGACCTCCTGCTATGTATGACCCTTGGACTTCAGAGCCAGAGAAACCAAGAGAATGTCTGTCCTGAGCTCCTTGCTATCCGGATAAGGAGACTGAGGCTGGTACTAGAAGAGTTCTCCTCCTCATTCCCGGTCCACCCGTCCACACCCGGCTCCTGCTCTGCAGCCGAGTTTGTAAGCACACAGGGCACCAAATCACCATCTCCTCCGACCACCCAAGGGATAACCCACCACATCTTAGTTATAGGCAGGAAGGATGCTTTCTAGAACATGTAGGGTTCTCATCCAGCCTCCTACCCCCTCATCTCCCTTTCCCTTTTCGTATCACATTGAGAAATAAGGACACACACTGTGGGGACTGGTATACTACAAGCCACCCCCAGTGCCTGAAGGAATGTCATGAGATGCTGGGGGAGTGGAGGGGCTGTCAAGATCACTGCCCAGATTCCCAGAACCACAAAGAGCCATGAGATAGATCAAGGACAAGATGAATGGAACAGTCAATGAAGGTCCTTGACCACAACTGGAAACAATGCGCAGTAGCCAAGCAGGCTGGCACTTTGCTGATTTTTGTGACAAGTTCATCTGAGGACAAATCAAATGCTGCATTTACACAGCATCAACTCAGCTGTTCGATTCATCCTTCCAGGTGAAAGAAATAGATGCCAGCAGGAAAAAAAAAATCCCACATGTCAGGTAGCAAAGATATGTGTCCAGTCCTGACACGTGCAATTTCCCATGGAGTGAGAACAAGGTGAGAACCTCCCAAGGACCTGAGTTGACAGCAGAGGGAAAGGATGCTCGTGGCTAGGAGGCAGCCTGGGGCAACAGGCAGACACAAACCGTGGCACAAGGTGGCCTGAGTTTTAATGCCTGATCTGCCACTGACTGGGGCTTCCATGGCAGCTCAGAGGTTAAAAAAATACACCTATCAATGCAGGAGACGTGGGTTCGATCACTGGATCGGAAATATCCCCTGAAAAAGGAAATGGCAATTCACTCCAGTGTTCTTGCCTGGGAAATCCCATGGACAGAGGAGCATGGTGGGCTACAGTCCTTGGGGTCACAGAGAGTCTGACATGACTTAATGACTAAATGACCATGATAACTGCCACTTACTAGATGCAATTACCTTGAATAATTTCATGAACCTCTCTCTGCCTCAGTTTTCCCATCTGTAAAATGGGGAGAACAATAGTGTAAGACCATCTAAGAATTTAGTAGAATATTACTTACAAGTGTTCAAAATAGTGCCTGGCACATAGTGAGTTGTATAGAAGTATTAAATGAAATAAACCTAATGCAAACCAAGAAAACCAAACTTTGAAACAAAAGGCAGAAGTTTTTCTCAACCAAGAATTTATCTGCAGGCAAAAGTGGAAGTGAATGATAGGGATGCCATAGACACACACCCAGTGCCTGACAGGTATGACCTCCTCTCCCCCTAATTCCTGTCCCATGGTACAGGTGTGCTATGCAGCCTAAGAATGTTGCCTATGAAACAGGATCCTCAGACATGCAACTTATTTTCAATTTCAAGGTAAAATTAGGCTTGCATCCCTGAGGGAGAAAAATCTGTCCCCAAATACAAGAAACTCCCCAGAGAAACCTGCTAAAATCACATATTTAAAAGGACATCAATATTTTTCTGACGGAGTATTAGCAACAATAAATAAATTGCCAAATGGAACTGCAAACTTGTGAGACTGCTCAGTATTTGAGTGACAGTTAACGTCTCTTGGGAAATAGCAGAGACAGCTGAACATGTCACCAATGACATGATCTCTATTGCACAGAATATGAGGGGCTCCTGCTGGGAATGGGGACAAGCCAGGGTGATGACAGCCAGGCCAGGGGAGACGCAGGCTGCCACAGTGCCCTGTGTCCAGGTAGGGTCAGAGGACAAGGTCCAGGGCTAGGACCATGGGGACAGAGTAAGGTCTCCCCCACCTGGGGTCAATGAGCCAGAAGTTGACCTGAGTGGGGAGGCAGGACACTGATCCCAGAAACTGCAGCGAGTCCTGGTCAAGGAGCTCATCAAGGGGCTGGAATGTTGGAGTCAAGAAGGGTAAAGCCTGCCCATGATATAAAAAGAGGAGGGAGGAAAATGGGAGTGGGGAGAAAGTCTGGGTGCAGGACATCCAAACGAAAGACCAAACTGTGGGGCTTGGGGTAAGGTAGCTGCTGGTCTCAGAGAGACCACATTCCAGTGCAAAGGACACCAGGGATGGGTCAGTAGGATGGTTCCAAACCTTTCCAAGCAGTGGGGCAAGGGCAGGATGAACAAAGCTGGGATGACTGCCGACAGAGAGGGACTGTGAGATAGAGTGATTGAACCCTTGATCTTGGAGCATCTACCAAATTTTCATCATTGGCTGATACTATAATAGGGAAGAACAAGTTTGACTCCATATCAGATCTGTTTCTTTTTTTTTTTTTTTCATTAAGTTCTTAAAGGAATATTACTTCATTTTTTCTTTTGAACTGTTCCCAAATATATTTGGAAATATTTTCAAATAGATATGTTTGTATTTTTTGGCCATGCCACCCAGCATGCAGAATTGTTAGTCCCCGGACCAGGAATCGAACCTTCCCTCTCAGCAGTGGAAGCACAGAGTCTTAACCACTGGGCTGCCAGGAAAGTCCCTATTAGATCTGTTTCTTTAACTTTAACCTTCATATTCTATTGCTTTGAGTTAAGAATGTTGCATATAGCCTGAACTATACAGGATAGCCTGTTCTCAAGGCTCTTTAACTTTTAAGGGTATAATACTTTTCCATTCACGTAGAGATAAAAAGTTGCAGAACAGAGAATAACATTTGTCTTGTGACCTGACCTTTGTGGATAGCTGAAAGAACAAAGGATTCCAACATCAAGAAGTTTGCCACAATCAACCACACTCCCTTCCCTTTTTTGTACAAAAGAAGCCCGAATTCTGACTTGGGAAAGATCGAGCTATGGTCATAACTTAAAGACTGCCTCTAGGGTTACCCTGGAAATAGCTGCATTTTAGAAAAGAGTAGGTCACCCTGGACCTGCAGAAATCCACCCCAAGTCAAACAGTCTTGACACTGAAAGGAAAAAAACAGGTAGGGGAGCCTCAACACTGGGACCTGATTTTTGTTGGTGGTGGTGGTTAGTCGCTCAGTCGTGTCCAACTCTTTTATGACCCTGTGGACTGTAGCACGCCAGACTCCTCTGTCCATGGGATTTCCCAGGCAAGAATACTAGAGTGAGTTGCCATTTCCTTCTCCAGGGGATCTTCCCAACCCAGGATCGAACCTATGTTACCTGCATTGCAGGTGGGTTCTTTACCCCTGAGTCATGGGGGCGGGGGGGGGGGAGCCCCTAGGACCTTATAGGAGTACACAAACTAAGTAGGGATGCTCTACCAGCATCCAGCCCAAATCACCCAGCTCAGGGCACCTGGAAGGGGCTTTCTTGTAGCACACTGAGTGAGCAAGTGTGTGTGACCTATCAACTTCACCGTGCTTATATAAATTGCTTTAAAATATCTGGTGGACATAAAACTTGTTAATGAACTTTTGGTTGGGAGAGAGGTGAGTGACCTGATTACAGAGTAAGGGGGACCTTCACTTACTCTATTATATGCTTCTTTCATACTTTAACTTTTATAATAATCCTATCTTTTATAATAAAAAGATATATTAAAGAATATGTTATGGGAATACATATAAGACTTTTAAAAATAACTTCTGGAAGACTTTTTTAAGAGTCAGTTTACATGCATTTCTGGTATCTTTAAGTTGAAGCAAGGAAACAAGGAACTTCTTACCAGGAGGTTGTAGTGGGAGTAGTACTCTCCCCTCCGTGTATTTCTGCCTCACTCCAGGAATTAGGAACTTGCACTCTTGCTGAGCTGTTGGGAAGATCCTTCCTGTCCCTTGAGTAAGCCCGGCCTGCTCTGAAAGAAGAGTAATGCATGATGGCAAAGGCAAGGCTTCAAACCTGCAGGAGCTGCTCCCCTCTGCCCAGCAGAGTTCATGTTCACCTTCAGACGGCACACCCCCCGGGCCCCTCTGAGCCCCCTGAGGCATCATCGCTCTTGGCCATCCAACCTTTACACAGAACAAATCCAGGTCTAGAGTTGATAAACTGTATTTGGAAGAGGGGTTCTTGGGTCTAATTGTCTTTCCATAATCCAGCTTTACTAGCAATGAAAATGATTTTTTCCCTATCTATCTGACTTCTGGAAGGATTCAAGACTCATGAAGGGAAGGGTGTGATTAAATGTGATTTTTCTCATTGCTCAAAAGGAAAAGCCAACACCATTAATGCAGGGGTTGGCAAAGAAAACTCTTGATTGGAGGAAAAGGGTCAAGAGGATCTATCACAAATAACAGCATCAATACACCTACAACTAACATTTATTTACTGAGTGCTTACCAGAGGCCAGGCATGGTGCTAAGTACTTTACACACTTTAGTTTTTGTTTGATTCTCACCACAACTTCCCAGATGAGGGAACCGAGAGCCAGAGAGAGCAGGAGGAGGGCTGGCCACAGGAGAGCTGGCATTCACACCTGGACTGACTTTGCAGGACACACTCTTGAGTATCACCCACTATAGCTCTGTGTCCTCCTGCCTTGAGGGAGGGCCCTCCGTTTGCCTCCTAGGAATGTCTGGGTAGACAGCTTTTGTAGGTGGAGGTCACAATAAAGCAATGCTCACATCAGCACAGAAGGAGTAGATGGACAAGAGCAGGATAAATTAGGACCAGGGCATATGTCCAGCTGCCCAAATAACTGGGGGTGAGGTTCAAGATGATCTGAGGAGCAGGACAGGTCTGCCCATAATTCCCAAGAGAATTACACAAAGTCAGCCCCTTGAGAGAGAAATCTTTCAGGAATCCCTCAAACTTGAAGCTTAGACTGACCCCATCGGCTTATCCATTCCCTACACCAACAGGGTTATTAAAATACCCTTATTGCTTTGTTCCAGACTTGGTCATAAAATCATGAACTTTGAACTACTATGAGGCTTAGAGAACTAACTATTCAGCTCTCTGGATTTAGAGAAGAGTGAATGGGTTCGGGGACCTGAATGCATTGCTTGAGTTCGCAAAGCCAATTAATGAGGAAACCCAGGAGTTTTGGCTCCCCTTCCAGTGCTCATCCCATAATACCATGGTAAGGCTTGGAATTCTGCCCCATATCTGGTCCTACCGACTTTTAGGGAACATCCACTTCGGATTGAAGATTGAAGGCAGGAGGAGCAGGGGATGACAGAGGGCAAGATGGTTGGATGGCATCCCTGACTCAATGGACATGAGTTTGAGCAAGCTCTGGGAGGTAGTGAAGGACAGGGAAGCCTGGCGTGCTGCAGTCCATGGGGTGGCAAAGAGCAGGACAGACTGAGGAACTGAACAACACTTCAATTAGGCACTGTGACACCCGAGCATGTGAAAAGCCCGGGTTGATTTCCAATCTCAACTGCATACTTCTGGGGCAGTTCATAAGATTGTGACCAAGTTCTGGGATACACTGAGAATATGTTCAGCTCTTTGGACTGATAAACATGCCTCTTAAACCTTGCAGGGTATAAATAGATGACAGAAAATGTGATGGAGGAATAGAGGATTGATTTTCTATGTCAAGAGCTACTCCTAATTTATACACTCTATAATTGCCAATATTCCACATCTTGGGAGACATCTATTTCAGCCACTCAAGATGTGATCTTATCTCCCTCTCCCCCTCCTCTTCCCTAAAACACGGCCCTTCGATGGCAAAAGGGCCCTGGAGAGTTCTATAGTGGCCTGCCCAAGGTCACAGAACAAGCCAAGGGCAGGATGGATAGAGAGCACCCAGATCTCAGTGCCAGGCCCCCCTCACCTTGCACAGATTTCTGTTGCAGAGGAGAAAAGATCACTCAATCAGGAACTTTAACAGGAATAAGGAAAGACATGGGTCTCATCCCTGGGGAGGGCTGATGCAGGCATACAGAAGTGTTTGTCTTGGGAAGTTGTGTCCTCAGGCCAGGTAGCACTGATTAAACAAAGGTTTTATAGGCAATGACAAAAGAAGACCTCCCCCCCAAACTCCGCTGCTCGGCTAAGTGCCCCTGCTGTTCTTTTAATAGAAGCATTTTCCCTGCCTACCTCCCCTCCCTCCAGAAAATATGGTGTGTGAAATATCAAAACTAATTAGACCAAATGGTGTTCATATCTGTCACTGGCTTTTCTGGGGGAGTACAGCCTGTGTCGGGGAGGGAAATTTTGTTAACTAATTAAGGACAGTTTTTAGGGGAGAGTGTCATGGTGCTGTGGGAAAGAGGGATGGGAGGATTGGAGAGGGTTCTTGGATGGGCTGATTAAGGAAAACCGAAAATAGAGACAAAAATAGGAGTGACCGCAGGGTGACCTGGAAGATGATGTGGGAGAGAGGGAGGAACAGGAGTGAATCAGACTGGTGGGCAGCCAGTATTACGGTTCTTATAGTCAAAATAGGACACAGCTTGGTGGTTCAGATGGTAAAGACTCTGCCCGCAACACGGGAGACCCAGGTTCAATCCCTGGGTCGAGAAGGTCCCCTGGAGAAGGGAATGGCAACCCACTCCAGTATTCTTGCCTGGAGAATTCCATGGACAGAGGAGTCCTGCAGGCTACACAGTCTGTGGGGTCGCAAGAGTCGGACAGGACTAAGCGAATCTCTGTCTGTCAGTCTGCACACAAGTATGAGTGTGCTTTCTACACCAAGAAACAAATCCATAGGAAGGAGGAGGCAATTTGTCCAAAGTTGGTACTTCGTAGTTGTTAATGCTATTGATTTCGGATGCGCAACAGCAGTACTCAGCAGCTTGCAAGAAGCAGTAACTGGAAACAAGGTCTTAGTTTCCGAGACGGGGAGTCCTAGCCACTGGACCACAGGAGCCATCAGTTAGGGCTAAGGTCCCTAGCTTTTGCTTGCCTAATCAAGAACATATTCAGACAAAGAGGCAGAAGGTAAAGAGTAAAGTAAAAAGTTTATTGAAAAGAAAAGTACATGCAGAAAGGCGTACGGGCGAGCTCAGAGCAAGAGTTGCATATTTGGGAAGTTCAAATCCTTTATAAGGGTGGAGTTTTCAGGGTATCTGTCTTGCCTCAGGCCAGTCATCTTGCTCTGTCCTCCACCACCCAGTTAATTTGTCTCAGGACCCTCCCCTGCGGTACGAATGCGCACCTTGGCCAAGATGGATCTTGAAGTGAAGGCTTCTGGGAGAAGCAAGATCATTACGGCTTGGAATTGTCCTCCAACTTTTGAATCCAAGGAGCCTTTCTGCACATGTGTAGTGTCTCCCTTGTTTCAAAAGAAGGGGAAGGGGAGAGTCCTTAATCCTTTTGCTCGGACAGGGGTTTTGCCTCTCTTTGTCCTTACCGTGATTATTCCCTTGAAGTATTTACAAGAGACAAAGAGTAGCTATTTACCCTCTTTCTGCTGTTCCTTCCATTTTGGAGGGCTCAGTCGTGTCCAACTCTGAAACCCTATGGACAGTAGCCCACCAAGCTCCTCTGTCCATGGGATTCTCCAGGCAAGTTTACTTAAATGGGTTGCCATTTGCTTTTCCAGGGGATCCTCCCGACCCAGGAACTGAACCTGGGTCTCCTACATTGCAGGTGGATTCTCTATCTGAGCCACCAGGGAAGCTCTTTTGGGGGAGCAAACAGAAGGCTGATTGTAAATTCCTCAACTGGAGCCCCTCTATGTCTTGCCCCAGGAAATTCAAAGAGGAGGTTGGCTGATTGTAACATTCCAACGGAGCCCCATCTATCTCCTACCTCACTACTATCACACAACCGAGAGCAAAGACCCCCATCTTATTTTCTTTATATTTTCCAACTCTCAGCACAATATGTGGTGTTGGTAGCAACCCCAAAATTTTGACTGAAATACCATAAAGGAAGAAAAGAAAGCATTTTTATGAGTATGATTTGTGCTGGAGACAATTTAAGATCTTTTGATATTTTTGAGATCAAACTAGGACTGATTAGTAGAAGTTATCAGGAGGCAGACTTTGATCCAGAGGAAGGAAGAACTTTTTAATGATTAGAACAGTTCAAGAAATTAAACAGGCTGCTATGTGATGGAGGTGGCCCCTATGTTCCTGCATGTTTGAGTTAAGACTGTGAGGCATCAGGCAGAGATGTTTAGAAGGAATTCCTGAAGTAGAGCACTGATTTTGGGGTCCCTTAAACATTGAGAGTTCACCAGTCTGTAGATATTGAGCTGCAATAGGCTGTATTTTTCAACTGCATACAATAAAGAATATTTTGCATAAGGAAGTAATAGGGCAAAAGCCTCTGGAAAAGGCTTTGAAGCTGTCTTCATATGAAAGTCTTTAAAAATGGGAGGACATATAAGAATCCTTCTGGAAATACCAAGGAGACAAGGTGGGTTTACAGGCAGGTAAGGACCTGAATTTAAGAGGTCTTTCTTCTTCTCACTTCCTCTGCAACACCCACAGATTCCAGGAAAAGTACACTTGGGGTCAGGCAGCAGGGAAGAAGTGAGGAACTAAAAGACATTTTGTTTAGTTGGCGCTCACATCCCCAACTGTTGAACGGTCGTCCTGACCCACACCTGTGCCGCACGGCAGCCTAGGCACATGGCCTCTGACCTGAGAGTGACTACTCAGGACTTTTCCACTTAGCAGCCTGGAAGACCCTCTGGAGGAGGGAGCGAGGGGCAGAGGTGGGAAGAGGCAGCCAGATGCAATAGATGATGGTGAACCTGAGCCTGGGCTGGACTTGAATTCTGGCCCTGTCACTCCCTAGTTACATGGGAAAATTTCTGTCTTTCTGGCCTCCTTTTGCTGTTAAAAAGGAATGATACTGTACTTAGATCATGGGATTGTTGTGAGGGTGGTGAATTCATATGGCCGGTGGACACTGAGCACAGAACGTGGGATACAGTAAGCGCTACATAAGTGCCTGGTCCAGGAGGGCCCTTGGTATTCTGCCTCCCAGACTAGCACCACTGCCCTTTGAGGGGATGACACAGTGATCTGGGATTCCAGGAAGGCCTCCATCAAGTGGCTAAGACACAACGTGTAAAGGACTGTGCTGGGAATGGATATGGCTCAAAGAAACCAAATTTCAGAAACAGATCAGGGAGTGAGGAAAAGAAGACCAGTGCAAAATATCCCCTGAGGACCCAGGCGGGCCGGGGTGGGGGGGGGGGGGCGGGGGTGTCTGCATACCATCTCTTTGACTCTAGAGGTCACATGGCCCTCTGCTGGGGGCTGCAAGGGAGATCTCCTCCAGCAGACAGGCTCCTCCACTGCCCCACACAGGCATCCTCCCACCGGGCTCTCTGCCAGCAAAGGCTTTTCTCCTAACAACTTGTAAGCGCCTCCAAGACAGACTTTGCAACTCATATAATGGATGGGGGGCCCTGAGACAGCTTCAACTTGCTCAGAGTCACAGTGTGAGTCTGTGTGGGGCCTGGGGCCAGGACCACCCCCCTCTCCCACCTCCTGCTGCTGTCCATGGCCAGGACCACCCCCTTCTCCCACCTCCAGCCATGGCTCCTCCCCCTGCCTGCCTGTCTGCTCCACACCCTCCACCAGCCTTTGCTTGGCTGGTCTAATAACGCTGGCCCTGCTCTTTGGCTCTGCTCGCTTTAATATAGACATAGATTATAGTTACATTAAAGAAGCCCAAAAATACCAAAGCAGAACTAAAGCAATTATTATAATGCGGCCTTAACAGCAGCTGTAATGAGACAGAATTAAAAATGCGCCAGCATAAACACAATTCACTGTTCCCAATGACCTTCCAGAACTGCTTTCATTTGGAAAGTAGCATCCAGTCCTGAACCGTCAGTTGGAAGGGGAAAATTCAATTGTGCCTCCTAGCGCGGCCTGGTCCCTGGCTACCAGGAGATCTGGCTGTTCCCTGTGAAGACATCTGTCCCCGGGCTGATGCTACCTGGTATTATCCATTTGCTTAGTGGGGGTTGGGGCAGCGGGAAGGGACGTAGGGGCTGGGTGTTCCTTTCATGGCACACAAGGCTGGCTTATTCCTCTTCCCTCCATTTGTCACCGGGCCTGCCCGTTCCACATGGAGCAAACCCAAACCTGAGCAGCCATCCATGCCCAGCTCACTGCATGTGCTACATGTTGCCGACACTGACAACTCATTATTTCAGCTGATCCCCACAGTCACCCTGAGAGGCAGCTTCTATTATTTCTCCAATTTATGACCAAGGACACAGAGACTTAGAGAAGTAAGATGACCACTCAAAGCCACATGAAGTGGGTACTAGAGGCACGACTCAAATCCTCCCCTCCAGGGTGTGAATCCTCAACCTGACTTTATGGAGCTGATATTCTAATAGAAGCCAAGGAGAACTCTCTACATTACTTCATTTTGAGGCAAGGGACCAGGGAGGGGAGGGAGAATGTAGAGAGAGAAAAGATGGAAAGAGAGAGAAAGCACACCCAACAGGAAAGTCTTCCCCAGGGAGCCCATTTCTGACAGATGAGTCCGGGGCATTCACGTAACAGAAGCGCTTACTCATCTTTCCTTCCCCGGTTCTGTACCGAGAACAGAAGTAAGAAGGCAAAGTGCCAAGAGATAAAGCAGCCTGCAGAGAGGGTGGGGGAGGATGCAGCGAAGGTATAGGCTCTGCTCTTCAAGGATGCTTGGGAGCAAATGCTAAGACTCAATGACTATGCCAAGCTGGCTCCCAGCCCCAAACTGAGCTTTCTGGAGCCTCACCAAGGGCAATCTGACCACTTCCTTCTGAGCATGCTCAGTTTACTCCAGAGACAGAGATGGAAGCTTACCTGGCTCTTCACTCGCGTTCGGTTTTCACACCTGTGAACGTGGGGTAGCTCGCATCTCGTCATGTTGAACCGGGAACAGACCCAGCAGGATGGACGAGAATGAGGAACCACTTCCTTATCTCCTTCCTGGCTGAGCCAGCGGTGGTTCCAGGGCAGTCAGCCTTCCTTCTCTCCTCTAGTCCCAGGCAGGCGGTACCCTACAACACTGGTGCCGGGAAGATGTCCTGAGGACTTGGCTCCAGAAGCCTGACATGTCAAGCAGCTGTTGGGTGTAGAGACTGAATCTGTTCCGCCAGCCTGGGCTCCCAGGGAGGGTCTTTAAAAAAAAAAAAAAAAAAAAAAGCTGTTCCATTTATTCTGGGGCTTCTCTGGTGGCTCAGGCAGTAAAGAGTCTGCCTTCAATGCAGCAGACCTGGGTTCAATCCCTGGGTCAGGAAGATCCCCTGGAGGAGGGAATGACTACTCACTCAAGTATTCTTGCCTGAAGAATTCCATGGACAGAGGAGCCTGGTGGGCTATAGTCCATGGGGTCGCAGAGTCAGACAGGGCTGAGCAGCTAACACTTTCACCACTTATTTAACCAGTTCACTATTTTTTTTATTTTAATTATTTATTTTTGACTATGCTGAGTCTTCGTTGCTGCACTTGGGCTTTCTCTAGCTGAAGTGAGTGGGGGGTTACTCTCTGGTTGTGGTGCATGGGCTTCTCATGGCATGGGCTTCTCTTGTTGGGGAGCATGCGCTCTAGGGTGCACCGACTCAGTTGCTCCGAAGCATGTGGAATCTCCCCTGCCCAAGGATAGGACCCGTGTCCTCTGCACTGGCAGGCGGATTTTTAACTGTTGGGGCACCGAGGAAGTCCCTGGAGAGGGTCCTGAGCCCCACACCGCAACCTCTCCCACTTGCCACTCTCACCCCGATGAACTTTTGAATAATGATTTCCTCATCCTAGGTAAGAAATGGTAACAAAGCACTTGATGATTTGACAACAACTGCATGGAGGCTCATTACCATTTCCAGGAACCTAGCTCTAGAAGGTCATTACCAAGCTGAACTTTTTGCTATACCAACATTGCTGGTCCCCTGCTTGCCCTGCTTCCAGGGTAGGCAGAATCCCAGAATCAAGATCCAAATGCTGGCATCATGGCTTGTCTTTGCTGAGGGAGAAAAAAAAGAGTTGTTGAGAGAAGCCACCTCCTGTTGTTTCCTGTGGACTGTCATCCGTCTCTCTGTGAAAGTCCCTGCTTCACCCCCAGCCCTATTTTCTGGAAAGAGAAATGAGATGGGTAGGAATCTGACTCAGAGTAGGATAAGGCACAGCAGTTCCTTCCAGCATAGAATAAACTGGGAAGGGAAATCTGGGAAAACATGAAAGGGCAGTTCAGTTCAGTCACTCAGTCGTGTCTGACTCTTTGTGACCCCTTGGACTGCAGCACGCCAGGCTTCCCTGTCCATCACCAACTCCCAGAGCTTGCTCAAACTCATGTCCATTAAGTTGGTGATGCCATCCAACATCTCATCCTCTGTCATCCCCTCTCCTCCTACCTTCAGGAGTGAAAGGGTAGAGTGCCTCCATTACTGGGGGCTGGATGGAGCTGCTGCTCCTTTGTGAGGAAACAGAGGGGACCGTGGCCACGTCATGTCTTACTTCCCTTTTCTAGGCCAACATGAGCTTTCTTGGAAGGCTGGGAGCTTGAGTATACAAACATGAGGGATGAGGGCATAGCTGGGAAAAAATGAGGGGAACTGCTGTGGATCTAGGGGGTCTAATTTCCAGCCTAGACAACAGGATGTGCCCTCTGGAGGTGAGTGGTGGCCTAATTGTGGCAGTGAGTGGGGGTGTCTATGAAAAGCACCCTGACCTCCAATCACCATAAGCCAAATATAGCAAGTCCAAGTCATGAGGTCAGCTGAAGACACAACTCCGCGGGGACACGACTTCCTTCTTTTTTTTTTTTTAATAATATTTCACAACCATTTATTTTTATTTTTCTTTTTTTTAATTTTTGTTGGAGTGTGGTTGATTTTAAACACTGTCTTAATTTCTGCTGTGGGGGGGCGGGGGGGCGTGCTCAGTCACGTCTAGCTCTTTGCAACTCCATGGACTGTAGCCCTCCAGGCTCCTCTGTCCTTGGAATTCTCCAATCAAGAATACTGGAGGGGGTAGCCACTTCCTCCTCCAGGGAATCTTCCGGATCCAGGGATCAAGCCTGCATCTCCTGCGTCTCCTGCTTTGGCAGGTGGATTCTTTACTACTGAGCCACCTGGGAAGCCCCAAGAAATCATATTAAGTCCTCAGGGTTCAGAGATGTGGAAGAGGTTCTTCAAGACCTGGCCAGTTGGGGAATAGTAGACTAAGAAACAGTGTCCAACATGAAAAGAATCAGGAATCTCATACTTTTTGTAAAAATCCACACACAAGGGAACAAATAAACAAGCACAGCATCTGAAAGGCCTTTTGGCAGCTAGGCGCTGGGCGCTCCGCCCCCTCGGCTGGCTCCCACTGGTGTGAGCTCCACTCGTAGGTGGAGGCTGTGGCTATGCCAGCCCCTCTCTTCCCACCCCCAGGTGCTAATGAGATCCAGGGAGGATTGTTGCTGTGTTCACCCAGACGTCTTTCTCCAGGGCTCTGCTACCAGCTTGTTAGCACATGGCATTAGCGAGTGAGAAGGCTTTAGGCTCTCAGGATGGGGTAGCATCCTGCCTCAGCTTCCGAGGGGTTATTCTCAGGACGCGGGTCCACAGTATCTCCAGACAGATGCTCCAGAATCCTCCAGCAGTCACCCAGGCCCTGTGTCCAGGGAGCCAGGTTGTAAAGCCCACTCCCCTACTTGAAGTTTCTTATCCCATCAATCTAGCGAAGGTGTGAATGGAATTAACAAAGGATGAGAAAGGAGGAAAAGGGGAGAGAAATTAACTGCACCCTCTTAACACCACATCACTATCACACACACACATATGCACACATACACACACACACACACCCTACTTATACACAGGCAGTCAGTCATCTGCCAAAGTAGACTATGGCCAACACACTAGGATCAAATTGGGAAGCTAGAAAAAGTGTTCCCACTACGGTGTGTAGTGTGAAAAAGTGTTAGTCACTCAGTTATGTCCGATTCCTCGTGACTCCATGGACTGTAGCCCACCAGACTCCTCAGTCCATGGAATTCTCCAGGCAAGAATACTGGAGTGGGAAGTCATTCCCTTCTCCAGGGGATTTTCCTGACCCAGGGATGGAATCTGGGTCTCCCGAATCGCAGGCAGATTCTTTCCCATCTGAGCCACCAGGGAAGTCTTGGTATGTAGTGTAAAAAGCTCTACATGCGGACTGCCAGCTAGCTGACCTTAGACCAGGCACCTGTCATTTCCCCGTACTGCAGCGTCCTTCCCCCAACTGTCAGCTGTCCATGCTTTTCTAGAAGAGTAATATGATTGTTCCAGACCACCTATAACTTAACACCCAGGCCCACACTGGATAATTTATTCAGAGGCACAATCCAGGTGGAATTTGTTACAGGTCTGGAAGCAGAGGAAAACAAGCTTTTACAGGGATGAGTTCCTGACTTTAGTCACCCAACATCAAGCTCTTTGTCTCCCCAGTCACTGGGGTCCATGCTGCCTTGATTTCCCGCCTTTGTTTATAAAGTCCCAAGATACATATGTCAGTGACTCAAACAAGCCTTAATTTACTTGCTACATGGTTCACGGGCCACCCTCACGTGAGATCTATCTACACAGTGTGTTCTCTATACGGAACCCACTTCTGGATCATTTCACATCAGATCCACCACTATTTCATCTGAATTTCTAACACCTGCTGTTTGAACTTCTCATCTGAGGCATATCTTATGTCATCTTCTATTGGATTTAACTTTTTATGTTTCCTCTCAGCTAGATTGGTCTGCTTGTTGAAAGGTAATGAAGGGCTCCATTCTGAATTAATGTGGAGGGGATTTTTCCTTAAATATATTTTATTTGCTATTTTTTTTAATGCAGCAGTTTTGTTTTGGTTAGTATTTTCACAGTATGCCTTTCTTCATTGTTAACTACTTTCAAACATTCTGCATCTGTCTTCCATAGGTGTGAATGGATTTGACAAAAGATGTGGTAAAAAGAAAAAGGAAAGAAATTAACCAGTCCTCCCCGCTACTAGTACATCAGTATTACCACCAACACACACACACACACACACACACACAAACACACACAAATACACACTCATATTATACAGACAACCAGATATCCTCTATTAATAAAATAGAGTTTGGCCAAAGAACAAGGTAAAAAGAACAAGCTGTTCCTTATGAATTATACATTTTTCAGACCCAAACTTAAAAATCCTCCCTTTAAAAGGGCAAATTTAATCAATTTCTATTTATTGTGATTGCTGGTGTATTCTAATTCATTTCTGTCATCTTGTTTTGTGTTTGAAAATTGTTTGTAGATAAACCCCTCTCTGGCTTTTTCCTGCTTCTGTGTATCTTGCTGGGTTTGCCAAGATTGTAAGGCTTGGACTGCTCATCACCTAGGTCATTTCTCAGGGTTGTGTTTGCTTAAAAAAAAAAAAAAAATCTAACAACATGAAGTAACATCTCCCTTTAAGACATAGGGAAAGTTCACGGCCTGCTAAGAGATAGATTCCCCATGGACATTGTTCCTCAGCCGCAACAGACTCACCAATATGCAACATCTATCAAGGTCCCTCCATGTCATCTCTCCTGGCACTTAGGGACCAAGAAGTGCTGAAGCACCGGTGATGCTGAAGGTGGTCACGGAATAAGGGTATTAAGGTCCTTTATCTCTGACCCCCAAGTTCCACGTCTTATGTTAGCATCCAATAAAGAGTAAAAGGCTAACTTATCAGCTTCTAAGTAGGATTAATCAAATCAAAGACCCTTCACAAACCTAATAATAGTTATCATGATTATTTTCTTGTATCATGGTTCCTATTGGGGTGATTCTGCTTTATTTCCTTTTTAGCCTCTATCACTTTGAAAATTATACATTGTATTTCTCTTCTTTTATTGGTTCCCATAAGTAACCACATTTTTAAAAACTTCTGAAGTTTAACAATGTTTAAAGGTTGTCAATATTTCTATCTCCCTTCATGACATTCTCTGGAGAAGGAAATGGCAACCCACTCCAGTACTCTTGCCTGGAAAATTCCATGGACAGAGGAGCATGGTAGGCTACAGTCCATGGGGTTGCAGAGTCAGACATGACTGAGCAACATCACTTTCACTTTTTCTTTCAGGACATTGGGCTTCCCAGTGGCACAGTGGTAAAGAATCCACCTGCCAATGCAGGAGATATGAGACTAGGGTTCGATCCCTAGGTTGGCAAGATCCCCTGCAGGAGGGCATGGCAATCCATTCCAGTAATCTTGCCAGGATAATCCCATGAACAGAGGAGCCTGGCGGCCTCAGTAAGCAAAGAGTCAGACACAGCTGAGTACACACACACACACACACACACCTTTGGCATACACCTTTCAGGACAATAAGTAAAATTCCCCACCCCGCCTCACTCCTATCTTCTGTGCTACCTTCTATTATCCAACATTTTAGTTTCACCTTGTTTTTAATCTATGTCTTTGTTATTGGTGTTATTATATTCAGTGCTTACTTAGATCTTTTTAATTGTTGTTGATTTTTTCACCTTTGCTTCTGGCTTTCTAGTTCCTCCATCTGGTTCAGCTCCATCTCACTAGTTGTATCCTTTAGTTGTTTTTTCAACTAGGATCTATGATCATAAATTCTCTTGGGTTTTGTTTGCATTAAAAACTCCTTTTCTCTTATATTTGAATGATGGTTTAGTTAGTTAGGATTTGAATTTTAGGGTGCTAGTTATTGTCCTACAGGGATTTGAAGATACACTTCCTAATGTTATCTATTTTTGCTGGTGATAAGTCTTTTAGTTGAATTGTAATTCCTTTGTGTACTCTTTCATCTCTGA
This sequence comes from Muntiacus reevesi, assembly GCF_963930625.1. Classification (NCBI taxonomy): domain Eukaryota; kingdom Metazoa; phylum Chordata; class Mammalia; order Artiodactyla; family Cervidae; genus Muntiacus; species Muntiacus reevesi. The sequence goes on along the minus strand of NC_089254.1, from coordinate 90,815,122 downwards.
AACCTTTTAAAGATTTTCTCCTTATTTTTTATTTTCTGTAATTACCTACAGAGTGTCTAGAGTTGCATTTGTTTTGTTTATCATCCATGGTACCTGATAGTCTTCAATTTAAGACTTTAAGTTCATTTAAATTCTGAAAAGTTCTCAGTCATTATCTTTTAAAATATTACCTCTCTCACATATTCTTTGTTCTGTTTCTGGTAATTGACTACATGCATTTTGACTACATACCTGTTAACTCCCTTTCATATTTTTTATTTCAAACTCTAGGTGATAGTCTCAATGTATCTTCCAGGTCATTAATTCTCTCCTTGGCCATGTCTAAAATACAACATCACACATATAAAATTTTTAATGATACAGCTTTTATTTCTAGAAGCACTCTTTGCCTATTTTTTTAAATTAATTTATTTATTTTAATTGGAGGCTAATTACTTTACAATATTATAGTAGTTTTTCCCATACATTGACATGAATCAGCCATGGGTGTACATGTGTCCCCCATCCTGAACCCCCCTCCCACCTCCCTCCCCATCATCCCTCAAGGTTGTCCCAGTTCACCAGCTTCCAATGCCCTGTTTCATGCATCAGACTGGGACTGGTGACCTATTTCATATATAGTAATATACATGTTTCAATGTTTTTAAATCTATTTTTGTATTGCTCTGTCCTGTTATGTTATTTTCATTCCTCCTTTGATGTTTTTAAAATAACTTAAATATACTTAAATTGTAGTATATTTGAAATTGTTCTATTTCCCCTAGATCTTGGAATGCTAACTATCCTGTCTGCTCTTCCTTCTAAGTGTCCTTCATGGTAGCTTGTCACTTTCCATAACTTCTAATTTTTATTGTGAGTTTTTCAATGGCATTTGTTTCCTTACAGAATCTCATGTCTTCCGAATATAAATGGTGGTGGCATCTCTCTATATAATATGTATATTTACCTTTGCTAGCTTCCCCTGGTTTTACCAATTCTGGACCAGCATTTATATTAGTTTCTAAGCATTATTTTTATGGTGTACACTTGTACATGTATTATGGAGCTTAGGTTTCCAGTTTGTAGTACCTGACTCTCTTCCACTCAGGGCCTTGGCAGATGTCAAATTTCATTGAAACTTCCCTCAAATAGGTCTGCTGAGTTTTTCTTCTCCCCTAATAAATTCTAAACTTATGCCAGAAAGTCTCTCTCCCTGCCTCTCAACTCACCTGGATTTGAGACCTTAATTCCTTTCCTTGGATGGATGTTAAAATACCCACACTACTATACATAAAGTAGATAACCAACAAGGACTTATTGTATAGTACAGGGAACTATACTCAAGATCTTGTAATAACCTATAATGGAAGAGAATGTAAAAAGGAATATATTTAACTGAATATATGTAACGGAATCCCTTTGCTGTACACTTGGGCATACTAAGTTGCTTCAGTCGTGTCCAACCTTCGCAACCCCATGGACTACAGCCCGCCAGGCTCCTCTGTCCATGGGATTCTCCAGGCAAGGATACTGGAGTGGGTTGCCATTTCCTCCTCCAGGGGATCTTCCTGATCCCAGGACTGAACCCGAGTCTGTTACAACTCCTGCACTGGCAGCTGGGTTCTTTACAACTAGCGCCACCTGAGAAGCCCTACTGCACAGTTGAAACTAACACAACATTGTAGATCAACTATATTTCGATACAAATTTTAAGCAGTTCAAACCCTAAGTCCCATCTCTTGGCCTTAAACCTCCTTGGACTAGCATGGCTTCAGGTCTCACTCAGCACAGTGGCTTTGAATTCCTCCCCCGTCACTGACACTGGAAAGTCCTCTCTCTTTCTTTACAGTCCTGTGTGTAATTGAATTTTTTCTGTTCTATTGTATGCAGATTTATATATGCATCATTGGAAGAAACACCTTTCCCTTTATCCTCAGTTCATCATACCGGCTGGAAGTTCTCAGTTAGACTGTAATGAACTAAGAGCAGAAACCCTGTCTCACCCTTCTGTGTATGCCTATCCTATAAGAGCTAGGCTTAGAATCACACACAAAGTCAGAGTTCAAATGGGGTTTGTAAGACCCTCAGGGTCTAACAATAGTGCCTTTGTTAACTGGATCATGATACAACAATGCAATGGAGTGTGATACAGCCATTTTAAAAGATATGGGAGAAAATTTAAGTGATATAGAAAATGTCACTGACATTATTTTAAAATGGAAAAATACAGGTTAGAAAGTAGTGTGCACTGACCTATCATATATATGGGCTTCCCTGATAGCTCAGTTGGTAAAGAATCTGCCTGCAAAGCAGGAGACCCCAGTTTGATTCCTGGGTCGGGAAGATCTGCTGGAGAAGGGATAGGCTACCCACTCCAGTATTCTTGGACTTCTCTTGTGACTCAGCTGGTAAAGAATCTGCCTGCAATGTGGGAGATCTGGGTTCAATCCCTGGGTTGGGAAGATCCCCTGGAGAAGGGAACAGCTACCCACTCCAGTATTCTGGCCTGGAGAATTCCAATGGGGTCGCAAAGAGTCGGACACGTCTGAGTAACTTTCACTTTCATCATATATATATCATATGTAGAGAAAACAGCGTAGAAGAGAATATACCAAAATGTTAGTTTTATTTGACCCCTCTACAATGAGAATATGGGCCATTTTATTTTCTTCTTTTGATTTGTATTTCCTAGAGTTAACATTTACTTCTTATAAGAATGACAGATATGAATTTGAGTTAAAACCTGGAAGAACCCCAAATGCCAAGTAAGTGTTAAACTTGAGATGCTCTCTTGACTTCCTCCCATCCTGCAACCTTCGTGGGTTGACACTGTCTCAAAGGCAGCATCCATTTGTCATCCACACCAGGCGGGGAGCTTGTCGCCTTCTGAGCAGCTCACAATGGCCCACTTCTCTCTGCCACTGGAGGATGCTCTTGAGCACTGAGCCGACCCAGACTGGAAACCGCCCACTGGTCCATTGTCACAATGCCTCGTTGGCTCAGGTTCCTGCGGCAACCCTCAGGACAGGTGATCCCATATCTACCGTCCCTCTTCACTTCCCGCCTCACCTTACTTACACTCCCACATGCTCGCTGAGGGCACAAGCGCTGTGCCAAGCTGCTGGGTCCAGCTGGCACTTCCTTTTTTTGGCCTCAAAGTACGTGAGATCCTAGTTTCCCAACCAGGGATTGAACCTTCATCTCCTGCCTGGAAGTGCAGAGTCCCCACCACTGAACCACCAGGGAAGTCCTCCCAGATGGAATTTTGACAGCGGCCACCACTACACACAAACTGGCACTCTTCTACCACCCTGGGCACTTCCTCACTAGCCTTTGTTCTCTCTTTCTTCAAGTTTCTTTCTGGACCCTCATAGCTCTCCCTTTCCACCAGCCCCTGATGGAATGCTCTCTATTTTATCTTCAACAGGTTTCCCTGGCTTTGAATTTCAGGACACAGGGATGGGTGTCTATCTTCCTTGTGCAGAAGACCCTCTGAGCTCTTTTGGGAAACTAAGTCAACTTCAGCAGTGATCAGCTTTTACAATTCCAGTAGAGGCACCTTGCTTGGATCACAGGAAGTGTTTTTATACCCTGACTGCAGAAAGATGGCTTCCTATCCTCCATTTGTTGTTTTTGGTGTTGAGTCACTAACTGTCTGACTCTTGGCGGCCCCGTGGATTATAGCCCGCCAGGCTCTGCTATCCATGGGATTTCTCAGGCCAGAATACTAGAGTCGGTTGTCATTCCCTTCTCCAGGGGATCTTCTCAGTCCAGGGATTGAAGCCTCGTCTCCTGCATTGGCAGATGGATTATTTACTGCTGAGCTAGCTGGGAAGCCCTACCCTCCATACAACTGCTCAATTAGAAGATAACTCAGGTAACACTAAGCTAGATACAGAGCAACACTTATATGTGTAATTTTGGTGGCTCAGATGGTAAAGAATCTGCCTGCAATGCAGGAGACCCAGGTTCAATCCCTAGGTTGGGAAGATCCCCTGGAGGAGGGAATGACTACCCACTCCAGTATCTTGCCTGGAGAATTCCATGGACAGAGGAGACTGACAGGCTATAGTCCATGGGGTTGCCAAGAATCAGACACAACTGAGCAACTAAAACACACATAATTTTATTAAAATAACGGAGGGCTATAATGTGGCAAATCAGCATAAGGATTTGTATGGGGTCCTGCAGATAAGGGTGGGGTTGCAGAATGCAAGACCCATAGCCCAGGAAGAATGCAGGTGGTACTGAGGTTCCGCCCTGGGATTTCACCCCTGGCCCAGCTATCAGCCTCACCCACCTGCTCGATGGAGGCTAACAAGCTATGCAGAGAAGTCAGTAGTTTATACTCTCCCTGTGGTAGCATCCTTCTTTTCCTCGCTCCATTTTTGGCTGTCTGAGCTCCCTGAAGCACCGTCCAAGGAGGGATCAATTAAAAGCAGGGGTAAGGACTGCAGGAAGGACTGGAGGAAAGAGCTGTCAGAGGCCCTGGAATCCCTTGTCTGAGAAATCTCCTTTTTCCCCTGCTCTTCACCTCACTCTCTTCCCACTCCCAACTCTTGTCTCTGGAAGTCAGGGCAGGGCAGACACTGAGCAGGTGGCCCTGGCAGGTGCCCGAGCTGATATCAAGTTGGGCAGGAAGATGTTGTCAGCATATGGGCCAAGGCAACACATGTCCCCAAGTTCCCAGGGATAGGAGAGAACAGCCAGGAGCAGATGAACTGCTAAGCAACAGGGTTGGTAATTTTAAGCCAGGGAACTTTCCAACGATAAGAAATAAGGGAAGGCAGCCAGTGGTGGTGCACAGGAAAGGAGGCAGAGGGACTCGGTTGCCCATCTCTGCACAGTGATGTCTCTGTTTATTTTCTTTTAAAAGTAAAATGCTCTTCCTATAGGAAGCTTTTGCTTCTCCCAAGTGCCAGAGCCAAATGCAGTGGAAAACCATCAATACCCATCTTCACCCTCCCTAGAGGATAAAGCCCCTCATGCTCACATTTAAATCATTTCTGAGCTTCAGGCAGTCCAATGGTTGAACTTAACTCCAGATCAACATACAGGGAATGGAGCTGCTTGGGGTGGAGAGGTGGGGGAAATACCAAAATTAGGGCAGAAGGACGTGTACCAGGGTGGTAACAGTGGTTACCTACAGGTAATGGGATTATATGTGATTTTTTTACTTCCTTCTTTATACTCTTCCATACTTTTCATGTTTTTATGATATGCATGTGTGCTTTTTTTATCATTTCAGAAAGCAATTTTAAAATGTAGACAAAGGCAACACCTATTAATAAAAAGAGGAACACCTGTGGACCAGTGTTTCCAGAACCGTCTATGTAGCAGAATCTAGGGTTGATCTTTTTCTTTAAAAGAAAAATATTTATTTACTTATTTATTTATTTATTTATTTGGCTGTGCTGGGTCTTAGGCATGTGTGATCTTCGATCTTCACTGCAGTATGTGGGATTTTTAGTTGTAGCATGTGGGATCTAGTTCCCTGACCAGGAATCAAAATAGAGCCTCCTGCATAGGGAGTTCAGAGTCTTAGCCACTGGACCGCCAGAGAAGTCCCTAGGGTTGATCGTCATGTCTGTTATCTGATTTGACCGTTACAAGCATAGTGTCGTATTGATTGTGCCCTTTTTACAGGTGAGGAAACCGAGACTTGGGAAGTAATGGATTCTCGGAAGTGACACAAATGATCACTGGCAGAGTGAGATTTCCACCCAGGCCTGTCAGATGTCAGGCTGTGTGTGGGAGCAGCAGGTGGTATCCATGTATGTCCTATCATTGGGTGCTTATGCTTAACAGATAAGTTTATAATAAAAAAAGCCACAGAAGAGACTCAAAGTGCCCATGTCCTGAGTGAAAATGTGCCTTGGGTGTTTGAGGAAAAGTTAGGACACCAGGAGCAGAGGGAGCAAGGGGTGACGGGCAGGAAGGGAAACCAGAGGTGGTGGGGCTAGGTCCACAGAGACTGACCAGCCTCCGTAAGAGCTGTGGAAAAACTCAAAGTTTATACTCCTGCTAACTCAGCGTGGTTCCTTCAACTCCTAGGTTTTCATGGTTTGTCAACACAGACACTCACCAACTAGAAAGTCCTTCTGCTTCTCTTAGTACAGATTCCCCAGAAGTGGGCTGAGTCCAGCCTGGGCACTTCACATTGAGGTTCTTGTCCCCTCCATCGAAGGGTTGAGTGGACTGGCTGTCCTGTCCTTGGTTGGGACTCCGGCTGGTCAGACAGTGAAGACATCCCGTGAGGGGAAACTCTGGACCAGAATTATTCAGGGGACTCAGGCAATTAACGGCTTCCCCTGTGGCTCAACAGTAAAGAATTCACCTGCAATACTGGAACTGCCAGTGATTCGGGTTCAATCACTGGGTTGGGAAAATCCCCCGGAGGAGGGCATGGCAACCCACTCCAGTATTCTTACCTGGAGAATTCCAAGGACAGGGGAACCTGGTGGGCTGCAGTCCATAGGATCGAAAGAGTCAGACACAACTGAAGCAATGCATAGGCAATCAATTCAGAATCGATGGGAGGAAGTATCGATATCTATTTTCCATTCTAGTCTTATCCCTTCACGGTGACTGTTAGAAGGGGCGCTGGACAGGGGCTGAAGGGCCTTTGCGACCTTCTGCAGAGCACTGTGGGCAGTTTGATTCTAGGGAAGGATGAGACCAGGCAGGGAACCAATAGCTTCATTTGTTGATCTACTTGAAATGACGATAGGATGAAAACACACCTTGATGGGTGTGAAAGATTCAGAATTCAATCTGCTCAATCTATCCAAAGCCAAACAAAAAGTTTTTCCTACTTCTTATCACCTGGTCTCTCGAAAACTTTGTCTCTTGGGTTTCCTCGTGTAGCACACAATTATTTCCTACGCATCGAAGGAAAGCTGCTGTGGGCCCTGGGACAGAGTTCTCACCTTCATTTCCTCAGCTGGGAGAGGGCACAGCCTCCCCTGACTCTCAGATCAGGTCCCTCAGAAGCCTCTCCTGGCTGAAAACAAGGGACGATCTCCCAGCAGAGAGCAGGGGAGCTGGGGAAGGTCGCGCATGAGCCTCAGTCACTCCTATAATCCCTGGACCCACATCCCTACCCAGAGCATCCCCAGAGACCACCAAGAGAGCTCGAAGCGGGTCAGCAGGTGGCCAATTGCCTTATCTGTTCTCCTCCCTCCCGGGAGCCCCTCTTGACAGGCAGTTCCTGCATTCCCTCCAGCAGTGTGTAAATCCATCACTTGTCACTCTGGTTTTTACCAGATTTTAATTTCCTCATGTCAAGAAGTCTCACTTCCTCTGTATCAAGTTCATGTCTCCTTTTGTAGAGGGAAAATGACTCAAGTTCCCCTTTTCCATACAAGAGCCAGTGTCTCTGGGTCTGCTTTCTCCTTCTCCCAAGCGCAGAGCCCAGATGGAAGGTCATGGAGATGTAGAGCAATGTGCAATAACCCTGGCTAAGTCCTGCTGTCCAGTTTAAGTACTGGTGCTGCCCAGCTCATCTCTCCCTCACCCAGGCCCTGAGCTTAACCAACAGCACTCCTCTCATTGACTTCTTAGAGTCCAGCCCAGATCTTAGAACTTCAGCTCCTGGATGAGTCACAGGATAAGGAGCTGACGTGGGCAGCTGTTGGCATGCTCTCCTCCAGGGGATCTTCCCAACCTAGGGATCAAACCCAGGTCTCTTGCATTACAGACGGATTCTTTACCTTCTGAGCCAACATACACACACATAAATGGGTTCCCCAGGTGGCACTAGTGGTAAAGAACCCTCCTGCCAAGGTAGGAGACGTAAGAAATTCAGGTTTAATCCATGGGAAGATCCCGGGGAAAGGGCATGGCAACCCATTCCAGTATTCTTGCCTGTAAAATCCCCTGGACAGAGGAACTGGAGGTCTACATACAGTCCTTTGAGTCTCAAAGAGTCAAACAGGACTGAAGCGACATAGCATGCATGCACACGCACATAAATACATAGCACGTTCATATCTACATAAATATACATATAAATATAATACTGATTATTTATATCAGGTAATTACCCAGAAGTGGAATTGTTTAATCAAGTGATGTGCACATTTTTTTAAGTTTTTGATTCATTTTGTCAATATTGCCAATATTCCTTCAAAAAGATTGTACAAATTCACCTTAAAGCAGTAGAATATGAGTGTCTACTTTTTCCCATAGCCTGCTGACACTCACTATAGTTAATGGAGCTTTTCTCTCTGTCCTTAAAAAAGTTTTATTGATGAATAATACTATTTTGCCTTAATGAGAATATTTTCCTTTACTTGTAGAGTTGAACATTTTTCATCTATTTGCTATATTAAATCTCTTTTTAAATTGCCTATTTATTTTCTTTGCTTTTTCTATTAAAATGATTCATCTTTTATTTAAAAATTAATTTTAAGAGATCTTTTTATAGTAAGTATATTCATCCTTTATTTGATATGGATGTTACAAAAATGTTTTTCAGTTTATCATTTGCCTCTTTATTTGTTGGTGGTATTTCCACATATGCAATGCATTTATGTCATCAAACTTATTAGTCATTTTCTCTATGGTTTTTGCCTTTAGGAGTATGCTTAGAAAGACATTCTATATCCTTAGATTATATAACCACATCAATATTTTCTCTTGAGACATTTGCTTTACATTGAAATCTTTAATCCATCTGGAATTTATTATGATAAATTATGCAGATAGAAATCTTAGCACACACTAAAATCTGGTACATTTATTTGGGACTGTTTCTGGGTTTTCACCGAAATCCATCGATCCATTGAACCACTAATATGTCAGCATTACAACTCTCTAATTTTGATGATTGACTAACACATCTTGACATGAGGCATTACATTTCAAGAATGACACCAACAAACCAGAAAGCACTGAAAAGTGAAGTTAGAAAACCACTTCATATAAAAAAAAATTTTTTTTAACTAGATCCATTTAAGTTTGAAAAGAGAGGATTCAATTCCTGTCAAAAGGGGGAATTCAATAAGTAACCTAAGGGGCTTACATCAGAGCCATTTTTCAAATAGTTAAAGATCTGTTCTATGGATTGGAATGAATCTGGATGGCTCTAAAGGAAAGAACTAGGGCTAATGGATGGAAATTATTAGAGGAAAATTTGGGTTCAACAAGGGACTTTCCCTTGTTCAGCAAGAGAACAGACTGTCTCAGAGGAAGCCGAAGCCAGAGAAGTCAGCTCCACTTCACTGAAAAAAGCTAAAAAATAGGTAACTAATTTTTCCAGGATGCAATGAAAGGGACATTTGTCACAAATAAGTGGCCTGGCTATTTGAAGGACATTCAAACTCTAAAATCTTCCCATCTACAATCTTATTATCCTACAAACAAAACAAACAATCAAACAAATCAACATCATAACTTTACTGACATCAAGCCTCAACCACTGAGAAATCAGCACTGGGGGATCTTTAAGGCAGTACAGCTAAGCCATTGTTTCCCAAAACCTTAGAAGCTGTGGTTTGTTTTTGTTTGTTTGTTTGTTTGTTTGGGAGGTGGTTTGTGCAGGGCTGGGTTTGGGTTGCAGAATCTAAAGAGAATAGAAATGCATTAGGTACCCACAGAGCCTTCTTTATTATTTACACGTTTAGGCACATCTCAGGGTGCCCCAGGGTACAAAGGGACATTTCCTCAAACAACCAGAAGAAAGTAGCCCAGAATCCTGGGATCTCATTTTTATCTGGCTTCTCCAGACACCATAGCACTGAGCAGAAGTCTGCCCTGTCCCCTCCTCACCTCCATGGGGAGTGGGGAAGAGAATTTCCTTTAATGCCGCAGTAAAATATTCTGAGGTCCTGGGAGCTGTCCCATTCAAATGCAGCGATTTTATCTATTATTTATCCCAGGGCTTTCAGAGAAGAGATGTCTCAGTCACGCAAAGAAGAGAAGCAGATCTTTGAAGCAGCCCTCTGAGTCATTTCCTTAGGAAGGAAGCGCCAGTCCAAAACAGGACAGCCGAGGAGTCTTCCGTCTGGGGCCAGTGTCCCTGTGAAGCAGCTCTCACTGCTGAGGACATGGGCTCAGCAGGCGTTCAGTTACTTAAGTACTCTGACTGTCATCCTCTGAAGACCCACAGTCCTGACTTCATTAAAGGATAGGTAGATGGAGAAGCACTACAGTCCATCATGGTTAGCAAAGCCCATCAGCTGCCTAAAAATACTTTATGGGCACAAGACATGGAGCAGAAAGTGAGTCATACAAGATGCTACAAACTATTAACAGAGATACAATTAAGCATTAAATTATAAAGAGAGGAGTATATGGGCCTTATACACGTAATGTTGAGCAAAAAAAGCCAGACACGAAAGTTTTGTATTAACCCATTTATATAAGAAAAAAGCTTCCCTGGTGGCTCAGACAGTGAAGAATCTGCCTGCAATGTGGGAGATCTGGGTTTGATCCCTAGGTTTTGGGCTGATCCCCTGGAGAAGGGAATGACTACCCACTCCTTTTGTTCTTGCCTAGAGAATTCCATGGACAGAGGAGCCTGGTGGGCTACAGTCCATGGGATTGCAAATATGTGTATATTGCTCTATGACTACCTGGTTTTATTTAATAAAGTAATATTGAACATCAAAAAAATTTTTTTTTAATTTTTTAAGGGATTGCAAAGAGCTGGACACAACTGAGAGACTAATATTTTCACTTTTTTTTCATTTATATAACATGTTAAACTAATTTATGGTGTTGAAGTCACGGTATTGGTTACCCTTTGGGGTGGAGAGATGGTAGTGCCTGGAAGGAGGCACCCAGGGCCTTCTGGGAAACCGGTGATATTCTGGTTTGTTTTTTGCTTTTTGTGTTTTTTTTGGCTGTGCCATGTAGCATATAGGATCTTAGTTCCCTGACCAGGGATGGAAACTGTGTCCCCTGCATTGGAAGTGTGGAGTCTTAACCGCTGGACCTCCAGGGATGTACCAAAGTTCTGCTTCTTAATTGAAGTGCAGGTCACTTCGGTGTCCTCAATTTGTGAAAATTCATTGAGTTGTGCATTTATGATTTATGCACTCATTTGGATGTGTTATACTTCAATAAAAAATTCTGAACCAGAAGGGGGTTAAAAAAAAAGTTTTTCCATAGAGTACTGATTAAATTGGCAAATACAAGAAAAAATGAGGAATTTTTTCAAATAATCCAAAACAAGAGGAAGGTGGTAATTGGCACTTCTCAGCACAGATCTGAGGGCTCCCACGGTTCTGTGCCATTTAAATCTCCTAACAGTGTGAAGGGAAGGATGCTTTCTACCTTTCTGCAGTGAAGGTACAGAGAGATTATGTGACAAAGTTGAATCACATGGCTGGTAAGTGTGAGTCTTCTGGACTCAAATCCTAGGCTCAAGTTTTCACTAAATATTTACAACACGCACAGCAAAGTTATACCCTCAAAACCCAAGAAGGAGAGGAGAGCTTGATTTAGATCCTCTCCAGGCCAAGAAACTGAAATCCATGATGTCAAGGAGAACTTGCAAGTCAAAGAAGAGTCCGAGTATTCCCAGGGCCCCCAGTGGGTCCCCAGTTACTCAGAGACTCCTCACTTAGGCTTGGTACAACACTGGAAATTCACTTTGGGTGTCCTCTGTCATCAGACCATACCAGTCCCTCCATCTCAAGCCATCAAGCCACAGCTGAGTCATGGTATTTTACAGACTCTTCCAGAGCCAGAGAAGGGGAAGGGAATCAGGGAGAGATGCAGAAAACGCAGGTGGCCTGTCCCAATTCAGACTTAATCAGATCAGTTAAGCAGAAACATGGGCCTCTGACAAAATTAAATTATGGTTTGTTCATGCCCTAATGGAAAGTTCATTGCCCCAGGCTTCAGGAAACTGTTCCAGTTACTGCCTTGGCCATTAAGTATCCATTCTAACCTCTCTGGTCTTCATTTTCTTCATTTGTAAAATGAGAAATTTAAAAGAAAATTTTTCTCTGTGGCCCTTCCAGCCCAGACTTATGACCTAAAACACCAGAGTTCACACTTCTGCCTGGAAAAGGATGCTAACCCCAGATTTGAGCATAGAATTTAGTGTCAGGAAACCTGAGTTTATGTTTTTCACTCAAAATACGATGCTTTGTCATTTCATTGGCCTCAGTTTCCTATTCTGTAATAGGAAAGGGCTGTAACCAAGATTAAATAAGCTAATGAATGGTTCTCAGACTTGAACTTGTATAGCATCAGATGGAGAGCCAGGGAGCAGAAGCTTATGAAAACACAGGTTTCTGGGTCTTACTCCTGGTACTTTTAACTTACTAGGCTTGGAATGGAGGCTAAGAATTTGCATTTCTTTCCCATCCCCAGGTGATGCTGATGCTGCTGGTCCCAGGATCACACCTTGAGGACCTCTGAGTTCAAGTGTTTAAAAGCTCATAATAGAGTATGAATCTAAACTGTTTGGTCTCAATCTAAATAGGAAATGGTTTCTACGTGCTAAAAAGGCAGCCATGTAGATGATTCATGTTCTTATCTGACAAGAAGTTGGGATATAAACCAAATGTCCCCAGGCTCTACCAGCGTATGGGTTCTGTGGGGATGGTATTAATGCTGATAGCCCTCACAAGCTCCCAGCTGATAAATTCCAGACCAAGTATTTGGGAGACTCCATATGTCTACACACAGGTCTCATGTTCTTCTGTGAAGTTCTCTCTTTGTTGATCTTCTTCCCCACACCCCGAAACACGTGAGAGTGGTCCCTGGTCACAGCTCATGAGCCTGGAGGACGAAGCTTTCCTGACCGGGGTGATACAGTGCTGCAGCCTCAAAACCATGAACATGCCCATTCCCTCCAGCCATCACAGAGGCATCATTTCCCCACAGAAAAGCAAGAACTCCCTCTGATCAACCCTGCTGCCCTTGTCAATGGAGCCCCGATGGAACACTGTCTGTGTCCTTCACAGAAATTGCAGAGATCAGATTCAGTGCTCATCAAGCCTCCTTTCCTTTCCCGTGACTGCATTCCAAGCTGCTCTTGCAATCAAGTTGGGACCATGTTCTGGTTTATAAGGGGCAATGATGTATGTGCAATTTCTGGGCCATATCACCAAAGAGGGTCTGTGATTTCCCCATGCCCTTTGTTCTCTCTCCAAGGACATGGTGCTACATGTTCCAAAGGCAGAGTAGACACAAATGACTTAAATTCCCAAGACACCCGACAGACAAGAGCAGCCTTGGGGAAAGACAGTCAAAGTTGACTTAGTGAGCAATGAACCTTTATGATTAACCACTGAGTTTTACCCCAAAGCACAGGTTAGTCTAACCTGAGACAAAACTCTTTTTTGCTTTGCTTACTAGTCCACATCCTCTGGGTATGCGTGCATGCTAAGTCACTTCAGTCATGTCTGACTCTTTGCAACACTATGAACAGTAGCCTACCAAGCTCCTACTGGAGTAGGTTGCCATTTCCTTCTCCAGGGGATCTTCCCAACCCAGAGATTGAACCCATGTCTGCTGCACTGTAAGATTAAAAGTTTTTTCTGTGTTTTTTATTTGTTATGTATTATTTGTGCTGTTATTGTTGTTCAGTTATTAAGTCGTGTCCCTTGGCTCCTGCTTGGGCAGGTGAATTCTTTACCACTAGTGCCATATGGTTAGTTGGGTTCCTAGGTTAACTTTGTTGGACTTCTTAACAAATTGGACTGACAAACACATTCTCAGCAAAACTTATTTGTATGTAGGGGACTTCCTGTGCTTTTCTTCCTTTCCTTCAGACAATTTTTGCATGTCCTTATTATATCTTATCCTCACAACTATGATATCTGGTGCATGCATGCGAGCTCAGTTACTTCATTCAAGTACAACTCTTTGCAACCCTGTGGACTATAGCCCGCCAGGCTCCTCTGTCCATGGGATTCTCCAGACAAGAATACTGGAATGAGTTGCTGTGCCCTCCTCCAGGGAATCTTCCTGACCCAGGGATCAAACCCACATCTCCTGCATTCTTTACCACTGAGCCACCAGGGAAGCCCATGTTATCTAGTAGATGTAATAAAAATGAGGGGCAAAAATAGAAACTGTTTACCTGGTCTCCAATAATGCCCTACTGTACGTAGGACAAATGAACTCATTTAGTCCTCTTTATATTCTTGTGAGAAATGTCATCTTTATTGTAAATCAAGAAACCAGAGCCCAGGGACAGTAACTTGCCCACTGTCACATAGGTACTAATAGCCATACCCAGATTCCAAGCCAAGTGTGTATGGACTCAAAGCTCTTTCCATGGACATTATTATATTTGTTGACCAATGTCATAAAGCAAATCCATGATGCAGTCAAGCCCAGGGGCAGTTTCTGCTTATTCCCCTGATGCCTAGTTCTGAGCCCCATACGGCATAAGAGTCAGCATCTTACTGTAAACCAAAGAGGCGCCATAGTGCCTGATGTTAAGGGCAAGCCCCTGCCCACCTCCCACCACTTCCCCCACATACCCACATCCTACCCACTCCCAGTACCTAAGCAACTTCCAAAGTAAAGAACAAAGATAATTTAAGAGCACTTTAAAAAAACTGCATCTAGGACCCAAATTGTAAGATTTACCAATGACACCTTCCTGTTATACTGCTCTAGTTCAGAAATAGAAAAATTAGGGAGTAAAACTGTTCTGCATTGTTGTTTGTACCCCAAAGATTTTGCAAGTTCATTTGAGATAGTTTATGAAATGAAATCAGTTCAATTCAGTTCAGTCACTCAGTCCTGTCTGACACTTTGCAACCCCATGGACTACAGCACGCCAGGCCTCCCTGTCCATCACCAATTCCCGGAGACTACTCAAACTCATGTCCATCGTGTCAGTGATGCCATCCAAACATCACATCCTCTGTCATCCCCTTCTCCTCCTGCCTTCAATCTTTCCCAGCATCAGGGTCTTTTCCAATGAGTCGATTCTTCCCATCAGGTGACCAAAGTATTGGAGTTTCAGCTTCAATATCAGTCCTTCCAATGAACACCCAGGACTGATCTCCTTTAGGATGGATTGGTTGGATCTCCTTGCTGTCCAAGGGACTCCCAAAAGTCTTCTCCAACACCACAGTTCAAAAGCATCAATTCTTCAGGGCTCAGCTTTCTTCACTGTCCAACTCTAACATCCATACATGACTACTGGAAAAACCATAGCCTTGACTACATGGACCTTTATTGGCAAAGTAATATCTCTGCTTTTTAATATGCTGTCTAGGTTGGTCATAGCTTTTCTTCCAAGGAGCAAGCATCTTTTAATTTCATGGCTGCAGTCGCCATCTGCAGTGATTTTGGAGCCCAAAAAAATAAAGTCTCTCACTGTTTCCACTGTTTCCTTTCTATTTGCCATGAAGTGGTGGGACCAGATGCCATGATCTTAGTTTTCTGAATGTCAAGTTTTAAGCCAACTTTTTCTCTCTCCTCTTTCACTTTCATCAAGAGGCTCTTTAGTTCCTCTTCACTCTCTGCCATAACGGTGGTGTCATCTGCATATCTGAGGTTATTGATATTTCTCCCAGCAATCTTGATTTTAGCTTGCGCTTCATCCAGCCTGGTATTTCGCATGATGTACTCTGCATATAAGTTAAATAAGCAGGGTGACAATATACAGCCTTGATGTACTCCTTTCCTGATTCGGAACCAGTCTGTTGTTCCATGTCCAGTTCTAACTGTTGCTTCTTGACTTGCATACAGATTTTTCAGGAGGCAGGTCAGGTGGTCTGGTATTTCCATCTCTTGAAGAATTTTCGAGCTTGTTGTGATTCACACAAAGGTTTTGGCGTAGTCAATAAAGTAAAAGTAAATGTTTTTCTGGAACTCTCTTGCTTTTTTGATGATCCAGTGGATGTTAGCAATTTGATCTCTGGTTCCTCTGCCCTTTCCAAATCCAGCTTGAACATCTGGAAGTTCATGGTTCATGTACTATTGAAGTCTGGCTTGGAGAATTTTGAAATGAAATAGTATAGGAAATAAGATAATTTTTAAAAAATTCAAAAATCAAGTAAATAGAGGTTACCAAGTACTTGAAATGAGTTAACTATCACTATTGTGTCTGAAATTTAGCTGTATTTCCTAGCAGGTAATGCATAAAAAAGAAACATGGTTCTCATTATCTAATGATGCTGCTGCTGCTAAGTCACTTCAGTCGCATCCGACTGTGTGTGACCCCATAGATGGTGGCCTACCAGGCTGCTCCGTACATGGGATTTTCCAGGCAAGAGTAGTGGAGTGGGTTGCCATTAATAATTTTTAAAACAATTCGTTTTTAAAAACTGTGCATGCATGCATGTGTGTGTGTGTGTGCATATCACTGAATTCAAGGAGAAATGTGCCCTGAGATTATTTGTATGTGAGAGTTTATAAAACCATAAGTATTATTTTTTCTTCCCTTCCTCCCTTTTTATCTTTCCATCTCTCTTTCTTTCTTTCCTTCTTTCTTTCTCTCTCTTTCTTCTCCTCTTCCTCCTCCTCTTCCTTTTTCTTGGGTTTAAGAAATATAGAAAAATACAAAGAATAATAAATACCACATACTCAACACCCAGAAGTAATTTACTGTTTATTTTCTAAAATGAGATAAATGGAACAATTCTAGAAAAAAATGAAAGCTATTCCTATTATCATCCTCAATTACATTTTCTACCCTCCCTTACCAGGTACAATAGCTATCACCAACTTAAGTACATTTTTTTCTGTCTTGTTTTTACATTTTGTATAAAAATAAATATATAGACTATGTGTATGCATATGAATATTGAGTTTTGTGTAAATGCTATCAATGAACACAGTATTCTGTAATTTACATTTCCACTCAGTGTTATGCATCTGATACCTATCCATGTTGATATATGCAGATCTAGTCAATTCATTTTACTTTCTGTACAAGATTCTACCATGACCATATCACAACTTTTTTTTTATCTATTGAACATGTTCATTTCCAGTTTTTTAGCATTATGATCAAATTTACCATGGGTACTCGTGTACATAACTGTACACATGTTGGAGAGTTTTTTTCTTAGGATATATACCTGGATATGGGATTTTATATAAATATAAATATATGTTTTATATATATTTATTTATAAATATATAAATAATGTTATTTATTTTAAAATATATTTAATTAATTTAATTTAATTTAATTTAAAAATATATAATAAATATATTTATTTAAAAATATAAATAAATGTTTACTTATATATATTTATAATATAATATATATTATAAATATATATTTATATATTATATATATATATTTCAAATTTTCCTAGTTGCAGACAACAGAATTCACTATAGTTTGTTTAAGCAAACAGTGGCATAATTAAATGATATCAGATAGTCTATAAAAATTCTGGCAAGGTCAAAAAAGTAGGCTGGGAAAGTATTGCCAGAGATATCCCAGCTGGGAGAATACTTCAATATGCCACAAGATTGTTCTAAAAGAAACACCAAAGTGGCTTAGAACCCATGACTTTGTGATCCAAACATCAGAAATTTGAATTCAGTTACCCCAGAAGAAGATGGCTTTCTTTCTCTATCATTTTATAAAGCCTCCTTTATCAAATATCAAGGGTCTATATGTGCTTGAATCTGTATATGGACTCTTTATTATGCTCTATTGATCTTTTTGTGTATTTCTATGTCAATACTATATCGACATTTTTACTATGAATTTGTCTTTCTA
The DNA here is from genome assembly GCF_963930625.1 of Muntiacus reevesi. NCBI lineage: Eukaryota > Metazoa > Chordata > Mammalia > Artiodactyla > Cervidae > Muntiacus > Muntiacus reevesi. Next base: position 90,797,481 of record NC_089254.1, on the reverse strand, counting down.
TTTAGTAAGACATCCTCTCTTCTTTCTCAGAATTATTTTAACTGTTTTTATACATTTGTTTTATATGAATGTTAGAATCAATTTGTCAAGTGTGAAGATAGTCACATTGAAATTTCTGTTATAGGTATGTTGAATGTATAGCCTAATTTTGGGAAAATCAGTATCTCGATAATAGTGTTCCCATCCACAAACATGGTCTATCTCTCAATTTGTTTAATTCTTTGCACATTACTTAGATTCTTGTTATAATTATTAATGGATTTTTTTTAGTTTTTCTTGTTATCATAAATTGCATCTTTTTAAAATTAATTTTTTTAATTAAAATTTCTAATTTGGTTAACGTGCTTCCTTCCCTGTAGCTCAGTGGTAAAGAAACAACCTGCCATTGTAGAAGACGTGGGTTCAATCCCAGGGTTAGGATGATCCCTGGAGAAGGAAATAACAACCCATGCCAGTATCCTTGCCTGGGAAATCCCATGGACAGAAAAGCCTGGTGGGCCACGGTGCTTGGGATCACAAAGAGTCAGATACAACTGAGCAAATAAGCATGCACACACATAATTAACTATAATATTTGTTGTAAATAGTAGGTACCAATATTAAGTTAAGAGGCTACTCCTAATTTGCTAAGAAATTTTTCTTTAATCATGAATGCATATTGAGTCCTATTGAATCCTTTTCTCTGCATATATTGAGATGATCAATTTTTTCCCCACTTCATCTTTGAAGAAAACAAACTGTTGTAGCCAGGATAAATCACAGAGTATTAGATTATTAGAACTGGAGGCATCTTGAGATATCATCTCATACTCTCAGTGGGACTCCCTTGGCATTTGAACTGAGGAAATCTTTACTGTTCGAGATTGTCTTACATGTTACAAGAACAGTAACAAATCTGGTGTCCCTGTTAGAAGCCAGATACACTCTTTAAGTCATCCAGAAATCAAAAACTGTCCCCACATATTTACAACATCCTCGGAGGTGGCACAGCATCACTTTGACACCCCAGGATCCCCAGAGACCTCTCTGACACCTACAGACCTGTAGGGACTGTCCTTCCCAAAAGTTGCCAAATGCCTCCTTCAGACTAGCTTTAGGACTATTTTGACATTACCCTGCTCTGAAATCTCCACTCCTGCACCCCAGCCCCCATCCTTACTAACGAGTTGCTGAATTATCCTAACTCCTTCTAATATCCTTCTGTTCCTGACATAAGCAACCCTTCTGGGATCCCTGTGTTCCCATTGTAAACCACTCTAAAGACCCATCTCTTTTCCCTACCCCTTCTGGCACTTCTCAGGAGAGTCATGCCTGACCTGACACCAACCAATCCCACCAGCGGTCTTTGCAGATACAGTGATGAAACCAAGATGCTGCTGCCTTCTGCCCCTCCTCACTCAGCCGTGGCTTTCCGGTAAGAGAGGAGCATTCAACAGCTCCAAGCTCCCTCCCCACCTCGGGCTGCAAGGCACGGTGCCAGCAGGCACCAGGGGAGCTCTGCCCAGTCTTCTCCAAGCCTGACCTCTCATGGGTGTTGGGGGAGCTGCCCGACAGCCTCCTGGGAAGAAGAGACACAAAGGTAAGTCTTCATCATACATCCTTCCTTTCTAAACCATTGCTGCAGAGGATATGGAGACTCTGGGTTGGAGGGTTTGTGTCTGTTTTGGGGAGGAGGACGGCAGTGGCGGCCGAGGTGGGTGGACGAAGTTATGTCCAGAGGACAGACCCCATTGCCTTCTTCTTGGAAAGGGAAGTCGAAGCAGCTAGTTCCATTTGGGATGTGAGTCTGCCAGGAGGCTTGTGAACTCATTTCATCTGCTCCATCCAAAGCATCATACGTATATCAGAAGATTTGCTTTGTCTTAATGCATTTCCTTCCTGTCACTCAAACATTTATTGAGCATCTGCTTTGTGTTCAAAGATAAAGAAGCCAGTTCTCAAGCTCAAGAGCTTCCCGGTCAGGTGGAGAGAAATCCAGGAACATTTCAGGAGATGGTGCCCAGTGTCCCAGCAGAGGTATGAACTAACATCTATCTACAGGAGCAGGGCTCAGAAGGCTTCTCAGAGGCAAGTGCTGCTTGGCCCTCTGTCTGAGGCTTACTTGGAGGGTAGGCAGGCAGGTACAGTCAACCCAGCAGACGTGGGTGGGCAGCACCCATTCTACAGCTCTTGCATTCTCCTATCTACCTGCCCCTTAGGAAGTTTCTATTCCAACCATAATGAGGCTCTAGACTCCACCCTTCAGTCAGCAAGTATCCAAGGAAAGAGGAGGAGGGAGCAGTGTGCAACCCCAGACACCAATGCCAGGGAGAGAAGTGGTGGTGGTGGTTTAGTCCCTAAGTCATGTCCCAATCTGCAACTCCATGGACTTAGCCTGCCAGGCTCCTCTGCCCACTGTATTTCCCAAGCAAGAATACTGCAGTGAGATGCCATTTCCTTCTCCAGGGGATCTTCCTGACCCAGGGATCGAACACATGTCTCGCATGGCAAGTGGATTCTTTATCTAAGCCGCCAGGGAGGCCTAGGGAAAGAAGTGTGTGCAAATCTGGCCCACTGGCTCAGCAATGACAGCTGGCCAGAGATGGATTCCAAGTCCAACATGGGCTTCTTTGGGTTCTCAAAGTATGCACGTTTGAATCACAGATGCAAGCAACTGAAAGAAATTCTAGAAATTATTATTAAAGAACTTTCCCGGTATTAAAGCTGCCATAACAACATCTTAAGTTTCAACTATTTGATTTTTTATAGTCATGAAATAAATAAGAATTGTCAATGAGGAAGAGAAGAAAAAATAGAATTCCTAAACCCCTTACTAATTTACTTTGATGGACAGAGGGCATTTTTCTCCTGCTGCTTGCTAGCTGTGTGATCTAGTACAAGTCACAGAACCTCTCTGAGCCCTTTACCCATTTATAAAGAAGACGTGGTACATATATACAGTGGAATATTACTCAGCCATAAAAAAGAATGAAATAATACTGTTTGCAGCAATGTGGATGAACCTAGAGATTATCATACTAAGCAAAGTAAGTCAGAAAGAGAAAGGCAAATACCACATGATATCACTTATATGTAGAATCTAAAATATGACACAAATGAACTTATCTATGAAACAGAAACAGACTCGCAGACACAGAGAACAGACTTGTGATTGCCAAGGGTGAGGGGGATGGGGAGGGAAGGATTGGGAGTTTGGGATTAGCAGATGCAAACTATTATATGTATATTTATAGCGATAAACAACAAGGCCCTGCTGTATAGCACAGGGAACTATATTCAATACCCTGTGATAAACCATAATGGAAAAGAATGTGAAAAAGAGTATGGATGCATCACTGAATCATTTTACTGCATAGCAGAAATTAACACAACACTGTAAATCAACAATATATCAATAAAATAAAAAATCGACCTGTCAGGAGACATGCCACCCACACACCCAGCCATCCATCCATCCACCCCAGGAAAGGAATGGGAATAAGGACACACAGATGCTATGAATTCCTGGATGTCACCAGCATGCCCTATCGCAGAGGACAGAAATAGGCAAATCAACAACAACAAAAAATACAGATGACCTAATAACAAACTTAAAACGTTTATTTGACCTTACTAGAAATTTAAAATCTGTAAATAAAAATACCAATTTCCCCCACCTAACACTGTAGCAAGTGTTTTGGAAATGAGAATTCTTGGTGTTTATGCGGGAGCTGGGAAATCGTTCCTCTTCAAACGGTGGTGCTGGGAATCCAGACTGTTGTAACCTTTCCAGTGGGCAGGGGGAGAGGGTGGAGGGGTGGCGAGCAGGTGTCTCCTCCCCCACAATGCCTCTGAGGGCTGCCAGCTCCTGCCCCCCAAACAACTCTTCTAAATCCATAAAAATGTGTACTCGCTCTGACCTCCCTGCTTCATTTCTAGAAATTTATCCTTGAAAATAACAATGGCATGTGCAAAACATATAGCTATAAAGATGTTCTTCACAGCTCTGTTTGTAACATTTAAAAGCCGAAAACAACCGAAGTGCCAGCAACGGATGCTTAGCGGGGGCGGCAACACAGCGCGAAGCCGCTCCACTTGGGAGCAGGAGAGAGTGTGGTGGGCTTCAAACTCCAGCTCTTCTGCAAGCTGCCTGGGTGACCCTGGGCAAAATCTTGCCTCCACACCTTATAGTCTTAATTTTAAAATGTAGAGAGTAATAGTATTTACCTCCTAGGTATGTAACAAGGAATAAATTAGATGATGTGTATAAAGCTTAGCCCATGGGAAGCATTTAAAAAATAGTTGCTATTATTAAATAAATTATGCTATAACCATATGATGAAATTCATTGCAAACATAAAAGAGATGCTAGATGTAGAAAACTATCTAATGATGCTGGGAACTGTTTATGGGCATTGTTAAGTGCAAGGACCAGGTTATATTACTGTATGATGTCTGTTTTTGCTAAAAATATATATTTTTTCAACAGAAATAGACACACAGAAAACAAACTTCTGGTTACCAAAAGGGAAGGTGGGGAGGAACAAATTAGAAGTTTGATACTAACAAATGCACACTATTATATGTAAAATAGATAAACAATAAGGACCTGCGGTATAGCACAGGGAACTAAATTCACTTTCTTGATGATAAACAAGAATCATTTTTAACTGTAAAGACACTCTAGAAAATGGAGGTAGAAAGTGATGTCCTGCAAAATTCCCAGCAAGGTGTTCCTACTTCCTGCTCTTCCAAAGAGGAAACCGCCTAAGACACCCCCTAGCCAGAGGGTGGTGGGTTCCTCAGCTTCTGAACCCATCCTGAAGCTGTGGGTGCTGCGACCCACCCTCAGTCCACTTACTGCATGGACGCAGCTAAAGAAGAGAGACCGAAAAGGCCCAGGAAACTAGAGGAGGGGGAGGGGAGAGTCTCCCCTTTGCCCTGGCCCTTGCCACCCTCTCTGACCCAGCTCGCCCAGCATCCCTGTTTCCCCACTGTGTAACCTTCTCATGTGTTTTTCTTGACCATGGGATCTCCCCGGACAGAGCCAGCTTGGCCCCAATACCACAGGGGAAGGTCCAGGGCAGGACTGGCTGTTTCCTGGCCAGGTCCCGTTCTAGGTCAGGCCAGAGCAGGGCTGGCGGGGATGAAAGGGAAAAATATCACACTGAAGAAAGAGGCGTATCCTTTCTGTTGAACAAAGGGAAGAGAAGGTGGGTTTGGGGCGACTTGAAAATAGTCAACTGGCCTCTACTGCTCTCCCCAGATCCACCTCCCAAGCAGTCACCATTCTCCAAGCACACAGGGAGATGGAGGCCCCGCAGTTATGGATGGATATGGAAGGAGCCTTTGGGGTTTGGCTTTTAGGCTGGAACCCATGGGCAGGTGCAGGGTCCTGTTCATTCCTGGGCCTTATCATTATCACTTAGCATCTATGCTGCTCGGCCACATCCACAGAGGCCTTCCCATACATGTCAGAGGTGTTTGTGGAGTTGTAGTGGCTTCCAGCCACGTGCAGTAACTCTCCAGCTCTCCTGGGGACTGGCACAATTTAGGGTGGCTTTCTGAGGAGGTTTTCTGGAGGGTCAACCCTTGATTGGGTGTACTTAAACAACTGGGACTTGGGGTGATACTCCAAGGGTAAGAAAAAGCTTCTCACCCATGTCTTTAAAATAAAACAAAAGCAATAGTGATACTTGCTGACCTGCCAAAACCATAGGACTATTGGTGATGAATGAATGGGATTGTCCAGGGAAGACTTGAAGGGCCCCAGGAAAAGAGGTAATTTAACACAGAGAGAGGGTTGAGGCTTAATTCTGTCTGACAGCAAAGCCCTGATCTTAACTGCTACAATCTACCATCTTGGGAATAATTGTAGCTTGCAGATAGAGCTAGCTGCCATGTCCCAGGGGACCCCAAGTGGCATGGCTACATATAGTCAGGGGTTGGACCTCTTCAGCTTTGAATACCTCAAAAGGCGAAAGCATTCCTTTCTGTACCATCCCCACTCGAGAGCTTTGACTCACACAAGCCTGATCCTTGTCTTTTCTCAATCTCAGGGGAGAGTGGCAAGGAATGCTTTTGGGGGATAAAGATGGAAAAAGTGTTCTGAGCAAGGTTACGTGGGGGCTGGTGGTAGCCATTCCCTCCACTTGAAAAGCCCGGTTGTTCATCACCTGCTGCCCTTCCCACCCTCCCAGCATTGGTTGGAATGCAAAGCAGGCCTCCTTGCATCCCACTCTTACCCTTGACTAATAAAAGTTCTCTTCCTCTCTGTGGGAGCTGTTTCTTTTGTTCCTGAGAGCTTAAGGCCTTTTGGAATGCAAACGACAATGACAGGACTCTGAGTGGCCCTACCTGGGGTACATTAGGAGTGAGTCATAAACTGTGTTTGCCTAATTGAGTTAGGACCTGTCAGTCATCAGTGATGTTATAAATACAGTGAGAGCTGGAAATTTCTCAGACAGGAAAATAACAGGCTATGCAGAATAGATCTGGGGTTTTGAGATGGAACAGCCTCGTTTTTAGAGGCTGCAGGTGAAACAGCAGGTGCCCGTGTGACCTCCACGGAGGCAGACACAGTTACCCATCACCACAAGCCTCTCTCGGTCTTGCACTAGGGTGAGTGCAGAATTCATAGGTGAATGGGGACCTGTTCTTGGGCGTGTTCGAGTCAAGGTGTTAGCAGATATGATTCTAGAGCAAGCTCCTCTCCCTTGGGGGACCCCCATAACACATTTCCTGTTGCCAGGAGAGGAATTTCCCATCATCCTCCCTTCCTCTTGTCAACTGCTGGCACTGTCTGAGTTGGAAGGCAGGCTGACAAGGTTAAGGGGAGAGAAGATCTGATATGCTATCATGCTTCTCAGGTCCGTGATAGGCAGGCTTGTGTGGAGTGGGCCCATGGCCTCCCTCCGTTCCCCTCCCCAAATAACCCTCCGATGTGCCAATCAGAGACAAAGATAAGACACTGACTCCGAGTCTTCCTCCCAGAGCCTAAACCTCGAGGCAATTATTTATGGGAGCTCTGCAGTGTCTATCAACCAGCCTCGAGCCCGGGGCCTCCTTTCCACACGGTGCTGCCACAGTAACATGGACTGCAGTGGGGGAGGAGATAGATCTTACACACTCCCATGCATCATCCTGGTCACCATCACTTGATAATGACAGCCACTGAAAGTTTAGGCCATATCCATCGATGAAACTGTCGCCCCTGAGACGGACCTGCCATCTGTGACCACACTCCCACCGCCAGTCACCTAGACCAAGGCTCCTCAAAGTGCGTATCAGGGCTAAACTGCAGGTTGTTTGTTTCTGGTCCACTGTGGTTTTAAGTACAGCAATCAAGAGCAAGCATTTGAAACTGTTATAGCAGTCTGGCAGAGTAAGGTTAACATGTTTATTCTAATAATTCAAAAGGGAATTGTATTTTTATCTTTCCATTTCATTTTCCCAGAAATGTAGTCTAGAGAATACATTTTAAGAAAAATATATATAGCATCAAAATACCATTCTGCAATAAACTGTCCAAGAAAAACCTCTGTTCCTTCATCCCAGATAGTTTGAGGAGAACGAATCTAGTTGCATCGACTTCTGCAGGAATATGGCATCAAAAACCCTAGGCTGCTGCCTATCTGTTCTTTTATAGGAATTATTATAGGCCTAAAGAGAAAGAGACAAGAGAGTGGAAGTAGGGAGGCAGACTAGAAGACAGAGAATGTGCACAGGATGCCCCTGTGCATCCTTTTGGGGCAGCCAGCTCCACTGACCACAAGGCAGTCTTTGACCAATAAACTGATGGGGTGAACCCGCCCTTTCTGGCTCTCTTTCCTGAGATTTTTGGCTGTGGAACAAGTCAAGAAGGAGGGCAGTACATAACAGACATGGCCTCTCTGGGGGGCTGACCCAGGAAGCCCAGGTCATGGGGAATATAATGCCATCGGATTCTCCTGGCTAAGCCTGGCTGCCCCAAGGCCCTCTTGACTCTACCCTGCAAGTCTAGAGATCTTTACCCCTAAAGAGTACAGGGTGACCAGAAACCCAGGGCTCCCTGTCATTGGAGTTCAACAAGACTTCCTGAGGGAGTTTTTCAGCTCAGGCAGGATACGCAGTCATTAAGAACAAAAGCATATAGTCAAACATCCTCAAGTTCCAAGTCTGGTTTCTCCACTTCCTGCCTACATGACACTGGGCACATAAGTATCGAGGCCTCAGTGTCTACATCTACAAAATGAACATAATGGGACTTCTTAACACTGGCAGACCCGTGGTTAAGACTCTGTGCTTCCAATGCACAGATTTGACCCCTGCTCAGGGAAATTTCATATGCTGCGAGGGGCAGCCAAGAACAAACAAACAAAAACCGAAATGGATAGTGGCTGACTTTATTTTTTGGGGCTCCAAAATCACGGCAGATGGAGATTGCAGCCATGAAATTAAAAGATGCTTACTCCTTGGAAGGAAAGTTATGACCAACCTAGACAGCATGTTAAAAAGCAGAGACATTACTTTATCAACAAAGGTCCATCTAGTCAAGGCTATGGTTTTTCCAGTAGTCATGTATGGATGTGAGAGTTGGATGATACAGAAAGCTGAGGGCAGAAGAATTGATGCTTTTGAACTGTGGTGTTGGATAAGACTCTTGAGAATTCCTTGGACTGCAAGGAGATCCAACCAGTCCATTCTAAAGGAGATCAGGCCTGGGTGTTCATTGGAAGGACTGATATTGAAGCTGAAACTCCAATACTTTGGCCACCTAATGCGAAGAGCTGACTCATTTGAAAAGATCCTGATGCTGGGAAAGATTGAGGGCAGGAGGAGAAGGGGACGACAGAGGGTGAGATGGTTGGATGGCATCGCTGACTCAATGGTCATGGGTTTGGGTAGACTCTGGGAATTGGTGATGGACAGGGAAGCCTGGCGTGCTGAGGTTCATGGGGTCGCAAAGAGTCGGACACGACTGAGCGACTGAGCTGAACTTAAATGAACTGATATTTTCTGATGGTTATACATTATATACTGGGCTTCCCAGGTGGCACAGTGGTAAAGAACCCACCTGCCAATGCAGGAAATGTAAGAAATGCGGTTTTGATCCCTGCATTGGGAAGATCCCATGGAGGAAGAAAGAGAAACCCACTCTAGTATTCTTGCCTGGGAAATCCCAAGGACAGAGGAGCCTGGCGGGCTACAGTCTATAGGGTTACAAGCAGTCAGACATGACTGGGCTGGTACACACACATATACACATTTATATGCTAGATATTGGCTATTGGCTTTATCTGGAATGTTTCAAAATAACCCCATGAGATAGATATGTTTATTCCCATTTTCTGGGTGAGGAGTCTGAGGCTTAGAGAGATTAAGAATTTGTCACATTCACACAGTAAGTAAAAATCAGGACTCACTCTGTCTTCTGCATCCTTCTTCCCAGAGTTACTAGGTTTAATCATTACAGGATACCTGACTCACCGGATGGCTGTGAGGATAAAAGAATGCATGTATCACGGTGCCTTCTACATATGAATTGCTACGGCTCTAGACATTATTTTCCCAGGGCTATCCTGGGACCTTTGAATGTCCCCTGGCTTCAAGGCTACAACCTAGGGCAGCAAAAGCCTGGCAAGCTCCAGGCAGAACCAAGCCAGGATTTCCTTGGCAGGTGGCCTAGCCTGCATATCCTTTAATAGCCCCGGGTCTTCTATAAATATGCCAAAGGCTCTGAAGCGAATCACAATAATACTCAATTTCAGGCTCTGAAGCATTAGCCATCTTGCACCTTTCACATCAGCTGAAGAGTTCTTCCAGGTTCCCAGCTCCTGGATCCCTCTATCTCTTCTTTCTAAAGGCTGAGCCTCTCCCTTGCAGAATACTCTAGATAGCAACCTTTGCAAGAGGGAAGCAGGGCCAACGCGTGGGGAAGACCTTTGGTGAGGTCGCCTAACTCTCAGTAAATGTTTATGCCCCTTGGTGACTCGGTGCTGGAGCCAGGACTTCCGCCTGGGCTTCCCGTGGAGGGATTTTAGTGCAGGATGAGGGGAGAGCTGAATGCCAGCATTTCTCCCAGACATGCCCTTGAAAACCTCAGACCCCTGCTGAGGGGTATCTTCTGTTGAGGGTCGGTGCTGAGCCGGGCAAGGTGTCCTTGGTTATCTCTAATCTGTGCACTGCAATTTAGGGACTAGTGTTCTCATTATACAGATATGGAGACTGAGGACGTGGACTTCCCAGTGATTAGGAATCCCCCTGTCAATGCAGGGGACACCATTTCGATCCTGGTCAGAAGACCCTGCAGGGCAACTAAACCTGTGCACCACAACTACTGAAGCCCACACACCCTAGGGCCCCTTTCCCACAAAAAGAGAAGCCAGCACAGTGAGAAGCCAGCGCACTGCAGTGAAGAGTAGCCCACGCTCACCACAACTAGAGAAAACCCACAGCAAGCAGCAAAGACCCAGCACAGTCAACAATAAGGGTAAAATTTTAAATTAAAAAAAAAAAAGAAATTGAGTCTAGAGCAGGTAGCCGGACCTGAGTGATACAGCCAACACTCTGCTTAGCACAAGCGACTAGATTCTTCCTCTCCAGGAGGCCCTGTGTGCTCTCCCTGCAGGATGGGACCCTGGTCTCAACTGGGTCTTAGTTGCCTCTCCTCCTCCCCTCTGCCCTGTGCTCAGCGGAGGGTGCCTGACTACTAGTGTCCCGAATGGTCCCTCAGGAATTCTCACTCCACACCGCCCCACTGGGGCTGTGTGTGCTCTCTTTATCTGTCCCTTTCTGTTTCCAAGGTGGGGAGACAGAGAGGAAGAGATCCTCTTCTTTACTGGACTGATGCAGGGTGATTAGAGACCTTGCTTCTCAGCGCTTAACTGCCTCCCAGTTTAGAGAAGGGACTCATGTTAAAGCCCCTATTGGAGGCACCCCCAGCATAGCTTTGTTGCAGGCTTACTGGTTTCTGAAAAAACACAGAGGAGAAAAATGTCATAGCCTTTGTCCCCCGAGAGGCAGTGGTAGGTATGGCAGAGGCACAGTCAGTCTCAGCCTCTGGGTAACTCTGTTCTGTGTGGATGATGGCACAGTGCCCAAGTGCCACCATCTCAGAACCCTACTGGGTGCCTGCTTGTTAAAACAGACTCTAAATCACAAACACAGTCTGTGACAGAGGCCCGAGGTATTCCCAGGCTCCCAGTGATTCTGATGTTTACGGAAATTGCACTTAGAACATGGGTTTTGGATCAGAACCATTTGGATTCAAATCCCAACTTTGGGCAGGTTGCCTAACTTCCTTGAGCTTCAGTTCTCTTCTATTGTGAAATCATAATAAGAGTGCCTCCTAAGACACTGAGAAGAGACAGAGAGAACATACTTTGTTTGCAGCAGCTGAAGAGCTCTTCAAAGTTGCCCTTCCGTGCAGAATTTGAGAGGTGGTAAGTATTCAAGAAATGACTTGGATTTACTCTTATAAACCAGGCAAAATTGAGAAAATCTATTGATGAGGTCATCACAGGTGAAGGAGAGTGACTAGAGCAAAACTCTTCCTAATTCTAAACAACCAATCAACACATCTGTAGTGAGTATCTGCTGGGATTCAACATCACAGAGCACTCAAAGTTCTCACCTATAGAACTCAATTTTAGTTAGAGTTGAGGCAAAAACATACAAGTTTAAGTCAAATAAAAAGTAACTAAAAAAATAAGAGAGTCATCCAAAGATGCCCCACGTTCACTGATTCATTCACCATATATATTCATTAATAGCCTCTGGTATACTATGGACTAGACTGGAAACCAAAGACACAAGGTTGGATAATATGGCTCTTCCCTCAAGGTATTTACAGTCTAGAGAAGGAGATTGATGAGCAAATCAATGCTCATGATTAATTCAGTCTTCTGGCTCTGAGTACTGAGAAAGGCTAAGTTTCACAGTATTTGAAATACTTCCTCCAGGGGCTGGGAGATCAAGTCTAATACTTGAAGCAGAAAGGTTAGCCAAGATCTGGTTTCCCACCTCAGAGCATTCAGAGCTTCAGACCCAACGTCTAGAGCCAACAATACTAGGTATATCACATCAGGGCAATGATGGCGGGCAGTTTTGAAATTCTTGTCTAAACATAGCTGTGAGGGTGAAGTCATGAGCAAATTTGTTCAAAATGGCTAATCAAAACCCAAGGAAAGGGGAAACATGGAAAACTCCTAGTCCACCTTTAATGACCCCAATAGTGTGCAGAGGCAAGGACAAAACTAGAGATGAGGGAATTTCATCATGTGCACATTTTCTGCAAAACTCAAGGCTTGGTTACTTGAGGGCAGGAATAGCACCTGTTGGTTTACCACTCTGTAGCTGGCACATATCAGAGTGGATTACATTAGGTTTCGAATGAACATCTGTTGAATGAATGAACAATGAAGTTGTCCAGATCTGAGAAAGCAAAGCGGCCAGTAGGCAGCCATCAGACAAATGGATTGGTAGCAAACAGCTCTTTTTAGAGTCCAAGGTTCTCTGGTAGACCTGTGTATCCAACTGTCCATTTGTTGACTCCTCTGTGATGTCTCAAAGTCCACCTCAATCTCCAAAGACGTGTAACTTTTCCATGATCATGCTTTCCTGCAGCTCCATAGCTCAGCGAATGGCACCACTCTGACTAGTTGTACAAACCAGAAACTAAAGACACATCATTTCACATTATTTCTCTCCTTATCACCAATCCATCCCTCAATGCTAGCTATCTACTTCCTAAAATTCCCTGAAACGTATCCCCTGCCACTTCTCTGATCCAGGCTTCCATCTTTCTCCTGGGCTACTACAGTTGCCTCCTGACTCACCTACCCATATCTCCCCTCCCCAGCATCACTCCACCTTGCTCCTCTCTCCCACTTCAACATTCTTTCTTCCCACATCCATTAACTCTTTCTTATCCGGTAGATCTCAGAGACATGTGCCCACTTCTTCTGGATTATACCATGAACTCTAACATACTTCTCTCCTGTGGCATGTGTCACCGTTGGAACTTTACAGTCTACTGTCCAGAGGCCAGCAGGCAGCTCCTCTCCCAGAGTGATCACATATGTTTACTCATGTGCCTGATAACAGGCAGGATGGTAGAAGGGAGGTAGTCCCCATAGCATGAACTCAGTTTAGGCTAAAGACTTTTTCAAATGAAGGGAGAGAGAAAACAGTCCTCTTGTACTTCCAGTAGTTTTCAGGGTTAAAAAAGGAGTGAGCCGCTGGCCTCTGATAGGTTTAACTTAGGGAAGGTGGTTGGTCCTATCAGTGAGAAAAGCAGGCTCAGGGGAGATTAGGGGAGGATGGGGCTGGTTCACAAAGGAAAAGACAGCCACCTGAAAGGTAGCTCCAGCTAACTGTTGCCTGGTAGGAACACCTGTCTAATTTTATTTTTTCAAAAGAAATTCCAAATCAAAATTTTACATAAAGTCCTGATTTTCAAACGCTGGTGACTAATTAATTTGGAAATAATAATAAAAAAAAATAATAATAATAATAAAAAATTCCAGAGCCAAACAAAATGTGCCTGTATTTAGGGTTTTGCAAGCAGACTCCAGCTTGTCACCTGTATGTTAGAGTAGTCCTGTTCCCCCCACCCCCACCCCAGCCCTACACAGCCTCAGGTTTAATTCCTTCTCCATCCTCCAAGGACCTTCCCGTAAACCAGACCAACTCTGGCTGCCAGTGAGCACTGCATTAAGCTCCTTAACTTCACCCTGCATGGGTTCTCCCCACTCGGCCCACCCTTCCTCTCCCTGATCCTCCCCAGCAAATGACTCTCAACTCAGTTCTCAAAGACCAAGCTGGTAGAAATGAGTCCCCCTGCACCATGAAGTTGATATCTGCAAATACTACTGCCCAGCCATCCTCTAAACCCACTTGTAGGGGTGCTGCTGCTTACAACAGGGCCACCCAGATGGCGCCCACTTCAGAAAATGGGAGTTAACAGCAAATGAGAAAGGGATGAGGCTCCAAACTGCCTACATCTGATGCCCTTCAGCCACTTCCTGATTTGCCCTCTCTGAGTGTCCTAAGCCCTCCCTTTGTCCTCCTCTCCTCCCCATCACTGAAGATGGTACCCCCAGTCACCAAGTTGGACTCTTTTTCTATTATATGCTATTATAAAATATTCCTTTGTACATGGAAATCCTGGAGAATCCTACAGACAGAGGGGCCTGGTGGGCCATAGTCCATGGGGTTGCAAAGAGTTGGACAGGACTGAGCACCTAGCACATATACACACAAGATATTGAACATGTTTCCCTGTGCTATACAGTAAATCCTTGTTGTTTATCTATATGTAGTGTGTATCTGTTAATCCCAAACTCCTAATTTATCCCATCCCTCTGCTTTTCCTTTGGAAACCTTAAGTTTGATTTCATGTCTGTGCATCTGTTTCTGTTCTGTAAATAGGTTCATCTGCACTATTATATACATTCCACATATAAGTGATATCATATGTCTTTCTCTGTCTGACTAACTTCACTTAGTACGATAAGCTGTAGGTCCATCTGTGTTGCTACAAATAGCATTATTTCATTCTTTTTCATGCCTGGGTAATATTCCAGTGTGTGTGTGGTGTGTCTGTGTACCACATCTTCATCTTCTTCATCCATTAATCTGTTGATGAACATTCAGGATGCTTCTGTGTCTTGGCTATTATAAATAATGTCCCTCTGAATATAGGGGTACATGTATCTTCTCAAATTAGAGATTTCTCCTGATGTGTGTCCAGGAGTAGGATTGCTGGATCATATGGTAGCTCTACTTTTAGTTTTTTAAGGAACCTCTGCACTATTCTCTGTAGTGGCTATACCAATTTACATTCCCACCAACAGTGTAGGAGGGTTCCCTTTTCACACCCTTTCCAATATTTGTTACTTGAAGACTTTTTAATGATGGCCTTTCTGACCAGTGTGAGGTAGTATCTCACTGTAGTTTTGATTTGCATTTCTTGAATAATTAACGATGTTGAGCATCTTTTCATGTGCCTGTGGTCCATCTGTGTGTCTTTTTTGGAGAAATGTCTATTTAGGTCTTCTGTCCATTTTTTGACTGGGCTTTTTGTTGTTGTTGAGTGGTACGAGCTCAAACCTGACTCTTGACAAGCCACACTGAAATCGTGGCTCACCAAGTCCATGGATTCCATCCCTCAAGATGTCCCAAATCCATGTCCTTTTCTGTGTTCTCCTTCTCAAAGCTGCAGTCCCTTTGCCTAGATGATGGCTATCATTATGCAGATGCTCTCACCTCCCCAAGTCTTCCCCCCGCCTCATCCCCCACGATGCTGTCTGAGCAATCTTCCAAAAATATAAATCTGATCACAACATTCTGCTCAAAGCCTCCCAGTGACTCCCAATCATCTCTCAAAATATAACCCAGACCACTCAGCATTACCTGGCCGTATCTGGCCCCAGGGGTCTCACCTTAGCCATGTCCCCAGGTCCCCCCACCTAGTGCAGCCTTACAGGGCTGCTGGCATTTCCCCAGAGCACGCCCAAGCTCCCTCTGGCCTCCACATCATCCTGCCTGATAGTCCAGCTGCCTCCAAAGTCCTTTTCCTGCCCTCCTTGTCATCGTGATAATGCCTATTTGTCTTTTCACACCCAGGTGAGGTATCTGATTCTTCAGAAAGCCTCTCCTAACTCCAGAACCCCATCCACCTCTCCCTGCTTCCTTCATTATGGGGTGACATTGGATATTGTCATCAGATTACTTATCCTGTGAACACTCTGTGCATCTCCCACTAGAGACTGTGAGGGATTCCAAGGCAGGAACCGTATCTGAGACACACACTGGAAGCCCAGTGCCTAGCACAGAGCAGGGGTTTGCTGTAGGTGTGCTGAATAATTGAAACATCCCAGCTTCTGCATTGTGCCTGGGGCTGCCTAATTCCAAACAGCCCCTTCCTCAGCACATGGGGCTTATTTTTAGCATTAGAAGTTAATCTCCCGGTGAAATTTGGTGCCAGCTGTGGTCACCTGTTTGATTGCTCTCTGAGTTCTGCCTTTAACTAGAAATTAATTTGGATTACTTAAGCTTTCCTTGCCCAGTGGAGAAACTCCGGCTGGGTAAATCCAAAGCTCCTGGCAATTTTACTTATTCTGTTTAATCTCTTTCTCTCATGCGCCAAGTCCAATTTTGTGCTTTCTGTCTTCCTTCCCTCTCAAAGCCCGTTTTTAATCTGCTATCTCTGACCCTTTGCAGATGGTGACTCACCTTGGATCTTCACCTTCCCACCTGCCCATCTCAGGGAAACTGAGGCCCATCCTGTCAAGGAAGTCGGCCACATCTCTTGGGAGCTCTGGATCAGCTCTAAGATTGGAAACCAGAAGCGAGATTCCTGAAGCCCAGTCCGCTCCCCCTCTCAACCTCACATCATGCATTGATGCTTAGAAAGGTCAGGGATCTTAAAGATCAACTCTTTGGCTGTAAGTTCTGACCATCAGCATAGACGGACCAAGGAATGGTAAGGGGTGGGGTGGGTGCGGTGAGCACAGAACCCAGCACTCACCAAGCCATAGTGTTGATATCAATAGGAACGTGTCCTCCCCTACGTGGGGTCTCCTGGTGGTTTATGCCTAACAAGGAATGTTTCCACTCCACTCCCCCACCCCCGACCCAAGAACCCTGCTTTACACATAGATATCTCATTCTGAAGGCCTCCTTTCCCCTGATCTGCCTCCGCAACCCCCATCAACCTCCTGTCCTGTTCTCTTAACAAGAGTCCAGTCACACCTCACACAGACTCCAAAAGCAAGACCAGCATATCTCTTTTGAGAAAGTTTGCGAAACACTAAAGGAGGACTAGGGTGGTGGTGGGGGAGGGAGGCACCTACTGCTCCCACATGGGACTCAGAATCTTCCAGGCACTTTAGAGAAACCAAGGACAAAAATCCATGGTGAGATGTTCAAAGCACTGAAAAGTTAAGGAACCAAAGCACATCAGAACTAAAACAGAGGAACCACCAGCTCCAGGTTTCACTGTTCCAGCAGCAAATGATTTTGTACACAGAGGTTCATGACCTCCACAACATCGCCCAGCACAAAGTCCCCGTGAAATGAATGTTGCTATTTAGGGAGAAGGTTCTGCAATGTCAGGTCAGATTAGAACTCCCTCCTTTGAGTAACCAGCAGCTGTAAGACTTCCAGAGGAAATCCCGTGTGGCTACACTTGGTGATTTTTTTTTTTTAATTAAATTTTTTTTATTAGTTGGAGGCTAATTACTTCACAACATTTCAATGGGTTTTGTCATACATTGACATGAATCAGCCATAGAGTTACACGTATTCCCCATCCTGATCCCCCCTCCCACCTCCCTCTCCACCCGACTCCTCTGGGTCCTCCCAGTGCACCAGGCCCGAGCCCTTGTCTCATGCATCCCACCTGGGCTGGTGATCTGTTTCACCATAGATAATATACATGCTGTTCTTGCGAAACATCCCACCCTCACCTTCTCCCACAGAGTTCAAAAGTCTGTTCTGTACTTCTGTGTCTCTTTTTCTTTTTTGCATAGGGTTATCATTACCATCTTTCTAAATTCCATATATATGTGTTAGTATGCTGTAATGATCTTTATCTTTCTGGCTTACTTCACTCTGTATAATGGGCTCCAGTTTCATCCATCACATTAGAACTAATTCAAATGAATTCTTTTTAACAGCTGAGTAATATTCCATGGTGTATATGTACCACAGCTTCCTTATCCATTCATCTGCTGATGGGCATCTAGGTTGCTTCCATGTCCTGGCTATTATAAACAGTGCTGCGATGAACATTGGGGTGCACGTGTCTCTTTCAGATCTGGTTTCCTCAGTGTGTATGCCCAGAAGTGGTATTGCTGGGTCATATGGCAGCTCTATTTCCAGTTTTTTAAGAAATCTCCACACAAACAAATGAAGAGATGCTCAACATCACTCATTATTAGAGAAATGCAAATCAAAACCACAATGAGGTACCATTACACGCCAGTCAGGATGGCTGCTATCCAAAAGTCTACAAACAATAAATGCTGGAGAGGGTGTGGAGAAAAGGGAACTCTCTTACACTGTTGGTGGGAATGCAAACTAGTACAGCCGCTATCGAATACACTTGGTGATTTGACAAAGGTTTCCCCGGCACCTGCCGGAGCAGGGCACCACCTCCCTCACAAGGCAGGCCTGCTCTCAGGGAGCTTGCAGTCTTGTGGGGAAGAGGGCAGAGACGTAAAGAGCAGTGTGAGATTAATGTAAAAGACTGATCCATTAAACTAAGTTCCTGGGTGTAAGATTGTATAATCCTATGGAGTTCATAAAAAGCATCCATCAAGCAAATCAGTCACCTTGACATTATAACTAAAGTTCCTAAACCAGTTTTAGTTCTGAAAATAGAGAATTCGAACTTCATGCTTGTCTGTAAGTATGCAATTTACCTTTGCTGGAATTAGCAGCAGAAGTCAGAATTTGTAAATTCTCCTTTCATTTATACTTAAAAGGGAGAAATCCAATTTACTCCAAAATCATTATTCATGAGTAGATAGAACATGCCCCTTTCTCCAATCTACTTTTCAAGATTATGGGAAATCATGGAGGAAATGTGTAAATTGTACTGACCACCAGCTCATACGCAGTAGGAAAATAGAAAGAAAGAGTTCCTTTCTCGCTTGCTGATATAAAAGTCATGATCATTGTACACAAACCCAGCTATTAGGCAGGGTTCTAATGAGTCCCCATCCCCTCCTCCCAAAGCTCAGGAACAACAAATAAACCCCTCCAGCAAACTGTGACAAAGGAGGAAAAGCTAAGTGATAAAAATACTAACTTGCACATGTGATACAGTTCCTTAGAGTATCTTCTTAAAAGGTTCTTTTATCCTGAACCTTTGTTTGCCTACTTCTCATCCCTTTTCATTTTCAGCATCTAACTCTACTGGGTGTAAAGAGACATTTCTACTGATGTGTTAGATCAGTGAACTGAAAAGAGGGTGAAAATCAGTGGCCTTGGTTCAGCAGCACCTGTTAAATGTTCAAAATGTTCACACCTTTTGACTCTAAAATAACACTTTTAGAAATTTACTCAAAGGAAATAATCAGCAATGAATATAAATATGTATTTGCAAATGTTGTTTAAAATAATTTAAAAGTGGAAGACAACTCAAATGTTCAAAGATGTTGGCTTTAAGTAAACCATGATATGCCTATACATTGAACTGAAAGTGATGTAGAAGTTACAATGAAAAAAGAATAATAGACTAGACTATCTAAAAATATGGACATTTTCCATGGCAAAAATAACATTTACAATGTCAGAAGACAAATGGGTATGTTATTTGCAATGTACATGACAGGCAAACTAAATTACTTAATGCAAAAAGAATTCTTTAAAATCAATAAGAGTGAAAAGATACTGCCTCACACAATTAAAGAAATGTAAACTGTGTTAGTAGCTAAACCCACTTTTTCATCTATAATACAGGCAAAGTCTGATAATAACCCCAGTAAGAAAAAAAAGTTCTCATTCATCTCTGTAATGGTTTAGTCACCAAGTCATGTCTGACTCTTGTGACTCCATGGACCATAGCCTGCCAGGCTCCTCTGTCCATGGAATTCTCCAGGCAAGAACAATGGAGTGGGCTGCTTCTCCAAGAGATCTTCCAGACCCAGGAATCGAACCTAAGTCTCCTGCATTGCAGGCAGATTCTTTACTGACTGAGTTACAAGGGAAACCTAGTCATCTCTGGTGGAAGTGTAAATTTGAAGGACGATTTGATAATCTACCAAAATTATAAATTCTTGTATATTAAATTCTTTACATATTTCCTTACTATATATAAGGGTATTTACAGCAATGCTGTTTGTAATATCAAATACCTAGAACAAAATTAATAAATTTTGGTATATTTCTAATGGAATCCTACAATGTTGCTAGGCAGAAGGAAGTAACTCCATATACACATCAGGCAAAAACACCCAAGATATACTGATAGACTGATTGCTAAGTGAACACAGAAAGCTAAAGAATATTAAGTATAAATAATGTCATTCGGGCTTTCCTGATGGCTCAGCAGTAAAGAATCCACTTTCGATGCAGGAGATATGGGTTCAATCCCTGGGTCAGGAAGATCCCCTGGAGGAGGGCATGGCAACCCACTCCAGTATTCTTGCCTGGGAAATCCCATAGACACAGGAGCCTGGCAGGCTACAGTCCATGGGGTCACAGAGTCAAACACAACTGAGCACACATACTACACTAATGTCATTTATTATATGTACAGACACTTTTCACATAAGGATAGAAAACATCTTAAAAGATAGGAAAGATGTAAATAGAAATTTCTAAACGATAGAACTAAAGAGAAGAGAAATTTTATACTTTATTTCATATCAACCTGAACTGTTCAATTTTTTTCTTTTCATAAGGTATGTATTATTCTCATAATTTTAAAAAACTAGCTTGAACCATTAGATGAATCTGATTAATCACCTCTGCTATGGGAATGATTTAGACACTGGGGCTACAGCGGTGAGTTGATATCTCTAATTAAGAGACAGTCAAACCAGATTATCTCTTCTCAAGTAGTAAATAATAACATGAAATGAAAGGGAATGTTGCAATAGGGAAGGGAACCACAGCAATAGAAAGAATGCTCTGACCTGAACATCTTCGAGACTGTAGGTCAAGCAGAACAGGGTTTTCCATTTTTTGGCTTTTTTTTGGCCACGCAGCCCAGTCTGTGGGATCCTAGTTCACCCAGACCAGGTATAGAAACCACAGCTCCTGCAGTGGAGTCATGGAAACTTAACCCCTGGACCACCAGGGAAGTTCCAAAGAACTAGGCTTGGGGGAGTGGCTGAGCAGGGGGCTGCCTCAGACAGCAGATGAAGGGTGGCTTTTCCTTGGGATCAGCCTATTTTCAGGAGGGGTCATGACGGAGGGGCTTCCAATGACTGCAGTGTTAGCTCAAGCTGAGCATGAGTCAAAGTTCAGGGGGTTGAGGTGCAGTAAATAATTTGGCCAAGACAAGTTAACAAGTCGGCAGTATTTTGTCCAGGTACATCAGTGGGAGGGCTTCCTTGGTGGCTCAGATGGTGAAGAATCTGCCTACAATGCAGGAGACCTGAGTTCAGTCCCTGGATCGGGAAGATCTCCTAGAGAAGGGACTGGCTACCAACACTAGTATTCTTGCTTGGAGAATTCCATGGACAGAGGAGCCTGATGGGCTACAGTCCGTGTGTTGCAAAGAGTCAGACATGACTGAGCAACTAAGCAGTTTTCACTTTTTACATCAGTGGGAACAAACAACTAATCACTTATGAGACAAAGAACTGGGATTTCAAGGATCCATGTCTGGCCATGTCACAGGAAAGCAAGGGAGTCACTCCTGAATCTCATCTAAATCATATTTGTGAGGGTGATTCTTTATTGTACATCATTTCCAATGCTGTTTTCCAGGAGAACAAACCTCAGATAAAGTTAAGCATAGTCTAGGACACAGTCCTCAAAGAGCTTTAATGGGGGAGGAGGGTGGATTTAAGAGTTAAACAAGCAAATAAGTCAATAAATTAAATTTATACAATTGCCTTCAGGTGTTTTCAGACAGAAAGTGGCTCCTGGTCCACGACAAGGACACATCAAGTCTACGGTTAACATAATAGCCTTTCAGTTTCAGAAATGCATCTGTATCGGCCCAGGACCAGACTGAGAGAGAGATCACTGTAACCAAACAGATGGTACTGAAATGGACCTGATTATGTACAAAGATGTAAGATTCATTACAGCTCAATGAGGGGAAGAAAGGATTACCCAATAAATGGTGTTGGGACAATTATCTAGCAATTTGGAGAAACAGTAATTTCAGAACCTCACTTTATGTTGTGCATTAAAATAAATTCTAATTGAGTGGAAGAGTTAAACGTGCTTTTTTTTTTAACATCAAAATCTCAGAAAAATAGAACTGAATATTTTGCCAACCTCTAGAGGAAAGATGATTTTATAGGCTTAGATGCAATACAAGGAATAAAAATGAGCAAGATCGCTAAGTTTGACTACAAAAGTGTAAAGTATAAAAGCAAACAGCCACCAAAAACTACTACAGCAAATGTAGCAAAGAGGCATTATTTGATCTTTAAGACCTCATAAGTATTGATCAGAAAAAAAAAAAAAGTTTAAGACTCTAAAAGAGAGAGGAAAAAAGACACTTGCAAAAGATGCAATGTAACTAGAAAACAAAGATTTGAGATGTTTTGTTCCCAGAGAATATAAATTAAAACATCAAGTTACCATTTCCTTTTTTAAATTAGCATAAATTTTAAAAACAATATCTCTGGGACTTCTGTTTCTGGTTAGGATGTAGAAAATCACAATTGACTGGGAAGTCTGCCCTAGCAATGAGAACAAGCTAAGCCATGATTTCTCCTTTCTTTTTTTTCTTTTGTAGCATGGATTTTAAAACGATTAGAGGGACTTTTCTGGTGATCCAGTGGCTAAGATTCCATATTCCCAAAGCAGGGGGCCCAAGTTTGACCCCTGGTCAGGGAACTAGATCCTACATGCCATAACTAAGAGTCCGCATGCCGCAACTAAAGATCCTGCATGTCACAACTAAGACCTAGGGCAGCTAAATAAACAAATATTAACACCATTAGAGAGCTCAAGAGGTAAAGAAACCTAAATAAACTAAATTCCAGAAGCAACCAGAGCTTCCCTCAATAGAAGAGACCCATGGCTGCTGCTATCCAGGAAGAAGCAGCAGGAAGGGGGGAGGAGTCTGCCACAGACTCTGGGGAAGAGCTACCAGCTAAACTCCTAACAACATTTAATGACTGTGATTAGTGATAGATTAGAATCCCAAAAAGATGCAGCCACAGAAGGAGCCAACACCCACCCACCTCCCAAAGCTTTCACACAGGTCTCCATCAAGGACTCAGAAATAATAGAATGCAGGCTGAGGAGAGGCAGGAGAGCTGACAGAATACCCTTGAGGCACGCAGGACCTCCCCCAAGTGCAAAACCTGCTGGAGATTGGGAACAGAATGGAGAGCTGAGAGAAATCCTCTCAAGGACACACTGCTTTCCCCGCGAGCAGCGCAGTGACCCTCCTATAATCCAGACTGCCTGGCATAGTCTGTCCGCATCATGCCCAGGGGTCTCCCCTCAGACCGGTCCCCAAGGATCCCCCCATGCTGTAGCCTTACAGGACGGCTGGCATCTCCTCAAAGCACACTCAGCTTTGCTGAATTCATTTATTAGTTCTAACAGTTTTTTTGTGTGTGAAATCATGAGAATTTTCTGCATATAAGACCATATCATCTGTGAACAGACATTATTTAGTTCTTCCTTCCCAATTTGGATGTCTTTTATTTCTTTTTCTTGCCTAATTGTTCCGGCTAGAACTTCCAAAATGATGTTGGATAGAAGGGGCAAGAGTGGTCATTTTTCCTTGATTCCAGATCTTAGAGGAAAAGATTTCAGTTTCTTATCTTTGAATATGATTTCTGTGGGTTTTTTGTATTATGGTCTTTATTGTGTTGTGTAAATTCCACCTCTATCTAATTTGTCAAGAGTTTTTAATCATGAAAATGTGCTGAATTTTGTGACTTTTTCCTGTATCTATAGAGATTGTTGTAGTTTAGATGCTCAGTCGTGTCCTGCCCTTTGCGACCCCATGGACTGCAGCACATAAGGCTCCCCCGAGTTTGCTCAAACTCACGTCCATTGGTGATGCCACCCAACCATCTCATCCTCTGTCACTCACTTCTCCTGCTTTCAATCCTTCCCAGCATCAGGATCTTTTCTAATGAGTCTGTTCTTCGCATCAGGAGGCCAAATATTAGAGCTTTAGCTTCAGCGTCAGTCCTTCCAATGAATATTCAGTGTTGATTTCCTTTAGGATTGACTGGCTTGATCTCCTTGCAATCCAAAGGACTCTCAAGAGTCTTGTCCAACACCACAGCTAGAAAGCATCAATTCTTTGGCATTCAGCCTTCTTTATGGTCCAACTCTCACATCCATACATGACTACTGGAAAAACTATAGTTTGACTATGCAGACCTTTGTATAGAGATTGCCATGTGACCTTTATCCTTCCTTCCTTAAATGTGTTGTATAATATTTATTGATTTGCCTATGTTGAACCATCTTTGCATCCCAGGGATAAATTCCACTTGGTCATGGTATATTAGCTTTTTAATGTGTTGCTGAGTTCGGTTTGCTAATAGTTTATTGAGGATTTTGTATCCATGTCTATCATGGTCCCTGACCTATAGTTTTCTTCTTTTGTGATACCTTTGTCTGGTTTTGGTATCAGCATAATGCTGGCCTTATAAAATGGGTTTGAATATATTCCCTCTTTATTTATTTGAAGGAGAGTTTATGAAGGATTGGTATTGATTGTTCTTCAAATGTTTGGTAGAAATCACCTGTGAAGCCATCTGGTCCTGGATATAATAGCTCCAAATTTTAAACAACTCAAATGTTCATCATCTACAGAATGGATAAACAAACTGGCATAGTCATTCAATAGAAAATTATTTAGCCACAGGAAGAAATGAACCACTGATATGTACAAAAACATGGAGGGATCTCAAAAAATGTGTTGACCAGCAGCAAAAGCTAGACAAAAGAGCACTATTATTCACATTTATATGAACTCCAAGAACAGGCAAAAAATTTCCTTGGGTGACAGACATATTCTATTATCTTACATTGGGTGGTGGTTGGTGGTTTTAAAGTATATGTCATCATCGAAACTCATGAAATCAAATTATAAAATATGTGCATTGCATTTTATACAACTTATATCTGCCAAAAAATTTTAGTAATAATTTATTTGGCTAATGAGGATGTAATAAAGCCAATACTCCTATAAGCTGGACAACCATTTTAGAAATCACTGTGACAAAAATAATAAAGAATTCTAAAAAGTCCAACCATTTTAATTCAGTGATTTATTTAAGCAAGTCTACTCTTAAGAAATAATTCAAAACTAACAAAATAAAAGAAATGCAAAAATGTTGACCATAGCATTTTTGTAATTATGTAATCTGAAGCACTTCAAACTCTAACACTGAGTAAGAATTAAACAAAATGCAATACTTTATATAATATATTTTAGTCACTAACAATTATATTTATTATGACTACAGCACAAGGTAAAGACATATTTATGCTATAATCCTTTACATTCTTGGAAAAATATACCTATGGGAAAACCCTAGAAGGAAATAAACCATAATGACAAATTGTGTTGGGCTTGTAGTTGTGTTCGTTTTTTCTTTTCAATTTGATATTCTGAATTTTGATATTTTTCTTTCCTTTAAAAATATTTTCAGATATTAGGTTTTTCTTTTTTTGGTATTTTTGCAATATTGCTCTCTTTATCCAAGAACAAGATATTTTTCTCTAGTTACTCACATGTCACTTATGTCCTGCTATCATTTGCTTAGTTTAAATTGGTTTTTTATTGCACAAGAAATGTATGGT
Organism: Muntiacus reevesi; assembly: GCF_963930625.1. Taxonomy (NCBI): domain Eukaryota; kingdom Metazoa; phylum Chordata; class Mammalia; order Artiodactyla; family Cervidae; genus Muntiacus; species Muntiacus reevesi. Next base: position 90,772,044 of record NC_089254.1, on the reverse strand, counting down.
TATAGTTTCATTATAAAAGAAGCTTAGTTTTACCCGATAGCTCCTGATTTCTAGAAAATAAATTATTTAACTGAACTTTAATTTGTGACTATAGCAATTGGTATAGGCCTTTCCCATGACCCAAATGCTCAAGCCTACCACACATGATATACAGCTAACTATTACTCTATTAACATAAAACATAAATATATTTATCTGAAGGCATTTGAAAATATTAGTAGTGGTTAGATTCTGGGTAGTGAAGAAAGGTTAAACTTCTTTTTCCTGTCTTCTTTTCCTACAGTGAATATGTATTATTTTGTGACAAAAAGAAATGGTCAATTTAAATCCCAATTTCAAGCCCTGGGCCCAGTCCTGATCTAAGTCAGCCTCGGGGAATTACAGAATTCCCCAGGCCAGAGGTGTCCCCATCATGGATTTCATCTTGCTGTTAATGATCCCCTTCTGGTCATTTGACCTTGAACTTCTTCCTGTGCTACCCTCTCATCTTAATAACCTGATGCTCTGGGGCTTCCTTTTCTGGCTGTTAGCCTTGCTCCTGGCAGTCCCACTGTCCTCACACCGCTCAGGGGATCAGAAAACCTGCTGCGTACGTGCCGGAAGCAGGGACCCTCAGCCTGTCTCTCCTGGTCCTCAGATTCCGTGGTGTCACACAGGCAGTTGGAGCGAAGCAGTACCTTCCCTCCCCCAAATCCCTAGCACCGGAGCCTGCTAAGCCATCCCAGCTCCCGTTCCTACCAGACCTTTATTAAGCATGACAAGGGTTTGGAACGACTGCGAAACATCATAATCTCCCGTCTCCCTGAAGAAGCAAATAGAGTTAAAGGAGGCTACGGAGGGTGGAATGGTGGCAGATACATCCCTGGAGAGCCCAGCTCCAGCCTCCCTCACCTGTCTGTGTCTCCCCCTTCTCGGCTCAGATCTTCTCTCAGCAGCCTGGCCAAGCCTGCCGAAGGGATGCGAGAGAGGTGACTGCAAATTAAAATGAACATCCTGCTGAAAAGAATTCAGAGTGCTTGATAAATAGGTGTATGGGGCCCTGGCATCTCACAGACAGCAGAGGACTCTCTCTCTCTCCCCATCCACCCCTTCGTATAAATGAGAGATGTGGGTTCCTCATGGTTCCCTCCTGCGAACCCCTAGAGTATGCAGAAAAGGGATGAGTGACCACGCCCGGCAAGGAGGGGCAAGGGACTGCTCAAATTACAGGGGACCCTATTAAAAAACATCTCCTCACAGCTATTCAATCACTAATTGACTTTTCTTCCTCACTTTAATTTTGACGCTGGTGTCTTCATTAATTAACTCTGTCACCAAAGCCCCAGGGTGCCACAGCAGGACTCGCCAAGAGTTTGTCTCTCTTGTTCCAGCAAGGTTGACAGGTCGGCTCTCCCTGGCCAGCTCCCTGGGTAATGGCCTGAGCCATCTTGGTCCCTGGAGGAAACAGAGACCAAGCTTTGCAATTCTTTTTTTTTTTTTTTTGCCTTGTAATTCTTTAAGCCATAGAACCCAGCCAGTAGGAAAGCAAGCAGAAAGCTCTCCCTCTCTGACGTGTCTTAAATTCCCTTCTCTCTCTCTGTATTCTCCTGTGTATACAAAGTTCATCACACAGACTTCAGCCAATGAGACAGATGCAGCACATGTGTGGCTTCTAAACCTCCAGCAAAATCATTTGTTCACTCACTCATTCATTCATACAGATGCTGCACTGGTTTTTGACCAGCCTGAGCTGGACTTGTTGGGGGAGTATGAGACGGAGGGCCTTCCCAGGTGGCACTAGCAGTTAAGAACTTGCCCGCCAGTGTAGTTCGATCCCTGGGTCTGGAAAATCCTCTGGAGAAGGAAATGGCAACCCACTCCAGTATTCTTGCCTGGGAAATCCCAAAGACAGAGGAGCCTAGTGGGCTACAGTCCCTAGGGTTGCCAAGAGTCAGACATGGCCGAAGCAACTAAGAACACCTGCACATGTGACAAAACTGGGTTCACAAAGAAGTATAAATTATGACACTTGGAATTTTCGTTGAAGAGAGGTGACAAAGTCTTATAAAGACAAGAGCCAAAAACTAACACAATCTTGCAAATCAATTCTAATCCAACAAAAAGTTAAAAAAAAAAAAAAAAAAGCCAAGATTTGGTATTCAAAGAAACTCTCCAGATGGGCAAAGTCAATTGTCCTGGCTGGATATGTTACTCTTATGTTCCCTCCCCACTTCTGGGTCCCTCTGGCACATTTCAAACTTGCCCTGAGGAAGCCCAATGGAACCACCACCAGGCGGACCTTCTGCAGGAGAAAAGTCAAGAGCTCTTCTTCTGGTTTTCTCCATCCTCTGTCCTGGGTTGGAGGGGTGAGGGAGCAGTAGAAGGCATTTTTGAGAAATGAAGCTACCATTTCACCCCTTCCTCACTTGCCCCACAGAGGAGGAAAGTGGGTCCAAGCTCATCACTTTGACAGTTTGGACTAGACTTCCTGTTGAGTAGGGCCACTCTGCCCTAAAGGTAGGCTGAGTCTACACTGCCCTGGGAGCTCCCAGACATCTTGCTTCTCTTTCCTCTTCAGCATGGTGGCAGAAGTGGGATACTGTACCGGGGACCCACCCTCCTTGAGCAAGCCCAACCATCTTGCCCTATTCTCCTTCCCCATTCAATGTAGGAAAGAAAAAAAGATTCATGACCAGAGACGAGAGTTTTTTCTTATGAAAGCTCATGTGTGAAGGGAGAGAAAATAAAAGCCATAGTTGTTTCTTTTTCCCCCAGCCTAACTTACGGAAACCTTCTCCATTTCAGCTGGAGTCCACCCTCATTATCAATGCAGTGCTGCTTTATTTTCCATTTACAACTTTCATCATATACAGCTTTTTAGGGAGGAATGCTGCAATTTTGGGCAGAATCCTAGTATTCCCGGGCCCCTTGTCCAAAAACCACCAAAGAGTGCCTGATAGCTTGATAAATGGAGAGCCCAGAAGGCCAGGGCTTTGCCAAATCATTTCCCCATATACCCCCTGCAGAGATTGCTGCAGTATTTTCAGGACTCTACCCTGATGAGACCCCTTTGCCATATGCTCAGTATCTGAGACTTACTTTTCTAGGTTACCCAGCTTCCCATGCTATGCTGTGTTAAGTCCCTTCAGTCACGTCCAACTCTGTATGACCCTATGGACTGTAATGCACCAGGCTTCTCTGTCCGTGAGATTGTCCAGGCAAGCATATTGGAATGGGTTGCCATGCCCTCCTCCAGGAGATCTTCCTGACCCAGGGACTATACCCACATCTCTTAAAAGTCTCCTGCATTGGCAGATGAGTTCTTTACCACTAGCACCATGTGGGAAGCCCACTCTGCTTCCTACATCCCTTATTTTCATTCCTGATCTACTTTTTAATCTACCTTGGCAACCAACACTAACATCCTCTATTTAAAAAAAAAATCCGAGTGGCTTCATATAGACCTTAGAAAAAAATCTAATCTCTTCACTACAACCTGATGGGTTGTAATGTTGATCTCAACATCGACTGTCTCTTATGGAGGAAGTAGACATCCCCACTCCCAATGACATCACGATTGGCCATATCATTTGCTTTGGCCAATGGAAGCAGTGCATCCACTTTTGTACAGATGTTTTAAGGCCATCACATGGTCCTCTACCTTCTCTCTTCTCTCTGTTAGGAGACCAGGAATGTCCCAGATAAGATCTGTTTCATGAACCTGAGTCCTAGAGTGAAAAGGATGTACAGCCAATCCACAGTGGACTTGGAGCATGAGTGAAAAACTTCTTCGTTGTATACTACTGAGATTTCAGGGCCTTCGGTACCGTGCGGGCTTCCCAAGTGGCTCAGTAGTAAAGAATCCACCTGCCAATGCAGGAGACACAGGAGACACGGGTTGGTTTCCTAGGTCAGGAAGACCCCCTGGAGGAGGAAATGGCACCCCGGCCCCACAACCCCAGTGTTCTTGCCTGGAGAATCCCATGGACAGAGGAGCCTGGCGGGCTACAGTCCATAGGGTCGCCAAGAGTTGAATATGACTTAGCAACTGAACACACATGCACGTGCTACCATGCAGTTTATCCTAATCTCACTGACACAACGTGATCTGACCTCTGACCATTCCTCCAATCTTGTGTCTTACCTTCCCCTATTCCACTACACTCCAAACATTCTGGGTTTCTTTCTCTTCCTTGAACACATGCCAAGTTTATTCTCACCTCAGAGCCTGAGGTATGCATGTGCTATTCCCACTGCCTGGATTGCTTTTCCTTGAAGTTTTCACAGGGCTATCTCTTCTTCACTATTCATATCTCAGTTTGAATCTCACTTCCTCAAGAAATACCTTCCCTGAACCTCTGTCTAACATAGCACCCCAGTCACTCTCTATCACGTTATCCTGCCTCATTTTGCATCTGTTCACTAATATATTACTTACTTTCCTTCCTTGAAATGTCAATTTGGAAGAGCTACCCTGGTGGCTCAGATGGTAAAGAAACTTCCTGCAATGCAGGAGACCTAGGTTTGATCACTGGGTTGGGAAGATTCCCCTGGAGAAGGGAATGGCAACCCACTTCAGTATTCTTGCCTGGAAAATCCCATGGGCTACAGTCCATGGGGTCACAGAGAGCTGAACATGACTGAGCGACTAACACACACCTTGGTATGAACACTCCATGGAAGTAAAGACCTTGTCCATCATCGTCACCGCTGTACCTCCAGACCCTGGAATGCCACCTGACACAAAGTAGACACAGAGGAAGCATGTGTGATGAATAAATGAGCATCTCTCCTAAGCCTTAAAACCTTTTTCAACCACCAACTGGACACCTCTCCCTGGAAATCCTCAAACTCAACAGATCCAAAGCAGAGTTTTTAATTATATCCTCTCTGCCTTCACCTCAGCCTCCTCTTCACCCACCATTCCCTGGTGAGCAACACCAGCATTCTCTCTGTTGCCCAAACCAAAAGCTCAGCGTATTTCTCACTCCTCCCTCTGGTTCACAGCCCTCACTCCCCACCAGTCACCATGCTGAGGCTCTCTTTTAAACCTTTCCGAGTCTCTTTTTTTAAATCCCCTTCATCCTCATTCCCACACACCTGCCCTCACTCAAGCCCTCATCATCATTGCCTGGATTATCACAATCTTTCAGAACAGGGTTCGCTGTTTCCAGTTTTCTCCCCTCCCATCTGTGCTGCACACTGCCACCAGAATTATCTTTCTAAAATCTGATAATGTCACTCCCCTGTTTAGAAGGCTTGTAAAGAAACTGCAGGATAAAGCTTAACTCCTTGGAAGCCATGAGGTACCTTGGGGTTCTGGCACTGGCCAAGGGCGCAGGGTCTTTCCTACTGCTCCCTGCTGGACCCTCACCGCATCCAGCCACGATGGATATACCTGGGCAGCAGCTTCACAGGGGTCCGCAGGTCTGCTCAAGTGCCTCTCCCCCATCAACCCCTCCCCCACCCCCAAACACACACACACACACACACACACACACACACACTCCCAGCAGCATCCACCTACTGAGAGCTTTCTCTGCTACTCTCCCAGTTCCCTCAGTTGACATGACTCCCTCTGCGCAGCCTCTCCCAACTCCTCCTGCCTCTCCTCCTGTAAAAATGAAAATAGCTCTAATTACGAGCTCCATTCTCTTGCATCCTTTAACACTGGGTGCCAATCTCTATTATAAGACATCGCAGAGCATCGTATGTTTTCTGGGTACAGGTTTGTCTGTGTGTTCCTTAAGGCACCAGCAAGCCACTTTTCTTGCTTGAGTCCCCAGCACTTCACACAGTGCCTGATGGACACATGTGTGCTAAGTCGCTTCAGTCGTGTCCAACTCTTTGTGACCCTATGGACCATAACCCACCAGGCTCCTCTGTCCACGGGATTCTCCAGACAAGAATACTGGAGTGGATTGCCATGCCTTCCTCCAGGGCATCTTCCCGACCCCAGGGATTAAACCCACATCTCTTATTCTCCTGCATTGGCAGGCAGGTTCTTTACCACTAAGACACATAGTAGATGCTCAACAAATCTTGTTTCAGCAAATAGGTGATATTAACTACAAAGAAAGAGAGAATAATAGACAGACTAAGTGTATTACAAGCCGGAGCCCCTGTTTGCATGCTAGAACCAGGAAGAAGAATGCAGATGAGACTGGAATCAACTCCCAGTCTCAACTCTGCCCTAATTTAGCTGCCCGACATGATGGAGTCTCACCTGGTAAACAGGAAGAGGACCTCAGAATTTAAGGAGATTCGTGCACTCATTTGTACTCCAGACCTCACTGTTATGTTGACCTTAACTGTGGCTCTGCAATTTTCTGTTCCAGGCCCTCTCATTTACCGTTTCCATAGCTTCCTCTCACGTGTATATTACAAGAATGGGCTTTCCTAATGCTGGTCCCATTGTACAGATCCTAAGAGATGAATTGAGATGCCCTCAAACCATACAACTAGTAAGCAACAGAGTTAGAACTTGAGCTCACCCATGTGTGCTCAGTCGGTAAGTCGTGTCAGACTCTATGTGGCTCCATGGACTGTAGCCCTCCAGGCTCGTCTCTCCATGGAATTTCTCAGGCAAGAAGACTAGAGTGGGCTGTCATTTCCTCCTCCAGGGGGTCTTCTTGACCCAGGGATGGAACCCACGTCTCCTGCACTGGTAGGTGATTTCTTTACCACAGAGCCTCCTGGGAAGCCCAGAACTTGAGCTCAGGGTCTCTGTAAACTCTATGCCCTCCTGCTCCACGTGGGCTGTCTGGCCCTCATAGAAGAGCTGTAGGAAGTAGATTATCTCCAATTCCCACTACCTTGAAAGGCTTTCATTCCAATGATCTCCTCCCCCAGGCTGTGGGGACTCCCTCTTCCCACCTAATCTCTCATGGTCCTGAGAAAGCCAGTTGGGACGGAATCTCCAGGGAGCGGGCCAAGACCACCGGCTCCTCACCCAGGATGTGGAGGTTCCCCTCCAATGGGAAGCAGCAGGATCCCCAACACAGCCAGTCACAAGCCCAGCTGTCATTTCAGAAGATTCAGGTTCCAATTCAATACTATTTGAGGCTCAAAATAACCCCTCCAATATTCCTGATTATTTCTTAAATGCTGTTCTTAACAGTAATGATGGCACTTGTGGGGGAGGAACAAGAAGGGATTTAGGCTGAGAGTTGGTTTCATGTCACCTAAAAGGATTATTATATACCATCAGAAAGATAATTCCCCTCCTAGCAGGGGAGGATGGATTAGGTCTTTACTTCAGATGGTACTTTATGAAAAGATTATTTAAAGATTATAGAACAAAATGGATACATTTGACAGCATCTGCTAGGGTTGGGTTATTCTGACTGCTTGAGAAGCAATTGTTATTTATGCAATTAGTAGATTCCTTGCTTTGGTGCTAATCTACAGGCTGCAAGCACACAAATGTCCACACACTCCGGTTGTGGAATCTCCTTCCCCTTCTCCTCCCATCTTTGACTGGGAATGACATAAAAATGCTGCCACCTTCATGAAGTCCTCCTTGATTTCTCCAGTCACAAGTGGTCACTCTTGCCTTCTGACTCCCTCCCATCTTCAAAGGTTTTATTACAAGCTGCTTTGTATAGGACCTCCTTCTGCCTGTGCCCTCTCCTCCTGGCCCTGAAACAGCTCACACACATTATTGCCTGGAGCCCACAAGTCTGTGCATACAACAAGCAGTGAGAAATGTAAACACTTCTCTGTCTCTGGTCTCATTTGTCCACCCAGGCAGTGCAGGAAAGGAGGGTCTCGGGGGCTTCCAGGGCTCAGGATGGCAGTGGCATTGCTTGGGGTGGGGTTCCACAAATCTGATATCACCACGTTGCTGTTATCCACAGGGCCATAGGGATGAAAAGCACATGGTATGGTCTGCCATCCTGAGGGGCCTCTCTCTAGGAGGCATTGATGTGCAGAGAAGTTTGGTCTCTCAGATTCCCATAATTTACGGTGGGGCGTTTTAAGAAAGGGCTTCCTAGGTGGGGCTAGTACGAAAAAAAACCCACCTGCCAATGCAGGAGACATAAAGATGCAGGTTTGATCCCTGGGTTGGGAAGATCCCCTGGAGGAGGGCATGGCAACCCACTCCAGTATTCTTGCCTGGAGAATTGCATGGACAGAGGAGCCTGGCAGGCTGTAGTCCACAGGGTCGCACAGGGTTGGACATGACTAAAGTGACTTAGCACGCATGCACATTTTAGAGAAAAAGTACTGAGGAATGATCCTGGAGTACGTTTCTGAGCAACCCCTGGCACAGTATGTCTGGTTTCACTTGACAAAGCAAGTCTGGTTTCACTCTTGCCGAAGGTGGTCTCCTGGGTCTGCGGAAATCTGTAAACTGCACCTATATTCATCCAGAGCATACCATCCCCAACCACTACGGATGCTTCTAGCCTCTCCCCCATCACTGCTTCCCACCTGCACTACACTAATGCCAAACCTCATGCTTCATACTCTTTCCTGCATCCAAGAAACAGTTTTCTTCTGTTTGGACTGCTCTTCCCTCAGTCCTCCTCCATCCCATGAATTCCTCCTTCACTCCTTTAGAGTCAGTTCAGATGTCACCTCCTCCAAGAAGCCTGCCCTGTTACCTCTGGTCAATTCCAGGTATCGTTGTTTTCATAGTATCCATTATCTGAGGTATAAAGCAGCAAAAATCACCATAATCTGAAAACAATCACTAATAAATAGATATTTATCATAGAAACTCAGTCAACAACTATATATTGAGGGTCCATCAGGTAGGAGGCACTGATCTCTGCATTTGCAATACAACCAATGAACAAAGCAAATAGCCCCACCCAGACAGGGGGTGGGGTCAAGGACATCAATACACAATGAACACAGAGTAAGTAAATTGTATAACATGTTAGAGGTTGACAAGCACATGAGAAAAGGAAAGATGGAGAAGGGTAAAGCTGACAGAGAATGTTGAGGCAACAAGAGAGGGTGGGGCAGGGTTAAATGGGAAAGTCTGGATGAGCCTCATGCAGGTGACTTTCCAAGCAAAGACTAGAGACAGAAAGGCCCTGTCCCGCAGATTTCTGTAGGAAGAGCATTCCCTGTGAACTGGGGTCCACGGGTCAAATTCAACCTGCCACTTGTTTGCAGATGGCCCACTCACTAAGAATGTTTCTTACATTTTTAAACAGTTGAGAAAAAAATCAAAAGAAGAGTAATATTTCACGACACATGAAAACGACATGAAATTCAAATTTCGGTGCCCATAAATAAAGTTGTATTGGAACACAGCCACTCATTCGTTTATGTATTGCCTGTGGCTGATTTCAGGCTGTGTCGGCAGAGTTAAATCGCTGTGACAGAGACCCTCAAAGCGTAAAATATTTACTATATAGCCCTTTGCAGAAAAAGTGTAGCAACCTTTGAGTTAGAGCCAAGAGCCCAGGGCAGGAGCTAGAACACAGAACACGAAGGAGACAGCAATGCTGGCGTGTGTGTGTGTGTGTGTGTGTGTGTGTGGGGGTGGGTGGAGGGGGGGAGGGTGAAGGAGGGGGTGGTTTGTGGACACAGGGAAGATGACCAGTGAATAGACTGGGGAACAGACTGGGGCTGAAGTGTAGGCCATGGAAGGTCTATTGGGCCATTCGGTTTTAACCTGGGCAGTAGGGAGCCATGGCAGAATTCTGATTAGAAGAGCCACATAGTCTGACTTATGTTTTAAGAGGATGGCTTTAGAGTCTCTATGGAGAATAGACATATCTTAGCAGGCTACGGCATTGTTTACACAACAAAGGAGAGTGGTTCAGACTGGGGTGGTAGCACTGAGTGTTGGTGTCAAGAAGGGGTCCAATTCCTTTTTCTTTCTTTAAAGTACAGTTTCTTTACAGTGGTTTGTTAGTTTCAGGTGTCCCATAAAGTGATTCAGTTATACATATTCATTCTTTTTCAGATTCTTTCACATTATAGATTATTACAAGATACTGAATATAGTTCCCTGTGACATATAGTAGGTCTTTGTTATTTATCTATTTCATATATATATAATAGTATACTGATGTACAAATATCTATTCAAGTCTCTGCTTTCAGTTCTTTGGCCAAGTTCCAAAAATGGAACTTCTGGATCACATTTATAATGCTATGTTTAAATTTTTTTGAGGAACTGCCACACTGCTTTTCATAATGGTCACACCATCTTACATTCCTACCAGTAATGCACAAGGGTTCCAATTTCTCCACATCCACATCTAAACTATTTTCTCAGTTTTTTTTTTATAGTAGCCATCCTAATGGATGTGAAATGGTATCTCATTATGGTTTTGATTCGCATTTCCCTAATGATTAGTGATGTCAAGCATCTTTTCATGTGCTTATTGGCCGTTATCAATTTCTGCTTTACTCTGGAAGAAAAATCTGTGTATAACAAAGCTGCTTAAAGTCTAGCACATTATAGAAATATTTCAGAGTTACAGTCTAACTTAGCCCCCCTTTAAAACATCTGACTTGACTTTCTCTCAACTTCACAAATCTCCCTCTTTTTAACCCTAAGGGGTTTTATAATAGACCATCCAGGAAACCTCAAGTGTCATCATCACCCTGGATGCAGCCTCCCAACACCTGACTTGGTTTCTGACACCTGACACCTTTCTTGGTCCCCATAACACAAGCAAAAATCTCTTCAAATACCTTCCCCTACGTTTCTCATCAACACCAACCTATCCAGACTTCCCTGGTGGTCCAGTGGTTAGGAATCCAACTGCCAATGCAGGGGACACCAGGTCAATCCCTGGTGCAGGAAGAGTCCACACGTCACAGAACAACTAAGCCCGTGTGCCGCACCACTGAGCCCACGAGCTACAGCCACTGAGTGCCCACGTGTGCAGCCTAAGCTGTGCAATCACTGCGAGAGAAACCGCCGCGACAGGGGAGCCCGCACACCGCAGGGGAGTGGCCCCCACTCGCCACGAGAAGAAGCCCATGTGCAGCAACCAAGAGCCAGGGCTGCCAAAACTTAATCATACATTTTTCTCATAAAGACCAAGCTATCCACTTTGTCTCCTCATCTGCCCGGTCCTGCAGAGGAGGCTAAGTTGGACAGCACAGGTCCCTGCAGCCCCCGCCCAGCACTCACCACACTCACACCATAGCCTTGGTCTCCAGCTCTCCTGCCTCTACTCAGCCCTCAGCCTGTATGACGATGATTCATCAAAGCAGGTGGTGCACACGCTGGACCTCCCTGGTCTGGCTCATCTGCAAAGGCCCTGACCAAGGTCAACATCAGGAGCTTCATCTGCAGTTGGGGTTGGTGGCCCTGCCCCAGCAGCTGGTGTTACACCGGCAGGAGGATTGTCCTCATTAGCTGTATTTTCTATCTCTGCTCCCTGTTAGTTTCTTTCAGAGAATGTATTACAAATTGTGTTCAGTTGATCATTAAAAAAAAAAATTTTTTTTACACATTCTTAATGTCAGGCACTATGCTAGGTCCAGAGGTACAACTATGAACAAAATTTGATAGAACCTATTTTCTCATAGAGCTTCTGGTAGGATGGAGAAAATGTATATTAATTTCTTTTAAAATCACAACCATGAGTGTATAATATAAAGTGTGTGAATACTATAAAGAAATTGCTATTTCAGAATATAACCAAGAAGCTAGCTGGATTGGCGCATGGGTAGGCCTCCCAGGAGAAGTGATGGTTCAGCCGGCATTGGAAGGATTAGTAGAGGTTAACCAGGCAAAGGGAAGAGGGTGGCTGTCCAGGGAGAAGAAAGGACATCTGAAAAGATCTTCAGCAAGATGAAGTGAAATGCTAGCAAGGTCAGGATGGCAGCTATGCAGAGAATGAAGTGGGGAGTGGAACATGATGCAACTGGGAGCTACCTAGGGGCCCCAAACCAGGCCTTGTAGATCTTGTTGGAGAATTAGTTTAATCCCAGGAGGAAAACGAAGCTGTTCAAGTGTTTTAAGTAGGAGATGGGTCAAGACTGGGAGTCAATCATATCCAGGTTGTAGAAGATCATTCTAACAATGGTGTGGGAAATAGTTTGGTAAAGCCTTGGGACAGCTGGGAGACCAATTGGTAGGCTTTCAGGGTAGTCTGGGGAGAAAGGATGGGAGTTGATTGGAGGGATGGTTGTAGAAATAGGGAGAAGTAGACAGATTGGGAAGATATTTAGAAATCAAAATCAATAGGAAAGTGTATTAATTCTAGATGTATTAAATCTAGATATTGAAGAAGGAAGCATCATGGAAAACTTCTAGATTTCTGACTTAAGAAACCAAGCAGATTGTGGTACCACTCATTGAAACAGGGAAAACTAAAACAGAAAATCAGAAAATTAGACCTGAATCAGGCAGAGGCTCCCAGAGGGAGGGGGATCACGAGTTTGCTCTTAGACTGTGGAGTTTGAGGTACCTTTGAGAAATGCAAGTGGAGATATAGTAGGATTCAGAAAAGCAATAATAGAGTACACCTGGGTCAAGAACTAGTAGAAAGGCATGAGCCATAGGTCTAACTTAAGAGTTCATTGATGTATATATGAAGAACTGGATGTTGCCATGCCCCCTCAAATTCATGTATTGAAATTCTAACTCCCAATAGGATGGTATTAAGAACGGGGGCCTTTGGGAGGTCACTAGGTCACAGAGTGTGGTCCTCATGAATGGGATTAGTGCCCTTATAATTAAGGTTAACTCCATGGTATTGAGTTTGAGGAACTGAAAGTATAGAGTTGACCTTTAGCTGGGATGGGAGAATCTGTGGAAGTAGTAAGTTTTGGGGTACAGATCATCAGCTCAGTTCTGGCCTGTTAAGCTGGCGGTATCTTTAGAGCTATTAAGAGACTGTGAGAATAAGGAGTTCTGAAGAAGCAGGGCTGGAGATAGAAAATGTTGAGCCATCGGCACATAGATGGTATTTAAAGCCAATGGGATAGTGTTAGGTAGTTAGAATAGGGAAAAAGAGTCCAGAATGGCGATGGCTAAAAGACCTGAAAGGAAAAAGCCCGCGAAAATAGAACAAAGGAAGGTCCGAGGAGTGGAGTGAGAACCTCAGGTAAAACAAACAACACTCCTGGCTGGCCCAATTTACAAAGGACAGGCCCAGGGACAGAGAAACATATAAAAAGAGGAGCCAAAGCCCTCTTCTCTCTCTCTCTCTCTCCCGCGTGATGGGGCGCTCTTCTCTTCGCATCTTTGGATTGACCTGCCCTCACACCTCAAAGATGGATTTTCCTGCTATTATCTAAATAAAATAGAGCTGTAACACTGAGCTGTAACACTGATTTACTTAAGAGCTATAACACGGTCTGCCCAAGACCCGAGAGCTGTGACCCGCCGAGGGGGCTTTAATGTCTGTCACTCCAAATTTTTGTTGTGACGAGACAAAGAACCGAGGAGCATACACTCGCCTGGCAATAGGATGAGGTCACCATAAGGATAAGTAAAAGTTTAAAAGAGAAGAAGTCTGAGCCCTAGGCCCTGGGATATTCCAAGGTTTAGAGGGCAGGAAGTTGGGTGAAGTCAGCACCGGAGCTTGAGAGGGAAAGACCAGTAAAGAAGGAGAAGGGTCAGAAGAAAGGGGTGTTCTAGAAGCCAAGAGAAGAAAAGCTTCCAGGAAGAGACAGTAAACCATTGAATGAAATACAGCTGGTAGGTCCAGTTAGAGGAGAATCAAGGAATGACCACTAGAATGGCAAGTTGGACATCACCGGTGATCCTCAAAAGATTAGTTTTCACAAACTCATCTCCTGAATCTGGAAAAGGCTCAAGAGAGAACAGAAGGAGAAATATCAGAACCTATAAGCACAGACAACTTTTCTAGGAGTTTTGCTGTAAAGCAAACAAGATAAGTGGGGTGGGAGCTGGAAGGGAGGATGAAGCCAAAAATGAATTTTAAGCTTTTTTCAGATGGAAGAAATAGCAACATATATGAATGCTCATGGGAATGGTCAGCACAACACAGGAATAAAACAAATAGGGAGAAGACGAATGAGTGATTTAGGAGATAACAGTGGAAATTGCTGTAGAAATGCCTTTGAGTAGTAAAGGAGGGGAGCCAGTCCTTAAGTAGAAGGGTTGATCTAGGGCTAAAGTACAACTCACCAGCAGGGTCAGGACAATGTGTTCACTTCACAATTCAGGGTTCTAAGTCTGGGAGGCCTGGTGTGCTGCAGTCCATGGGGTCGCAAAGAGTTGGACATGACTGGGCAACTGAACAACAAAAAAAGCCCAGTCAAGCTTCTGAAGGGCTGCCTTGCACCAATTCCCTACCACCATCCAAGGGTGTAGGTAGATTCAGACGTCAATTCCTTTCCCAGAATCACCCTTTATGTATTTCTTACCATTTACTGTGGGATCACTGGATGGGGGAGCTGTATTAGGTACCACCTGTAGTACAACTCAATTCTTTTACAGTGAAAACATGACAAAAAGAGTATCCTCAGCCCATTTTTACAGAGGAGGAAATTGATGGATGGAAAGGTTATAACCTGGCAAGATCACATAGTAAGTAACTGACAGGACCAAGAGTGGAAACCAGTCTAATCCAAAATCCTTGTTTTAGCTGCCATTACATCATCTCTGAATTTCTTTCTGAAAAACAGAATAGGAACAACTTTTGTTAAAAAGCTCATAGTAATTTTCCTCTCTTCCCCTCACTGAAATTACCACAAGGCCAGTTTTCTCTAAAGTGAAGTCTCAACCCAGCCTTGACAGAAGAGAAGATCTGCATATGAATGGCAGATCAAGGCTAGAGATAACCAATTGAAATGCTAATTCTGTCACTAGTGGGAGGGGGAGGGGGGGACGAGAGGTGAGGTAAGAGGGAAATTAGGGACCATCACCATGGTCAGGGCTTCCCTTGTAGCTCAACTCGTAAAGAATCTGCCCACAATGAGGGAGACCTGAGTTCTATCCCTGGGTTGGGAAGATCCCTTGGAGAAGGGAAAGGCTACCCACTCCAGTACCCACTCCAGTATTCTGACCTAGAGAATTCCATGGACAGTCCATGGGGTCGCAAAGAGTCAGACACGACTGAACGACTTTCATTCACTTCACTGTAGTCTAGTGGACAAGAGTTCGAGCAAATTCCCAGAGATAATGAAGAACAGGAAAGCCTGGTGTGCTGGACTCCATGAGGTCACAAAGTCCGACATGACTGAGCGACTGAACTGAACTGACTGTAGTCTAATGGACAAAAGTTTGAGCAAACTCCCAAAGATAGTGAAGAACAGAGAAGCCTGGTGTGCTGGAATCCATGGGGTCACAAAAAGTTGGACATGACTGAGCAACTGAACAACAACTGTAGTCCATGTGACCATGGTCCAGATGCTTTGTCCAGGACCAAGTTGAGGGAGGTGGAAACAGGAACTGAAATCTCTAAGAAGGAAGGATCTCCACATTCCCTTCCTCTAAGGAGATCCCCATCATCGTATTTCCCCAAATGTCTGGTATCTGCTGCCCATGTAATAGCTTATCTATTGTTTGCAGCCCCAGCCAACATCTTGGTCATGACAGTCCTGATAAAGCATTCCACTTTTAACCAGTCTTGTCATGGCATGATGGTCACCCAGATCATTCTTCTCAGACTAGACTACTATCCAAAATTATCAAAGAGCATGGCACTGAAAAAATATGACAAAAAATAAGCCTCGGTAGCTCAGGTAGTAAAGAATCTGCCTGCAATGCAGGAGATCCAGGTTTGATCCCTGGGTCAGGAAGATCCCCTGGAGAAGGAAATAGTTATGTAGTCCACTATTCTTGCCTGGAAAATTCCATGAACAGAGGAGCTTGGCGGACTACAGCCTATGGGGTCACAAAGAGCTAGACATGACTGAGCAACTAGCATTATGGCACTGAAAAAATACGACAAGAAAGAGGCATGCCTTGGTAGCAGTGCTGTGGAGAACCCTTGAAGAGAACCATAAGGCTCGGCTCTCCCAAGGGTCAAGGCAGGGAAGAAAAAAATATTGAAATCAAATACTGTTTACCTTTCCCCAGTATTCATTACCAAGAAAAAGAAAAAAAAAAAATCTTTTAAGTAAACACATGCATTTGATTCCTTTTCCTATTAAACTTAGATGGTATTTAAAGCCACATGACTTCAAGTTATATTTTATTTTCCATAATTTTCTGTATTTCTGAAAATATCTGCAATAAGCATACATTGCATTTATAATGGGAGGTTAGATTTTCAATTGTTTTTCAAAGACAATCTGGAAATATGATGTCCAAGAAGGTAGTGAAATGGCTGGTGCGCTGCAAGAAAGATGCGGGCTCTAGCAGAAATGCCTCATCCAGGTTGGATGTCTTCTAGCTTGTGAGTCTGATGTAAGAGCAGATGCTGCAGTATCAGTTTGGATCATTAGTGGAAATGTGCTGGGGGACTGCGCTATGCTCAGAGCTTACAGGAAAAATACTGGGCTGGTCCTGGGGCGCCGGAAAGAGCAACTCCACTCATCTCAAGCTACTTAGGAAGGAGAGAATTAACCTACACAGGGAGGCAGCCTACAGTTAGTCATTCCCTGACTCTTAGGGTTTTCTAAGAAGTTCCTTTTTCTTCCACGGGGAACGATGGATTTCCAAGCATTCCAAGAGAATCTTGCTGTATTCAAAGAACATACATGTCCTGAAAAAGTTTCTCGTAAATCAAATTCTCACATACTAAATCCTAATTTCCCCTCCTTTTTATTATTATAGTAAGAAACCTTCTTGAGAAAATACAGTCAATCCACTCTTGGGAATATGACACAAGCAAAAGACAGCATGTTTTTTTGTAAAATGCATTTTTTTTAAATGGTAAGGCTCAGGGGTCTTCGCTGGTGGTCGAGTGGCTAAGAATCTGCCTTTTAATGCAGGGGATATGAGTTCAATCCCTGGTCAGGGAACTAAGATCCCATATGCCATGGAGCATCTAGGCCCTTGCGCTGTAACTACTGAGGCCATGTCCCACAACCAGAGAGTCTGTGCACTGAAGCGAAAGATCCTGCATGAAGTAACAAAGGTCCTTGTGTCTCAACTAAGACCCAAGACAGTCAAATACATAAATAAACATTTTTTTAAAATGATGAGACTCAAAATATGTCACAAGTGATACATTTCGAGAAATAAGTTACAAAACATGACTGTAAGTAGACAGAAGGCAGGAGGAAAAGGGGACAACAGAAGATGAGATGGTTGGCTGGCATCACCAACTCAATGGACATAAGTTTGAGCAAATACCAGGAGATGGAGAAGGGCAGGGAAGCCTCGCGTGCTGCAGTCCATGGGGTCGCAAAGAGTTAGACATGACTTAGCAACTGAACAACAAGAAGACTGAAATGCTTGTCTCCTTAGCTCACAGCTTACAGTCCAGAGGAAACCCCAGAATCTTAGCTGAACTGAATAAAAGACTAGAAGGTCTCTGGAAAAGTCTTCTTAAAAAGCCAGTGCATTTGGATATTAAACTCTTGTCTCTCAGTTCCAAACTTAAACGTCTCTTCTCGAGAGCTTGTTTGGAGGTTCTAGCAGGGGAGTGCAGCTACTTATATACCCTAGGTGATTGAAGGTGCTGGAGGGAAGCTGGGTGGCTGGAGATCCTTCAGGCATGCTGCCTCACCCAGCAATGCTGCTCTGGTCCCGAGGTGGCAGCGGGTTCCAACTTCCAGTTCTTTCCATGCTCCCAGAGCTAGCTCATTGTGCCCACTTCTTGGCCATGGTATGTTGAAGCAAACTTGCTTTGCAGAATTTTAGCAATCTTGTGAACTAATTTTGAGCACAGTTGTCAATATAAGTAAAGTTCTATAAAACCTACTGTATTCATTTGTGAGGGCTGCAAAGCACCACAAGCTGGGTGACTTCAGCAACAGAAATGGTAAATCCTTGTTACTGGAGTTCCTTCCAGCATGCTGCCCACTGCCCAGAAATATTGCTCTGGTACAAAAGTGGCAGCTGGTTCCAACTTCCAGTTTTTTCTGTGCTCCCAGACCTAGCTCATTGTGCCTAGAACTGAGAAATGTGTTGTCTCAGTTCTAGAGGCAAGAAGTCCAAGATCAAGGTATCTGCAGGAGTGGTTCTCGTCCAGGGCTGGGAGGGATGCTCTGTTTCATGCCTGTCTCCTGGCTTCTGGTGCTTTGCTGGCAGTCTTTGGCCTTTCTTGGTTTGTAGAAGAATCTACCTTTGTGGTGATGGGACACGTATGTATCTAGATTGTGGTTGTGATGGTTATATAAATCTGTATATGTGACAAAATGTCACAGAATTATATACAGAGATATAAGTGCAAAACTGGTAAAATCTAGGTCAGTAGTTAAATTAATTGCACTGTACCATTCTTTTACTTGGTTTTCATGATGTACAGATGTCACTACAGGAGGAAGCTGAGTGATAGGTTCTGCTTTTGCAGCTCCTTGTGAGTCTATAATTATTTCAAAATAAAAAAGTTCTAATGGACCTAGAGACTATCAAGCCAAGTGAAGTAAGTCAGACAAAGACAAGTATTATATGATATTACGTATGTGCAGAATCTAAAAAATAGTACAAATGAACTTATTTATAAAACAGAAACAGACTCACAGACATAGAAAACAATTGTATGGTTACCAAAGGAGAAGGGGGTAGGGATACATTGAGTATGGGATTAACAGATACACACTACTATATATAAAACAGATAAACAAGGACTTACAGTACAGCACAGGGAACTATATTCAATATTTTGTAATAAACTATAATGGAAAAGAATTGGGGAAAAAAGAATATGCATGTGTGTGTGTGTGTGTGTGTGTGTGTGTGTAAATGAATCACTTTGTTGTATGTCTGAAACTAACACAGCTTATCAATCAACTGTACTTCAATTAAAAAAAATTTTTAAACTGACAAAGGTAATTAATATCCCAAACTTATTACTCCCTATTTACTTACATTTCACTATCATCGCTGTCCCTGAGGTCCCAGCTCTGCAGGTCCCTTCTTCCACACTTCCACCTTCTTCCCCTCCCCCAGTCCTAGGAATAGCAGCTGTTTGCTGCACTTATATCTGTGTTACCTCAATGCTCCTTTTTTGCTTCTGCAATTCCTTAACACCTGTTAAAGTAAACCCCTATATTAAATTCTCTTTGTTAATTGTGTTTGTTTTCCTGACTGATGTAACCAGTCAACACAAGTATTCTCCAAATGATGCAAATGGCTTACGTGATGGTAGAAGACAAAGCATTTTCATTTCCCCAAACTACAAAAGGCCCAGACTTACATGCCTCTTCTGATTACCCCAGGATTTTATTTTAGAAAATTGGCCTTCCCAAAGGATGCAGGAAAGCAGAGCTTCCCTTGGCCCAGAAGGAAGCACAGAAAAGAAGTGGGGAGAAAATATAGATATATATATCTATGTGTGTGTATATGTGTGGGTAACCAAATCACTTTGCTGTACTCCTGAAACTAACACAACATTGTAAATCAACTAGACAGCAGTAGCTGCCTAAGGAGCCTAGATATGTGATGTCAGAGTAATCTCAGACAACTGAGCTTCATTTTAAAATATTAATAATGATTTCCTTCCCAATTATCAAGGTTATCTATGCTTCCGCAGTACACTACAAAGGGTATAAATAAATAGAGACAATCCCAACGTCTAGAGGTCTATCACTGTTAATATTTTGATGTACTGTCTTTCATAATTCTTGTGTTATATAACATAAGCAATTCATATCTGTAATACATATATATGTATGCTTTTAAATATGTAAAATGAATTGGGTTCATTTACAGATACTGCTCTGGCTACCCAGGTGGTGCTGGTGGTAAAGAATCTGCCTGCCAAGGCAGGAGAGTATGAGACAGGGGTTCAATTCCTGGCCTGGGAAGATCCCCTGGAGGAGGGAATGGCAACCCACTCTAGTATTCTTGCCTCGAGAAACCCAGGGACAGAGGAGCCTGGTAGGTACAGTTCATGGGGTTGCACAGAGTCAGACACAATTGAAGTGACTTAGCATGCACACACAGATACCACTAGTTTTTAAGAAAATTATCAATCCACTCTTCCTCCCTGTGATGAGTAAACATAGGCTTTAGGTAAGGATTCCGGCAAAGAGGAAGCTCAGAGGACATGGCTGGGGCTCGTGTCCAAACAGGCTTTCTAGTTCACATCACATCCCCACCTCAGTCTTCAGAATGGGATTCTCAAGGCACACACCTCACCAGTCAGCTGCGGGTGAGAGGATTCGCTGCTCTGAGCTCTCTGGTCCCCAGAGCAGGCGGTGCCCAGCAGACCTGGGAAGGAGGGCCTGGCCCCACCTCCTGTGAACACACCTGGAGCAGAAACAGAGCGCTTCCCATCTGGGGGGCGCACTACTGCCCCCCCCCCCCGGCCCCAGCCCCTGGGATCCAGGTCTGCCCACTCTGGGGAGCAGCCACTATACATATTGTACATTTAAGCTCCCCCAGAGAGGACTGATGAGCAGAGGGTGTTCAAGCTCATTGTCTTACCAGCTAAGAAAACCATTCCTTCTCTTTTGCTGAGAAGCAAGTGAGAAAAAAAAAAAGTGGAAAGAAAAACAATGCTTTCTTGCCAAAGTTCCCTCTTGGAAACATGCGTTCCAAGAAATAGGTAAACCCTCAGAGACAGTGTTTGCATCTTGTTCTTTTCAAGTAACACAGATTTGTGAGCATCTATCTGTCATCAAAATGTCATCAAAAATTGGGTCATTTGTAGTGACGTGGATGGACCTAGAGTCCGTAAGACAGAGTGAAGAAGTCAGAAAGAGAAAAGTAAATATCATATTTTAACACATACAGATACAGGATCTAGAAAAAATAGTACAGATGAACTTATTTGCAGGTCAGGAATAGAGACATAGATGTAGAGAACAGGTATGTGCACAGTGGGAAGAGGAGGGTGGGATGAACTGGGAGAGCAGCGCTGACAGTATATCGCCGTATAGTCCAGGGAGCTCAGCTTGGGGCTCCATGACGCCTAGAAGCGTGGAATGGGGGGAGGGGTGGGAGGGAGGTTCAAGAGGGAAAGGATATGCATATACATAGAGCTGGTTCATGTTGTTATACAACAGAAACTAAACGACATTGTAAAGGGATTACTGTTGTTCGTTGTTGTTGTTCAGTCGCAGAGTCCAACTTGTTTGTGGCTCTATGGACTGTAGCCTGCCAGGCTCCTCTGTCCTTGGGATTTCCCAGCCAAGAATACTGGAGTGAGTTGGTATTTCCTTCTCCAGGGGATCTTCCTGACCCGGATATCGAACCCACACCACCTGCATTGCAGGTGGGCTCTTTACCGCTGAGCCACCAGTAAACCCAAAGGAATTCTACTCCAATATTTAAAAAAACAAAACAAAACATGGTTTTATACTTTTTTGTCTTATTATAAAATAATACACAGTTATCGTAGAAATTTGAGAAATAAGGCAGCTTTAGAAGAAAATGAGAAGCAGAGTAATCCCACCATCCGCAATAACCTCTGCTAGCATTTCCCCATAAATCCTTCTAATCTCTGTTCTGTGTATACATACGCATTATTTTTAACTGAATTACAAAGTATATGTTGTTTAATAACATGTGTTTTCATTTACTGTGTCTAAAATCCCTTTACTTATTTTCTCACTTCTCTGTTGCTGTGTAACAAACTATATCAAAACCTAGTGGTTTAGACTTCTCTGGTGGTTCAGACACTAAAGACTCTGCCTGTGATGCAGAAGACGCAGGAGACACAGGAGACATGGGTTCTATCCCTGGGTCGGGAAGATCCCCTGAAGAAGGGAATGACAAGCCACTCCAGTATGCTTGCCTGGAAAAATCTCAAGAACAGAGGAGCCTGGCGGGCTACAAACGGGGTCGAAAACGAGTCAGACACGACTGAGCAACTAACAGTCGCTATGAATGATTAACAATGGAGCGACTATGACTGAGCAGCTAACACACACAGAATGGTTTAAAACAATAATTTTCTTTTACTCTTGATTTTGCGGTTTGGGGCCCAACCACATTCCAGGAAATGGAGAAATGGTCTCCAGCCCTCAGAGGGAAGCTGCAAGGTCACATTGCTGAAGAACAGGTAGGATGGAAGATATCTCTATAGCCATCTTTGGAAAATACAATGTGCTACATAGCTTATTAAAGAGTCTTCTTCATAATTGTGATAGCTGAATAACATCTATTTTAAAATATATCATCACTGACTTAAAATTCAGTGTTTGCAAATTTTAGAAACATTATTATAAACACTTCCATGATGAACATTATAAAACTTTATCTGCATCTCTGAAAATGTGTATCAGGATAAAATATAGAGGAATTACTGGAGTAAAGCTGCTTGATATAAATGGCCAAATTAAGTTCCAGGAAAACACTAATTTAGACCCACTTCACTTAAAAGTGTTTTACTCTCTGAAAGAAAAATGGTCCCATCAATATTCTTCTTTAAAAATACTGTTGACTATTTTCATCTATTATTTGTCCAGGGCTTTTTGTTTTTCAGATGTGAAAGTAATTCCCACTGAAATTTTCAGTGGAGTTTAATTAATCCTATAAATGAACCTGGGATGAACAGGCCTCTCTTCAATATTCAGTCTTCTAGTCTGGAAGTCTTTGACTCTGGTCTTTTTTTATATTCATCAGAAGAAATTAATAATGTTCATTGTTGAATTATTCCTAGCATATTATACTTCTGTAATTGTTTTAAGTAGAAATACTTTCCCTATTATATATTTAAACCAACTATTGCTGTTAAATTGGGAAAGTGCTTACTTTGTATATTTATTCATATTCAGCCATCTTCCTAAATTTTTATTAGGTCTAGTAGGTTGTCAGTTGATTCTGTTAGGTTTTCTGGGTAGACAATCATATTAATTTTTGGCTTCCTTTCAGGTAGCCTAATTTCTGCTTCCTATCTTTTTGCATTGGCTAGGATATCCAGGACAATATCAATTACTATCATGAGACCAGATATTTTTATCTTCTTCCTCATCTAAGTCAGGATATATCTGATGTTTCCCCTTTAAATATGATAAATGCTATCATTTAATATAAATATTCATTATCATTTAAAAATACCTTCTATTTCTAGTTTACTAAATCCTTTTTATTCAGAATTGGTGCAGAATTTTTCTGAAGTGCCTTCTAGATATTTTCTGAGATCATTCAGATTTTCTCTTTAGACTTACTAATATCATATTATATTTCATAATATTAAATTATTTTTGTATTTCAAGAAAAATCCAATAAAATCATCATGGATTGTTCTTCTTACATACTATTAAAATTGATTTACCAGCACTTTACTTAGAAATCTTGTGTCTATATATAGTGAGAATTATTTGTATACTATTTTATATTTCTGAAAGTCTTTTATAGGATTATATTTGTTTTGTAAAGTGAATGGGAAGGTTTTAATATTTTTCTCTACTCCAGAACAGTTTATATGGCATGGAAATTACTTGCTCCTTTAAAAATTAAAAGCAAAATCACCTAAAATTGGAGCATATTTAGACATCAATTTTTTACCTAAGTATTAATCTAATCAGATTATCTAATTTTTCTTGAATTAGTCATTAGTGTCAGGTAGATTTTTTAATATATTAGCAAAAGTTGTTTTTGTTAAATTATCATTTGAAATTATTATATTTGTTAATACATTTACTTTGTAATGTAAAACCACATGGGCATTTTTTTTTTTCATTTATTTTTATTAGTTGGAGGCTAATTACTTTACAATATTGTAGTGGTTTTTGCCATACATTGACATGAATCAGTCATGGATTTACATGTGTTCCCCATCCCGATCCCCCCTCCCACCTCCCTCTCCACCCGATTCCTCTGGGTCTTCCCAGTGCACCAGGCCCGAGCACTTGTCTCATGCATCCCACCTGGGCTGGTGATCTGTTTCACCATAGATAATATACATGCTGTTCTTTCGAAACATCCCACCCTCACCTTCTCCCACAGAGTCCAAAAGTCTGTTCTGTCCATCTGTGTCTCTTTTTCTGTTTTGCATATAGGGTTATCGTTACAATCTTTTTAAATTCCATATATATGCATTAGTATACTGTATTGGCTCTGGTTTATTTCACTCTGTATAATGAGCTCCAGTTTCATCCATCTCATTAGAACTGATTCAAATGAATTCTTTTTAATGGCTGAGTAATATTCCATGGTGTATATGTACCACAGCTTCCTTATCCATTCGTCTGCTGATGGGCATCTAGGTTGCTTCCATGTCCTGGCTATTATAAACAGTGCTGCGACGAACTTTGGGGTGCACGTGTCTCTTTCAGATCTGGTTTTCTTGGTGTGTATGCCCAGCAGTGGGATTGCTGGGTCACATGGCAGTTCTATTTTCAGTTTTGTAAGGAATCTCCACACTGTTCTCCGTAGCGGCTGTACTAGTTTGCATTCCCACCAACAGTGTAAGAGGGTTTCCTTTTCTCCACACCCTCTCCTACATGGGCATTTTTATCTCTGCATTTTCTCTTGCATTGATAATATTAGCCATAAATTGTCTATTTTATGATTTATTAATAAAAAATTACTCAAATTTCATAAACTATTTTTGTTTTTAAATGAGCTAATATTTTGAATAACTTTCTAAATACTGATTTCCTTATGTTTGACTTACTGTTATTTTTCATTATACTAAAGGAATATGGCCAAAAAAGAAAAAAAAAAGGAATATGGCCTAAACAATGTTCAATCTTATCAACTTATTATGTTATGTTTACATATGATTTAAAGGTATGTATCTTTTTTTAAGAAAAGGTTGTTTCTTTTAATTTTTTGAGGAAACACTTTAAATGACATTTTTGACATGAAAAGTTTAATCCTGAGTTTCATCTCCTATGGACAGTTGGGACAAAGAAGAACAATTTTGCAAAAGAGTGTGAATGGCCATCTTTACAGTGGACAGAGCTTCAACTCTGAGGAAGTATTACTGGTTTTTCATCCTCTTGTGAGAAGCTATGTATTTTTTTTAATGTTCTCAGCACACTCCCCAGAGATAAGGATAAAGCTAGGAAGGCTCCCTCCCACCAGAGTATGAGGTCATTTATGTCCTTCCATCCCTCCACTTTCACCCCCACTTCAGTGCCCACCTTAGAAATGAAAGCGAATGCCCAGGAAGAGATGTGAAAGAGTTCCCTGGTCAAGGAACTAGATCCTGCATGCTACAACTAAGACCTGGTGCAACTAAGACCAGATAAATAGCAAATAAATATTTTTTTTAAGAAACCCACTATCTGGACTGTATCAATTCTTCACAGCATTCTTACATCTGAGCCATATTCATCCTCTTGATAACAATTTGTTGTCATTATTGTTGCTATCCCACCCAGACTCTTCATCAGAACATTTTCCAAGATAGAGCTAAGTAGACCACATAGAATCTACTCCTCTTTAATGTTAATAGACTTACCTGTGGTTGTTTTCATCATAATGTCATTTCCTAAAGGCCATGGGTATACACAATACAGGGGCCTCCCAAGTGGCCCTAGTGGTAAAGAATCTGACTGCCAATGCAGGAGATATGAGATCCGGGTTCGATCCCTGAGTTGGGAAGATCACCTGGAGGAGGGCTGGTAACCTACTCCAGTATTCTTGCCAGGAGAACCCCATGGACAGGGGAGCCTGGCGGGCTACATACAGTCCATGGGGTTGCAAAGAGTCGAAGACGACTGAAGCGACTTAGCACGCATGCATGTATATACATTTTTGGCCTCACCGCACAGATGTGGGCTCTAGTTCCCTGACCAAGGGACGAACCCACGACCCTTGCACTGGCAGCTCAGAGTCCTCAGCACTAGACTGCCAGAGAAGTGCCCTGCTTGGCATCTTAGTCCCTCAGCCACATCTTCGGAAATTGTTGGACATCTTAGGAGAAAACCAGCCAGAAAATCCATGCTCACCTTTCACCAGGTTTCCCTCTTGTCACTGGACTTGGTCCGATAATTCTTCATTGGCCTGTAATTTTTCCTGATACTTTCAAACAGGTTTTTCTGACTGGCTTGCAGGATCTTAGTTCTCCAGCCAAGGTTCAAACCAGCAGGCCCCCATCAGTGAAAGTACCAAGTCCTAACCACCGGACCGCCCTAACAGATTTTTAAAGATATACTTCATCTAGCCTTTCTAGCCATTCTCAGCAGAAGAATGAGTCTGAACTGCCGATTCGACTGCTACTAGAAACAGCACTCTGTCAGATATCACATCTTTGAGGAGTATAAAACCAAAGTGATGACAAGAAAGGTGCACCACTCAGAGGAGTCAGATATTTTGGGGCGCATTTCTGAATGGTATACACAAAAATTATGCTATCTCCTTGCTCAGAAGTTGGTCACATGGTCATGCCTGGCTTTAAGGGTGGGAAGAAAATATAGGCCGTTAGCATGTCATATTACCAGCCCAAATAAAATCTGGGTTTTAGTATTATGGGCAAAAAAAGAGAAGAATGGATATTGGATAAGCAACACAGTCTACACCACATTCCTCATCTATAAAATGGAAATAATGTTAATATCTAACTTATAAAGTTGATATGAGGATTAAAGGATATAATGAAGGTAAACCTCTTAGCAAATTGCCTAGTATATGGTGAACAGTCAATAAGTGTTAGCAATAATACTAGTTCTTACAGAACAGCAAGTCTCCTATGTATGAAACTTCAAGTTACGAACAATCAAAGATGTGAGTGTGTTTGCATGTCCACTCAGTCACACGAGTTCACATGTCTGGCATATATGGTCACACGCATGCATCCTCCACAGGTGGCTGTGCTTTTGTGTACCTTACTGTGCAGAACTGTATAGAGTACAGTAGCACAGTAACTTTATTTCAAGCCCAGGAGGTCCAGAAGCAAGCGTAAAAGCAGGGATGATGTAGCTGGTACTGCTAAGAAGGAGGCACTGTTAATTTTTAAGGCACAGGACCTGAAAGTTGAATGGTACATAAAGGCTACAACAGCCATTCAGATTGCAATCCAGTGCTACCATGTCATCTATGATGAGGAAAAAAAGAGCTGCTACCCAGACATCACTGGATCGTTTTTTCATGAGGGTAGATAGAATTGTGGGCTTCCCAAGTGGCTCAGTGGTAAAGAATCTGCCTGCCAATGCAGAAGACACAGGAGATGTGGGTTCGATCCCTGGGTCCAGAAGATCCCCTGGAAAAGGAAGTGGCTACCCTCTGTAGTATTTTTGCCTGGAAAATTCCCATGGACAGGGAGCCTGGTGGACTACAGTCCATGGGGTAGCAAAGAGTCAGATACAACTGAGTACAACACACACAGATAGGACTGAATTCAGCAAGGAACAAGGACCTGTGTCAGCAACATCCGGTGTGGGCAACGTCACAGCTTGCCCTCTGTCTCCATGGCTGACAGTACTTCAGTCAGTAACTCTTCTTGCCTATGCACTCGATGTCGGCCCCTGTTTGCCAGCTGCTGCACTGTACCACTGTGCTTTTCAAGGGCCTGTATTATAAGCTTAAAAATAATTTTTGCTTTTGTGTTCCATGTATTATTTGTTTGAAATGTATTATAAACCTATTACAGTACAGTACTATATAGTCGACTGTGTTAGTTGGGTACCTAGGTTAACTTTGCTGAACTTACAAAAATTGTGCTTATGGACACACTCTCAGAACAGAACTTGCTTATACTTAGGGGACTTACTCTATAGGAATTTGAATATAATAGACTATTAAATGATAAACAGGGAAAAGAACCAATCTTTTGAACCTCCTTTCTCTAGTTTCTCATAGTCACTTAAAGTCCTCTATAAATTCAGTCAGATAAACTTAAGGACAAAATTTCCCCTATCATTGCTTTGTTTCAAACAGATGAATATTTGTTTGATTTATAATAGCTGATTATAAACCTAGCCCATCGTTGGTATTAAGACACATGTAAGTTTTCCTTATAATTACATTCTGGATTATCCTAGACTGTGCATTATTTGATCTAGCTTCCTTCTTTTCAATCTAACAAATGTATAAATAAATGTGATTTACTTTTCAAACATTTGTAAGGCCCATCTCATTAAACAGTAATACAACCCACACTTCAAAACAAATCCTTTCGTCAGGTAAAGGTCCTGATTTTCAGTTGCACAGGCAGTACTCAAATTGCTCATAATAGCTTCTTGTGATATTTGGGGATATTTTGACAGTTCTCTGCCCTCCTTACTACTACTTAGGACAACCACACCCAGATTGTCATATATATAAATATATGGTAATGGAAAAATTCTAGGGGTCACAGAACTTTTCATTCCAACAAAGCAACCACAGAAACTAAGGCATCCACCTTCTCCCAAGGATTCAGATAGGAATGAGTAGGTATGTGTGTATATCTATCTGTGTGTGAGTATGTGTGTTGGAACCCCAGCATGGGAGCAGTGTCACTGTTGGTGATTAGGAGAAGGAGAAAAATTATCAGAGTGACACAAATTACTAATTACTTTATTATGCAGTGAGAAGAATAAGAAGCTGGAAGTTGTTTCAGCAAATTCTATTTTTAAGCAAATAATTGTTGGGTTTCCAATGCTCCGAATTAAGTAATTCTCCTCAAGACCTTCTTTACGTCTCCCTCTTTGAACTCCAGGGGCTGGCAAAGAATTGCAGCTGCCTCTGGGATGGGTTTAGAATTTCATTTGTAATTTTTTTTTTTTTTCCAAACGTGCTATTCTCAAAATGAGCTAGCTTTGGGGGTGTTTTCTTCTCCCCTGTAATTAGGAGTTACTGGGTCATCCACAGCTTTCCCACCCATTCTATACAAGGTGGCGTTGAGTAATATAAAGAGATTTTAAAGGAAAAAAAAAAGAACTTGGACCCAATTTTAAGACCAGGCACTGCTCCCTCCCTGACTATGTGAACTTCGGGCATATCCTGTAACCTTCACTCCTGCTAAATGTACAAGGTACTATGTTTTTTAAACTGAGAAGCACTGTGCATACTTATGCATTGCTATTAAGACGGCCAAGAATGGCAAGAGCAAGATAGCTGCATAATAAGAATGACAATAGCTCACATTTTTTAGGAGGTTTTGTGGATTTATTATATGCCTGGTGCTCAGCTGGTTTGGGGGGCTTTACATGCATTACCTCATACAACCCTCCCTACTGCCCTTGGAAGCAGGTACGAGCATCTTCCCGTGTTACCCATCAGCTGCAGAGAGGGTGAGGAACCAGCCCAGGATCACAGAGTCAGGGAGTGACAGAGCCCAGGTTCAAGCCCAGATAGACATGCTGGATCTACAGTCTACACTTAGCTGCTGCACACCATTGCAGGCTCAGAGCTGGAGGTGACAACGGCCCAGAGGCCGGCACACGTGGGCTCGATTCTTGGCCCTCCACTTTCCCACCACAGGCAGAGGCATCCCCTTACAGCATCACAGAGATGTTCTTAGTTCAGTAACAGTTTCAAAAATGGCCAGTTTTAGCCAGAAGTAATCAAGATGGAGAGAGGGGGAAGAATGATGTGATTAGGTTGTTTGGATGTGAGGTAGTAATAAGCACTGCGCTGGTAAATAACCATACAGGAGTCCAGAGCTGCTCACTGCTCCCCCAAACTCCTATCAATACCCCCAAGAGGGACCCGGAATAAACGACCTCTAATTTTTAGGTCCGTCTACCTGCTCACCAGCAGATCCTGAGAGTTTGGAGAAGCGGGGTCAGTAAGATTTGACAAGGGGGCTTCCCTGGTGGTTCAGTGGTAAAGAATCCGCCTGCCAATGCAGGAGACATGGTTTCAATCCCTGGTCCGGGAAGATCCACATACAGCAGGGCAGCTAAGCCCATGTGCCACAACTACTGAGACCATGCTCTAGAGCCCACGTGCCACAACTGCAGAAGCCCACACACCCTAGAGCCTGTGACCCACAACAGGAGAAGCCACTGCAGTGAGAAGTCCACACACCACAACTAGAGAGTAGCCCTCCTCGCTGCAACTAGAGACAAGCCTGTGCAACAATGAAGGCCCTGCCAGGCCAAACATAAATAGACAAATAAAACTATATTTAAAAAGATTTGATAAGGGCAAGCAGGGATGGGGAAATTCTGAGTGGAGGGAGAGACACTGGCCCAGGCAGGGGTCCCCAGAGAGTAGGTGTGTCTGCCTGGGTGGCTCTGTGGTCTAGAGAAGGACTGTGTGAAACAAAATGAATTCAGGGGATGGCAGTGGGCACAATGGGAGGATTGAGACCACCTGTGCCCCCTCAGCATCCTGCCCCCGTCAGATTTCACAACCAGGAGGTACACGATTCTCTTAACAAGAGTCAAGAGACCAAGTGGAGGTTGGGTCGCTTGTGTATGGGGCCGGAAGTGCTCTGGGTGGCACAGAGGTGATGACTCAGCCATGGGCAGAGGTCTGGGTTAGAGACTGTAGACAGCCTTGGGTACCTCACTGAGCTACAACTTCCCTTCTGCAACCTAGAGATAACTGTCACCTATCTGGCTCTCTGCACGTGATACTCACGAGCAACAGCCGAGACAACGTGCTTCGCAAACATCACTGGAGAGCCAGGAGAAGATGCTGGTGAAGAAGGATGCGGTGGTCCCCAGTGCCTGACCCTAGGGCAGAGCACCATCTACATGGCCAGACCCCAACCTCGCTGGCAAATTTAAGCTTGAAAGACAGAAGAGAGGAGCAGCCAAGGAAGTGAAGCTGGTAGATGCGGGTGATGACCTTGCTGGGATCCCAAAGTCAAGGGAGCAGAAACCACGCGGCACAGCCTTCATCACCTCCAAAAACGGGATCCCATTCAAGGTCAGTGTTAAACAGCAGAGGTGTTCCTGGGCCCCAGGCAACTCAGAACCTTGGCCAGATTGGCAAATATTCCAGCAGGAGGCTAGAAAAATTGCTGCCAACTTAAGTGAGCCTCCTCTGTGGCACTGCAGGGGCCCGTGTTTGTTCTGCAATATTTTCCGTTGCTATGTATAGAAAAGAGGGTTCCAGCCCATCCACAGTGCAGGCTTCAGTTAGCGAGTGCCCGAGACAAAGGTGGGCCATGTGCAGAGAGGGGTGCTGCGATGCAGGAGGAAGGCAGGTGAAGCTGATAAACACTAGAGAGCTGGGGAAACGTGTCCAGGTTGGCAAGGCATCACAAGGTTGCGTTTCTGGAGCAGTGTGAGCACCTTCAGCAGAGCAGCAATGCTGTTAAGAGTAGGAGCTGGCGGCTTCTGATCCCAGATCACCAGGGTTTATGTGAACCTGGGAAAACAATTTCACCTCTCTGAGCCTCACTGCCCTGTGAATGATATTAACATAATAAACCTGCATGCGTGCTAAGTCACTTCAGTCATGTCCGACTCTTTGCGTCCACCAGGCTCCTCTGTGCAAGGAATTCTCCAGGCAAGAATACTGGAGTGGGTTGCCACGCCTTCCTCCAGGGGATCTTCCCAACCCAGGGATTGAACCCATGTCTCTTGTAGCTCCTGCAGTGTCAGGCACGTTCTTTACCACTAGCACCACCTGGGAAGCCCTTTAATAAACCTAATCCTGACTTTAACCCAATTCCAACATTCCTCTGGATGATATAAAGATATTGATTGGATTGCATGACGATGGAGTGGGATGATGTTATGTGCTACAGCCTAGTACATGGGACATGTGCAGTCATATGTTCAGCCATACCTGCCCCTGCCCAGACCACCAAGTTCTATTAGAGAGGATTTCTGACCAGTGACCAATCTGACTTGAACAAAGGGGGTTCACTCTAGACAGAGAGGGGTGCGCTGTCACACTGGCTTCCCCGGAGAGCCTCGACCCCAGGGGAGAGCTGCTGGCTGGCTGAGTGGCTGGCTGGGTGTACAGAGACCGAGGCCAGCAAGTCCTGAGCCTCTTTCTCTGTGCTATCAACCCTTTTCCTTAGTCTTTGGCATGAGGCTGAAGGAGAAATAGAGAAGGACAAGGAGGGAAAGGAGTCCCAGACTCTGGGGGCCATCAGAGGTTGGTGTCCCACCCCCCAGGGGCTGAGATATCAAAGGGCTTCCTGCCAGGTCTCTGTCCTGAGGGCCCCCAGTGGGCAGACAGCTCCAGCAGGGGGGCAGTAGAGGGATTCGCTAGATAGACGGGAGACCAAGTGAAGGAATTCCTCCTTGTCCACATTTCAAGGTCATCCCCACCCCTGCTAGGTCACATATCACCTTCATCTCCCATGGACAATGTACTGTTTATAAGTAGCCCCATTGAGAAAACTAGCAGATAGATGGGGATGGGGACACGAGAAGGTAAAGGTGGGGACAGGTGATTAGAGCTTATGCATATAATGAAATAACTTCTTTAAATGAAAGACCGTAGGTAAAAGAGGTCATCAGGTGTATTTACACAGTGTCTGTCCCCAGTCACAGACGCCCTTGCGGACAGGGGTCTGCGGTCTGAGCACCACCATTAGAACTGGAACATGATAGGAATCAATAGAAAAATGTTTTGGAAAGAATGAGTGAACAAATAGCAGAGTCTCCTATAGTCCATGTACCGGTTGTGTCCAAGCTACAAGCACCTAAAAGAGGTTACAGGTGGAGCATATGTGAAAAAGGGTCAAAGAAAAGCCAGGCCCTCTGGCTGCTGTCTTTCCTTCCTTCCAGGTCACAGAATTCTCTGCCCACCACTTCCAGAAACTCACCTGCCTAAAACCCCACTTCATCCTACCTCTCCCTGCTCAACAACCTCCCGTGGCTCCCTGTTTTCTTCTGTGGCTTTTAAGCCTTTGCACTCCCTCTTCCTGCTCTGCTGGTCACTCATTCTAAACAGCCCCTCCCACTGGCCACCATCCCTCCTTGCTTCCTAGCCCAACCCAAACAGCCTCCAAAATGCCACTTGCTTAATGGCTCCAGCTGCTAAGAATCTGCCCCATCTATGAAACCCCCAGGTGTCCACCATCCAGATGGCACGACTCACCCCTAACAGATCATCAGTCCCTATTCTCTGGATTAATGCTCCCTCACTGCGGAGGCTGGATTCCCAGCGGAGGGAGACACAGGCCCCAAGTCTTCTATATCCCCCCTCTCAGAACAGTTTGCAGTTGACTGATAAATCACATCTGAGATTCTGAACTAGTGGAGGACATTCACCTTAACCAGCACCTACTGGGCTCTGGGCACTGGGGACTCACACACAGGGAAACACTAGCTCCCTGGGGAGAGAGGAGGGATGCTAACAGCCAGCTCTAACGTGGCGGCTGGTGCTCCAGTGGGGTGAGCACTGAGGGGAGACACCCAGCTCACACCCACAGAGCTTGAAGAAAATGGTCTCCCCAGGGAGATAGCTTCAGGGACTCGGGAGGAGTCAGCAAGGCAAGAGGTCCACAGGCAGCAGCCACCGCTTGGACAAGGGCAGGAACGCAGATGGAACAAGGGGCGGGCTGGCATGGCAGGCCGAGGCCTCATGTGTCTCAGTCTTGTCTAGCTTGGATTGGTGCTCAGTGTTTGAGGAACAAGATGTCCTGAGAGCAATTTCTCAGCTAAACAGTTGTTCAAGTAAACCGAGGTAGGTCTGCTTATGGACCACAATGCATAAAAGTGTGAAAGTCGCTCAGCGGTGTCTGACTCTTTGCGACCCCGTGGACTATAGCCCGTCAGGTTCCTCTGTCCATGGAATTCTCCAGGCAAGAATACTGGAGTAGGTAGCCTATCCCGTTTCCAGGGGAACTTACTGAGCCAGGAATAGAACCAGGGTCTCCTGCATTGCAGGTGGATTCTTTACCAGCTGAGATACCAGGGAAGACCTTACAATGCCTAAGACCCACTGAAAAAAGGTCCAGACCAACAGGCACATGAAAAGATGCTCAACATCACTCATTATTAGAGGAATGCAAATCAAAACTACAGTGAAGTAGTTCACACCAATCAGAATGGTCATCAGCAAAAAGTCTACAATCCAAAAATGTCTACAAATAATAAATGCTAGAGAAAGGGTGGAGAAAAGGGAACCCCACTCTGCACTGTGGGTAGGAATGTAAATTGGTAGAGTCACTATGAAAAACAGTATGGAGGTTTCTCAAAAAACTAAAAACAATGTTGTCATATGATCCAGCAACACCACTCCTGGACATATATCCATATATCTAATTTAAAAAGATCCATTCACCCCAATGTGCATAACAGCACTATTTGCAATAACCAAGACATGGAAGCACACTAAACGATGAATGGATAAAGAAGATGTGATACACACATGTATACAGACACATATGTATACAATAGAATGTTTCTCAGCCATAAAAAAGAATAAAATAATGCCATTTGTAGCAACATGGATGGACCTAGATATTATCATACTAAGTGAAGTAAATCAGACAAAGACAACTATATGATATCACTTATATGTGGAATCTAAAACCTGACACAAATGAACTTATTTATGAAACAGACATAGAAGACAAACTTATGTTTACCAAAGGGGAAAGGGTACAGGAAGGGATAAATTAGAAGCCTGGGATTAACAGATATACACTACAGTGTATAAAATAGATAACAAGGACCTACTGTATAGCACAGGGAACTATATTCAATATCTTATAATATCCTATAATGGAAAAGAATCTGAAAAAGATGTCTAATCCTCCTAAGCATCATGAAAATGGTTATTAACCCCACTGAACAGATAAGGAAACTGACAGGTTTACAGAGGTTATATGTGCCTCATTCAAGTCACTACCTCTAGCCGGATTCATTTAAGAGAGTATTTGGTGGGGCGTGTGTGTGTGGGTGTGTGTATACTAGTGGCCTTTTAGTGACCCTCAGGTCACACAGAGGATGTCACCATCAATTCTCTCATTTCACAAATTGATTGTAAGACTTTGGACAAATTATGTCCCTTCTCTGTGGAGTTCAGGGTCTTTATGCTTGTTTGTTTGCTTTTTAAACCTGTAAAATGGTGGAAGTGGGAGTAGATGGGGTGGAACTTGGGGCAAGGAGAGGTGAGATCAAATAAATGACCTCTCGTCTGTACCAACCTTATGGTTTTTCCGGTGGTCATGTATGGATGTGAGAGTTGGACTATAAAGAAAGCTGAGCGCCGAAGAACTGATGCTTTTGAACTGTGGTGTTGGAGAAGACCCTTGGACTGCAAGGAGATCCAACCAGTCCATCCTAAATATCAGTCCTGGGTGTTCATTGGGAGGACTGATGTTGAAGCTGAAACTTCAATACTTTGGCCACTTGGATGGAAAGAGCTGACTCACTGGAAAAGATCCTGATGCTGGGAAAGATTGAGGACAGGAGGAGAAGGGGACGACAGAGGATGAGATGGTTGGATGGCATCATTGACTTGATGGACATGGGTTTGGGTGGACTCTGGGAGTTGGTGATGGACAGGGAGGCCTGGCGTGCTGAGGTTCATGGGGTTGCAAAGAGTCAGACATGACTGAGCGACTGAACTGAGCTGAACTGAACTGTACCAACCTTACAGGATTCTCTACCAGATCTCTTTCCCCTAATTTTTATACGCATTACATTTCTCATTTCCAGAACCAGTCTCCCAAAAGTCACCCCCTAGATCAAGCCCGAAGCTGTGTTTCCTGGCTTCAAAGTCCATGCCTTCATCTATAACCAGGTTTCCCTTGTGGCCCAGCTGGTAAAGAATCCGCTTGCAATGCAGGAGACCTGGGTCTTATCCCTGGGTTGTAAAGATGCCCTGGAGAAGGGAAAGACTACCCATTTCCAGTATTTTGGCCTGGTGAATTCCATGGACTCTATAGTCCATGGGGTTGCAAAGAGTCGGACATAACTGAGTGACTTTCACTAGCAGTAGCCCAAGTTCATCGAGTAGTCAGCTGGTCAGGGCTCATTGCCTTCCCACCCCAGGGACAGGCATAAATGTTGGGAAAGGAGATGCGAAAGAGAGCACCAGGGCATACTAGAGCTGGGAGACACCCCAGGGGCCATCTACAATCCCCTCATTTTACAGGTGAGGAGTTGGGGGTCACAGAGGAGCTGAGATACTCACCTTCACTCCACCAGTCAAGATGCCACCCTCACACTTGCTTCAAGACATTTACAGACTAACTGTGGATCATCATTACATGGAAATTAGGTGGATCAACAAGCAGTGGGGATTGAATGTAGTGGTCTATGGGCATGGGGGCCATCAAAAAAGAGATGCTCAGAGTGATTGAAGAATTCTTCCTGAAATAAAAGTGTTGTGCAGCAGGCACTGAAGTGTGAAAGAACATGGAGAAGCTTGCTTGAAGGCTTTAAACTAGAAATATGTCTGAGAGGCTATGGCATGCGGTCATTTGTGGCTGGTTGTCTCTGCCAATATCTGAGCTCCTCTTCTTCCTTAGAAGTAGATTTCCTGATTTTTCACTAGGCACAAGAACACCCACAATTAAAACTACATTTCCCAGCCTCCCTTGCAGGCAGGTTTGACCGATGAGGTCTAAGATAGAAGGGTTGAAACTTCCAGGAATGAGCATGAACTTCTCTCTTCCTCTCTCCCACCAATTCTAGCGCACATATGATGATTGGTCGTGAGCAGATGTCCTGGATCATGAGGTGGCATGCTAACATGTCGGAACAGATAGTTTTGGACTGCCTACCCCCAACTTCTTTCCATTCTATGTTAAATCACTTGTGTTAAATTGGCCTTGTTTTCTCTCAACTCAATCTAATTCTAGCTAATACAGAGACAGAGGAGAAATAAGTTCAGAAGCCTCTGAAAAGATCCAGAAACCTAAGCAGGGAAGATAGCCTTGTAGAGTGAAAAATGAATTGAGATGAATTCTGACACTGACATTCTGCTGCACCTACTGGATATTCTAGATAGTCTGGTGGTTTTCAAACCTGATTGTGCATCAGAATCACCTGGAGAGCTTCTTTTTATTTATTTATTTTTTGGCTGTGGTAGGCCTTTGTTGCTGTGCATGAGCTTTCTCTAGTTGCAAAGAGTGGGGGCTACTCCTCATTGCAGTTGAGAGAGCTTCTCTTGCTGTAGAGCATAGGCTCTCAGACTCAGGCTTCAGTAACTGTGACTTAGTTGCTCTGCCATGTAGGGTCCTCCTGGAGCAGGGATCAAACCCATGTCTCCTGCATTGACAGGTGGATTCTTAACCACTGGACCACCAGGGAAGTCCCTGGAGAGTTCTTCAAGCACAGATTGCTGGGCCCCACCTCCGAGTTTCTGATTCAGATAGTTTGGGAAGTTGTTGTTCAGTGGCTCAGTTGTGTCTGACCCTTTGCGACCCCATGGGCTGCAGCACACCAGGCTTTCTTGTCCTTCTTATCTCCGGTTCAAAACATCAATTCTTTGGCACTCAGCCTTCTTTATGGTCCAACTTTCAC
Organism: Muntiacus reevesi; assembly: GCF_963930625.1. Classification (NCBI taxonomy): domain Eukaryota; kingdom Metazoa; phylum Chordata; class Mammalia; order Artiodactyla; family Cervidae; genus Muntiacus; species Muntiacus reevesi. The sequence goes on along the minus strand of NC_089254.1, from coordinate 90,734,839 downwards.
ATCTGTACATGACTACTGGAAAAACCATAGCTTTGACTACATGCGGACCTTTGTTGTGCCTAAAAATTTACATGTCTAATGAGTTACCAGGATACTGATGGTTCAGGGGACCACATTTTGAGAACCACTATTCTAGACTTTTCAAAGACATTCACCCAAACTCAGTTTTCTTGGGTGGATATCAACTTTGCACACTGACAAGGAAATGTGATGATTTTTCGACTACTTTCAAAGATGACGGAATGTATGGAGGCAGAAAAGGGTCTGAGCAACAGCTTGGGTGAGCTGAGCATCCAGTGAAGAGGAGATTTGTGATGCAAATGATTTACTGGTGTTCAGCTGGGAGCAGAAGGGATTTCAATATGGTGAGCCAAATCGAATTCATTACCTGACAATTAGCTCTAAATTAATGCAAGACTGTGCTGCCCAACTGTGCTCTAAGGAAGAGGGTCCCTGACAGCTTGAGATGGGCAGGATCTGACACATTGATCATAGCTGGATGCAGGCAGGGCTTTTTCCCAGTTTGTAAGGGTACCCAGAGCTCAGAGAATGGCCAGCACCCCACTCAGAGACCCTCTCCAAGTTCACCCCCTCCAGACTTGGCCCTGATTAACCCAACTCAACTCCATCCAGAGCAGTTGTCTTTAAAAGCCCTTGCACCTCCAGGTTTTGCTCCCTGGGAGACTGCCCTGGTCCTGCACACAGGCTGGCCACTAATTCTTCAGCAATGATATGTTGCTAGGTGAAGCTCATTAAATTTTAGGGGAGCAAATGGTTAGCCTCATGTGAGTATACTTGACCTCCTTAATGGAAGTTGTAATTCCCTGGAGGATAGGAATTATTTTCCTTGTTTCTTTGGTTAATTTTCTCCCCATTCTTCCCCTTTCCTCCCCTCCCCTGCTCTTCCTACTCTGCCCCTGATACATCCCCTCGGGGGCCCTGATAGGGAACACACAAGAGATGACCATGATAAATGATGGCCAGTGGATTGAGCATCCTTAGGACTTCATTAATGTATTCATTAAGCATTATATACTAGAATACAGGTCCTGATGGCCTCTGACCACATAAAACTCATGGGATAGTCTAAGAGACAGAAAAGGAAGGAGTTAAAAAAAAAAAAAAAAACAGAAAGTTGTGCTCTGTGGCCCTCAAGGACCTTATAAAGAGTAAAGCTCGAGGCACTCTGCACCACTGCTGAAAAATCCGATAAGAATTCCAGCTCAGGATGGGGACCCTTTCCCTTCTTCCCAGGACAGTCCTCAGCCCTGCCACGTGCCAATAGCATCCTCCCGTTTTGGGCACAGAAGGTCACCAGCAAAGGGTACTCCCTTGAGGCCTGTCATTCTCCCAAATTCTCAGGATCAGTGATTCTCAAAAGCCAAGTTAAACAAAGTAAACAAAACAAGAAGGGCAAAAAGGCCTTGGAGTCCCAGCTCCACCCTGAATGCCTGACCAAAGCCCCTTCCAAGCAAGGGCTTTACTTCCCATCCTTGCCTCATCACACACACGCATCTACATCTCTGAGGGACCTCATTTAAAGTACTTCACTGGTTTGGATAAACGGGCCCCCCGTGTTTTCACTTCTTGCTTGAATTCTGCTGAATTGACATTCAGAAGGAGAACCAAGCCCATCTCTATGCATTGGTCATATCCTCTCTAAATAATAGCTATCTTAGATAATTTGTGGACAGAATCTGAGTTTAAAAAAATTAAGGATACCAGATTTTTTGTGTATATTGCTTTACAAAATGTTTTAACTTCCATTAGCTTTTTCTTTTTAAGAAAAAATGTTTTTACTTTTTGTCTTTATTGAGGGATAACTTGAGAATACAATTGTATGTATTTATGGTGTACAATGTAATGATCTGAGATAGATATATATATATATACATACATATATATATATATATGTATGTATATATATGTATATATATATATATACACACATATATATATCCATACACACACACACACACACACACATTATGGAATGACTACCAAGATCAAGATAATCAACATACCCATCACTTTATGTAGTTAACTCTGTGTGTGTGTGTGTGTGTGTGTATGTGTCTGTGTGTTTGATGAGAGTGCTTAAGATCGACTCTTAGCAACTTTCAAATATACAATACCAAATTAACTATAGTCATCTTGCTTACATTAAAGCCTTAAAACTTCTTCTTACAGTTGAAAGTGTGTGCTCTTTGACCTACATCACTCCGTTCCCCCGCCACATCTGCAGCCTGTGGCAACCACCATTTTATTCTGTGTCTATGGAATCATCTTTTTTTTAAGATTCCACATGTAAATGATACCACACAGGATTTGCTTTTCTCTGTCCATGATGTTATTTGATTACCCTAATCATTCCTGGGCTTATCTCCTTGATATAGAACAGCAGTGGTCAGTCACAGGACCAAGGCCTTAACAGTGGCCTTTGACTCTCAACCCAGTGCTCTTCCCATCAGACCATGCCCTCCTTACCACCTGCAGCAGGCAAGGTACACAAGACCTGAGTTCATAAAACACATGTGTGGGTTAGTAGAAGGAAAGAAATCTTAAAAATTAGGGCAGAAATAAATGCAAAAGAAACTAAAGAGACCATAGCAAAAATCAACAAAGTTAAGAGCTGGTTTTTTGAAAAAATAAACAAAATTGACAAACCATTAGCAAGACTCATTAAGAAACAAAGGGAGAAGAACCAAATTAACAAAATTAGAAATGAAAATGGAGAGATCACAACAGACAACACTGAAATACAAAGGATCATAAGAGACTACTACCAGCAGCTCTATGCCAATAAAATGGACAACTTGGAAGAAATGGACAAATTCTTAGAAAAGTGTAACTTTCCAAAACTGAACCCGGAAGAAATAGAAGATCTTAACAGACCCATCACAAGCAAGGAAATCGAAACTGTAATCAGAAATCTTCCAGCAAACAAAAGCCCAGGACCAGATGGCTTCACAGCTGAATTTTACCAAAAATTTAGAGAAGAGCTAACACCTATCTTACTCAAACTCTTCCAGAAAAGTGCAGAAGAAGGTAAATTTCCAAACTCATTCTATGAGGCCACCATCACCCTATTTCCAAAACCAGACAAAGATGCCACAAAAAAAGAAAACTACAGGCCAATATCACTGAGGAACATACATGCAAAAATCTTAACAAAATTCTAGCAAACAGGATCCAACAACATATTAAAAAAATCATACATCATGACCAAGTGGGCTTATCCCAGGAATGCAAGGATTCTTTAATATCTGCAAATCAATCAATGTAATACACCACATTGACAAATTGAAAGATAAAAACCATATGATTATCTCAATAGATGCAGAAAAAGCCTTTGACAAAATTCAACATCGATTTATGATTAAAACTCTCCAGAAAGCAGGAATAAAAGGAACATACACAACATAATAAAAACTATATATGACAAACCCACAGCAAGCATTACCCTCAATGGTGAAAAATTGAAAGCGTTTTCCCTAAAATCAGGAACAAGACAAGGGTGCCCACTCTCACCACTACTATTCAACATAGTTTTGAAAGTTTTGGCCACAGCAACCAGAACAAAAAAAGAAGTAAAAGGAATCCAGGTAGGAAAAGAAGAAGTGAAACTTTCTCTGTTTGCAGATGACATGATCCTCTATATAGAAAACCGTAAAGACTCTACCAGAAAATTACTAGAGCTAATCAATGAATATAGTAAATTTGCAGGGTATAAAATTAACACACAGAAATCCCTTGCATTCCTGTACACTAACAATGAGAAAACAGAAAGAGAAATTAAGGAAACAATACCATTCACCATTGCAACAAAAAGAATAAAATACTTAGGAGTTTATCTACCTAAAGAAACAAAAGACCTATACATAGAAAACTATAAAACACTGATGAAAGAAATCAAAGAGGACACAAACAGATGGAGAAACATACCGTGTTCATGGATTGGAAGAATCAATATTGTCAAAATGACTATACTACCCAAAGCAATCTATAGATTCAATGCAATCCCTATCAAGCTACCAACGGTATTTTTCACAGAACTAGAACAAATAATTTCACAATTTGTATGGAAATACAAAAAACCTCAAATAGCCAAAGCAATCTTGAGAAAGAAGAATGGAACTGGAGGAATCAACCTGCCTGACTTCAGACTATACTACAAAGCCATGGTCACCAAGACAGTATGGTACTGGCACAGACAGAAATATAGATCAATGGAACAAAATAGAAAGCCCAGAGATAAATCCACGCACCTATGGACACCTTATCTTTGACAAAGGAGGCAAGGATATACAATGGAAAAAAGACAACCTCTTTAACAAGTGGTGCTGGGAAAACTGGTCAACCACTTGTAAAAGAATGAAACTAGAACACTTTCTAACACCATACACAAAAATAAACTCAAAATGGATTAAAGATCTAAATGTAAGACCAGAAACTATAAAACTCCTGGAGAAGAACATAGGCAAAACACTCTCTGACATAAATCACAGCAGGATCCTCTATGACCCACCTCCCAGAATATTGGAAATAAAAGCAAAAATAAACAAATGGGACCTGATTAAACTTAAAAGCTTTTGCACAACAAAGGAAACTATAAGCAAGGTGAAAAGACAGCCCTCAGATTGGGAGAAAACAATAGCAAACTAAGCAACAGACAAAGGTTTAATCTCAAAAATATACAAGCAACTCCTGCAGCTCAATTCCAGAAAAATAAATGACCCAATCAAAAAATGGGCCAAAGAACTAAGCAGACATTTCTCCAAAGAAGACATACAGATGGCTAACAAACACATGAAAAGATGCTCAACATCACTCATTATCAGAGAAATGAAAATCAAAACCACAATGAGGTACCATTACACGCCAGTCAGGATAGCTGCTATCCAAAAGTCTACAAGCAATAAATGCTGGAGAGGGTGTGGAGAAAAGGGAACCCTCTTACACTGTTGGTGGGAATGCAAACTAGTACAGCCGCTATGGAGAACAATGTGGAAGTTTCTTAAAAAACTGGAAATAGAGCTGCTATATGACCCAGCAATCCCACTTCTGGGCATACACACTGAGGAAACCAGATCTGAAAGAGACACGTGCATCCCAATGTTCATCACAGCACTGTTTATAATAGCCAGGACATGGAAGCAACCTAAATGCCCATCCGCAGACGAATGGATAAGGAAGGTGGTACATATACACCATGGAATATTACTCAGTCATTAAAAATAATTCATTTGAATCAGTTCTAATGAGATGGATGAAACTGGAGCCCATTATACAGAGTGAAGTAAGCCAGAAAGATAAGGACCAATACAGTATACTAATGCATATATATGGAATTTAGAAAAATGGTAACGATAACTCTATATGCAAAACAGAAAAAGAGACACAAATGTATAGAACAGACTTTGGGACCCTGTGGGAGAAGGCGAGGGTGGGATGTTTAGAGAGAACAGCATTGAAACATGTATATTATCAAGAGTGAAACAGATCACCAGCCCAGGTTGGATGCATGAGACAAGTGCTCAGGGCTGGTGCACTGGGAAGACCCAGAGGGATCGGGTGGAGAGGGAGGTGGGAGGGGGGATGGGGATGAGGAATCATGTAAATCCATGGCTGATTCATGTCAATGTATGGCAAAAACCACTACAATATTGTAAAGTAATTAGCTTCCAACTAATAAAAATAAATTGAAAAAAAAAAAGAAGAGAGAAAAAAAAAGAGACACACATGTGTGTGTTTGCACAACAGCCTCACCTTCCATCCACCTCCACTACCATTGTCATCACACCGGTTGAACCCCTGAATCAAAGAGTTGTCAGGAAAATAAAACTGTCGGAAAACATGATGCATTCAAAATAGCATCTATGTTACACAATGTTCTCCCGAGAAATTGACCCAATAGGAGATGCCCTTGTATGTGTGTATAAGTATGGGTGTGTGTGTTCTTTAAAGGAATTGGCTCATGTAATTGTATGAAATACGTCCAGATGACCAGGGGCTCCAACATCAGTCTGGCCCATTACATCACCACATCTGCCCAGATCTGGATGATAACACACTATGACCTGGACCACACTTTCTGGATAACTGTCCTCCAGTTGATGTTCCTCAGCATCTGCAAGGCCTCTGTCCTGGAAACCTTCATTCCCCCCTGTTGCCTGGGCAGCTGGACAGCACTGCTGGCCCACACCATGGGGATGGACCCTATAGGTCACCACCGTCAACAGGCACTCTTAGACTTGCTGCCCTCCCAGTTTTGGGGTTTCAGTGAAGTATTTGGGGAAGTACTGGGGGGGGCAGTTTTGGAAACTCAGGGAGGATTTGATGTTGGGTCCATTCTTTTTTTAAGTTTATAAACAACACAAATAATTTTCTTAAATTTCTAGCAGCCAGGAAGTCCAAGATCAAGGCACCAGCATGGTTTTGAGGCAGAATTTCTTCTACAGAAAACCTCCATTTTTAACTCTCATGGCCGTCAATTGTTTGGATGAGGCCCACCCATATTACTGAGGGTATTGTCCTTTGTGCATGCATGCTAAGTCACTTCAGTCATGTCCAACTCTTTATGACCCTATGGACTATACCAGGCTCTTCTGTCCATGGGGATTCTCCAGGCAAGAATACTGGAGTGGGCTGCCATTTTCTCCCCCAGAGGATCTTCCTGACCCAGAGATCGAATCCATGCCCTTAGCTCTCCTGCATTGGCAGACAGGTTCTTTACCACTTGCCCCACCTGGGAAGCCCCATAATGTCCTTGGAAAGTGAAAGTCACTCAGTTGTGTCCGACTCTTTGCGACCCATGGACTGTACAGTCCATGGAATTCTCCAGGCCAGAATACTGGAGTGGGTAGCCTTTCCCTTCTCCAGGGGATCTTCTCAGCCCAGGGACTGAACCCAGGTCTAAGCATTGCAGGAGGATTCTTTACCAGCTGAACCACAAGGGAAGCCCAAGAATACTGGAGTGGGTAGCCTATCCCTTTTCTAGTGGATCTTCCCAACCCAGGGATTGAACCAGTGTCTCCTGCATGGCAAGCGGATTCTTCACCAAATGAGCTATCAGAGAAGATTCTTAAAGTCAGTCGATTGCAGATGTAACCACACTTACCACATATCCTCATAGCAACATGTTTTATTGAGTAACTGAGCCAGGTCAAGTAACTAAAGCCAGGTCAAGATGAGACATAAAACTATCACATCATCAAAAACAATCTTCTGTTGAAGCTGGAAGAGCTCTGGGGGAGACAAAAGCCCCTCTTCTCAACAGAAACCCAGAAATGGAATTTTTTTTAAAAAGGCAGAATGCCCTTTTCTGTGACTCAGAGGAGTGTGGCTGCTTTCATCCCATCCCGCCAGGAGTTTGACAAGCAAGTTCCTACCGGGGAGCAAGTAATCTGGATGAAACTCCCCTCCCCACAACACTGGGTCCTGCCTCCTCCCATGGGTGCCCTCATGACAGATACAGAGAAGATGGGGAAAAACAGCTGCCAACAAATAGGCTCACAGACTGCCCCCCCTCCCAGATCCGCTCACTGTCTAATCGCCTTCAGATCCTGGAGCACCAATGAGCTGAGTCTCCACACTCACCCTCACCCTCCCGTGAAACAGTCACCCTGCGATGGATTTTCTTGATTAGCTTATTTCTCACATTTGATAAATAACACCTGCCCTGTTCCAGTGCTTTCCTCTGACTCTGTTTATTAACAACATTCGAGATTTTTCTTCTCCCATGATGGGTGCTAAAGGCACAAACTTCTAACTAATCATGCCGAGGGGAGGGCTCCAGCCATCCGTGTCTTTGCGCCAGGCAGTGACACTTTATTTGTCAAGGGTTGATGGAGGTAATCCAGCATTCAGGGAAAGAGTTCTGCTTCTGGGGTCAGGCTAGAGGGTTATCCTGGCCCTGCCTAAGCCTCCGGGTGGCCTTGAGCAAGTCTGTAACCTCCAGAAACCTTGGCAAGACCATCATCTGAAAAGAAAGTGTTCCTACCTACAAAGTGCGGATGGTTCATAGGACATCAGTGTGAAAAGGCACCTTTGAAGTATAGAGTGCTTCATGGATCCAGGGGCTGAGCCACTTCCGTTCTCACTGTCCTGGATCCCATCTGAGTCTCATCACCCTCACGGCCTCAGGCCACTCTGCTTTGGGGCCTTCTCTGGTTCTTATTGCTGTGAAAGTGAGTGCGTGCTCAGTCGTGTCTGATTCTTTGCGACCCCGTGGACTGTAGCCCACCAGGCTTCTCTGTCCATGGGATTCTCTAGGCAAGAATACTGGAGCAGGTTCCCAGGCCCTCCTCCAGGGGAATCTTCCCAACCCAGAGATCAAACCCACATCTCCTGCAGCTCCTTCTTTGGCAGGTGGATTCCTTACCACTGAGCCACCTGGAAAGCCACTGTGATGTACATGCAACCACAAACACTGAGGCATCAACAACAACCATTTTCACAGCTGCCTGTATATGTATGGCTGAGTCCCTTCGATGTTCACCTGAAACTATTACAACATTGCTAATTGGCTATACCCCAATACAAAATGAAAAGCTAAAAAAAACAACCATTTTCTTACACTCAGGGATTCTGTCGGCTGAGAATTCAGAAAGGGCCCGGCTAGAATGGCTCTCTGTGCCCCATGATGAAGTCTCGGGTGGAAAAAGTCAGAGGCTGGAGGAGTGACTCAAAAACCGGGCATGGAATCATCTGAAGACCTGTGCATTCACAGGTCTGCTCTTGGCTGGACCTTACCCGGAATGTCAGCCAGAACATCTACACCTGGGCCCTCTGTGGGACCACTGGGCTTCCTCACAGTATGGAGGCTGGGTCCCACGGGCACGTGTCCCAGGGCAGCCAGGTGGACACTGGACACTGGCCTCAGGAGTCACATAGCCTTGCTTGCACTGTGATCACACATCCATTCAGAGTCACAGGAAGGAAGAAAGGCCACCACCTCTAGATGGGAAGTCCTACTGTAAAAACAGTGCATAGGATGGAAGACATTTTTGGAAAATTCAATCTACCAGGGGGTCTGAGTTATGAGATGAATGAACAAGCCAACAAGTTAGAATTCTGGACCAGGGATGTGACTTGGCAGATGTTGCATCCCCCTATTACTGGTCATTTCTGGCTCCAGGCTTCCATGGAGACCGGCACAGATTGCACCCATCCCAGGAAATCTGGCCTGAGCAAAGATCAAGCCATGAAGTGTCCAGAGGGTGGGGGCAGATGGCACAACAGCCCTTTCTTGCCATTCCTGACTGTTCTACCTACCCCAAGGCCTGAGCTGGTCTTGGTATGTATGTCTCCCCATTTCCCAGAATGAACCCAGCCTCCCACTCCACGAGCAGGGCTCCCCAGGGTCGGCTCCTTCAAGGAATTCACAGTAGATCCTCATTATTTAAAGTGTGTCCCATGGAGGACAGCACTGGCACTCTCTGGGATCTTGACTACAAATACAGAATCTCTCAAGGACAGAGGAACCTGGCAGAAGACAGTCCACGGGGTCGCAGAGAGTCAGACATGACCGAAGCGACTGAGTGCACACGTCCTGGGCCCCCCTTAGCCTGAGGGAATGAGAACTGCATTTTAACAAGATCTCTGATTGATTCTGATGTGACAAAAGCTGGAACAGCATCAGAGTAGGGGAAAGAGAATGGGATTTGAAAGATGAAGGCTACTGAGTGTTGATTCTGGCTTTGTCTGTTTAATAGCTGGGCAAATTCAAACAAGTTATTTTACCGCCCTGTGCCTCAGTTTCCCTAATGTGAAAATTAGATATCATAGGCGTGTGTGTGTGTGTGTATGTGTGTGTGTGTGTGTGATTACTCCTCCCAGGGCTGGCAGTCCGTGAAGTTCAACCCTGAGGGCCGGGCATGGCCATCAGCTCCCCAACCCCTCCACTTGGCCAAGGCCTGTCTCCTGTCTATCATGGGATCTGCAAGGAGCCCATGAACAGCATGGCCAGCATTTCAGGGAGGCATTAGGCTCTGGGAACCCCTCTGGGAGACAGCGGTCTCCTTAAGAAGTGAGAGGGATTCAGGATGCCTGCTTCCTTTTGGAAAAGTTATTTATTTTTTCTAATAGACACTATTTATCGCTCACTTACAGGAGTTCTGACTGGGGCTTTTGTCACCCTTTAGACTCCGAAAATTAGGTCAATCCCCTCCAGAATTTACTTCTGCTGGGAAACTTGCCTGGCTATGGCAGTAAGGGGCCCTGCTAGGGACTAGCGTCTTAGTAAGGATTTGAAGAACCATGGTCCCTGCATCCAACAGCAGTCCCCAAGGTCACCACACTCCCTGCCAGTGACACCCAGATCTGCCAGGCTCCAAGCGTGTGTGCGGGGGTGGGTATGAGGGGGGAAGGACTTTATATAAAAATCATGGCTCAGTACAATCTTGGAAAGCAGAAGAAGTGCTGGTAAAAAATGTTAACATGATATTCATATATTCAGTACCTCTAAGCCTTTCTTTAAAATGTACATCAAAACGATCCCATCCTTCCCCTACGCTACAAGCTTTCAAGTGAAATTTTTACAAAAATCGTTAAGTGAAGCTTATGAGAAGCAGTCCTTACTCTATCAGGACCAACAACTGCAAGTCCATCTTTAGATCTAACTTCAAGTCTTACTGCTTTAAGTGTCTCCAACTAACCACCCAGCACCTTGAACATAGTAGCTTCTCCGCAAGTGCACAGCAGGTGGTTGTCCCAGAAGCCTAGGCCCCGATGTGGGTACAAAAACCTCTCCATTTCTTTCGATTTCCCGGGAGGTCTGGTCCTACATGGTGACACGGTCCAGGTATGTCCAGCTGGCCTCCTCCCAACCAAGAGTCTAGACAGTCATCAAATTGCCCTTCAAAGATGGGCACACTGCCAAGGGTTCATTTGATTGTGTTTCCCAAAGAAAACTGGCATTGAGGTTACCTCATGAATTAGAAATAAGAATAGGGAAGGTTTGAACCACAGACAGCTGGGACTTTCTAGAATAAGTTCTGGGAAGCTGATTCTGCTGCTAATCGGTAGGATGACCAGGTTTCAGTCTGCCTTCTGGACCTTGTCAACCCGACCTGTCTTTTTGTGAATACCTAAGCAGTCTGTGAGATGCCCTGTCTACCTTGGAGGGTCATGTCTGCACCAGTGTCCTCTGAAGTCATTTACTGGACTATTTCAAAGCATTATAACTAAAAGTGCAGACACTACATACATGTTAATAATAATAATGGTCCCATAACAGAGCCATCAGAATTGAGCGTCCTGGGAGGTCACCCAGGGGTCTAAGCAGTGGGGATGCAGAAGTCCAAGCTCAGCCTTCTCTGAGGGGTCTCACCATGGGGCCTGCAGGCCAAGCCCCTGCCCCAGCGCCGTCCATGAGAAGGATCAGCCATCCCTGCCTCCATCTGACAGAGACGCGCCAGAGACAAACTGATAAAGTGCTTGGAAGCGGATTGCTGACAGCAGATCACACCTCGACCCGGCAGCTGCCCCGCGGGGGAGCCAGGCCTCCTCCACTCCATCTGGCTGATCCACAGCCGCATAATCTGGTTACTACAGGCAAGGTCTGATGCTTAGGTCCCCATAGAGCCATGTCAGGGCCGGCTCTCCTGGCCAGACGTGAAGGAGGTCCGTCTCTATGGGATGGGATCACTCCCAGCCCTCACCGACCTTTGGGCATAAAGGCCAAGGTAGAAGGGTCTCTGAGAGTGGGATGGGGGTTCTCAGGTCCCCTCTGTCTCTAGGCAAGATTTGGAGGGCTTGCTAAACTTTCATCGCAGACTGAGGGCTGATTGTGGGCTACAGTGTGAATGGGCCAAATTGAACCCTGGCTGGCCTGATCCCGTTACCCAGAACCACCTCCAACTTCCTATAAAATACTTCCCCATTCTCTGACCCTAACTTTGCTGCCCAGGGCCTCAGCTTCTCAGCTTCCAACAAGCCGGCAATCCTCAAACCCGGCAATGCATCTGCATGTGCCAATACAAGGGCCTCCCCTTCCTTCCAGGAGCTTGTTGGAGGCAGAGTAGGATGAAGGAAAGGGCAGGAGGTGAGCTTCTAATAGCATTAGGGATCCAGCGTGAAGTGGCTGGGAGAAGAGAGGAGAGGGATCCATGACGGACCTGGGGAGGTGATGTTTAGGAGGGGTGGGGCCTTGCAAGGTGAGGCCTGTTCCTCACAGCTGCCGGGGTCAGCAGTCTGGGTGTCTGCAAGAGAACCACCTTCTGAGGGGCGCTACAAATCCTCATGCATCATTTCACATGTTTGTGCAGATGAGTGTGCCAAGGGCGTAACACAAGAAGAAATTTCACACTGTGCACTACCAGAGTTCCTCTCCAATGTGTGCCCGTGGAAGTTTCCGGAACACTCAACCTTGCCCACCACGCCCCAGCCTGCCCACAGCCCCAGGTGTGCCCCACCTCTGCATTCTCTCTGCCTCCCAGTCAAAGTGGCCAGTCCTAAGTTCTCCGGCTCAGTTTCCATCTGCCGCTCTCCTTGGGGACTTCCGTCCAGGGGTTCCTGTTAGAGTAAGCTCGTGTATACAATGAATGGAGCCACTCAGCAGCAGCTGGTGAGTGTTTTCAATGACTTGGAAAATCAGGTTGAATGTATCACAAAATATGGTGCTTACACTGAAGCCCAGACATGCAGGCTAAGTGCTTCATGATTAGACCTGCCTTTACCCACTGCCCCTCCGCCCCCTTCTCCTCACCCTCATCTCTCCTTCTCCAGGGTTTTTAAAGTTAAAATCTGCCTAAATATTTTATTAATATGTTATAAGAGATGCTTCTTCAAGTAAGTGGTTGTTTGCCTTAGGGGTCAATGTGATCTTTTGCGAACAGCAGGCCCAGCGTGTTGGCTTGTACATGTGCATGAGTTCATGAGCGTGTTCCTGTGTGTGTAGGTGTGGAACACATGTTTATTGGGGGTGCCTGCCCGTACAAGTTGTTGTGCTTGCATTTCTGTCCCATGTGTATTTGTGCATCACACGCACACACACACACACACACACACACACACACACACACACATACAACCTGGCCCCCAGAGCTATACGTGCTCTAATTTCTGTTTCTGAATGTCTTGAGAGGCTATAGTCTGTCTAGATGGGTGGACAGAGAGAGCATTGCAGATGGCTACCAAGATGTATTCTCCTGAATGACAGAAACCCCCTCTCAACCCCCCCGCCGCAGTCTCAGGAACTGCAGCCCAGGGAGGTCAAGTCATCAAAGGTCAGCTACCCACTTCTGAGCAGATAAAACCTATCCCCCAGCCTTCCTGCTTTCCTTCCACTCCTGCCTCTCTGCCCTCCTCCTCACGGTGTTCCTTCTCTCCCAGCCTCCTCCTTCTTCATTTCCCTTCTCCAAGGAGCCAGATGTCAGACAAGCCTGACAAGGACCCAGAGAGCACAGACATGAGAACAGGAAAGACCCTGAAACCATCGCCAGCCTTTCATTTCATGGATGAGCAAACCGGGACATGGAGATGCAGCGAGATCTCTCCCAGATGCCCCAGGAGGTGATGCCAGAGCCAAACCAGAGCCCGGACTTGCCTAGCCGTTTCCAGAACACTGCCCTGGGAGGAGGAAAACCATTTCACGGGCTCTCTTCCCCACCACGTCAGAGTGTCAGGGTAGAGTGAGTGTGAGCAGGAACGTCCCCAGGGATGGAGAGGCATCTAACCTTCTCAGGGATTCCCTTCCCAGTGACAGGAAGGACAGGGCGCTGGGACGCGGGAGCAACGGCCCTGCTGCCATGGGACCTCTGGTGTGACCTCACAGGGACCACCTTGGTCCCCACACTCCCCCAGCACACAGTAATCAGAGCGCCAACTCCAACCAGCATAACCGTGGAAAGAAACCATGAGAAGGGGCCGACACGAATCCCAGTTTTCAGCCCTGGTGGGGGCTGGGGACATAATTGCCGTTTAGTCGCCCACTCGTGTTCAACTCTTTGCAACCCCATGGACTGTAGCCCGCCAGACTCCCCTGTCCATAGCATTTTCCTGGCAAGAATACTGGAGTAGGTTGCCATTTCCTCCTCCAGGGGATCTTCCCAACCCAGGGATCGAACCCGTGTCTCCTGCATTGGCAGGTAGATACTTGACTGCTGAGTCATCAGAAAAGACACAGACAGCCCTCCAATTCAGCACTTCGTGTTACGCAGGAACTCTGCACAGGGGAACCCAACAACTCGCCCTGGGGTCACACAGGTATGTACAGGGTTGCATCCATAGAGAACCCTTCTGCTTAAAGACCCTTCCCATCCTTTGTGCCACTGGGAGCTGGTCCCTATGATGCTCCTATGAGAACAGTGCTCATCAAGGCCATCCGAAGAGGATATTGATTCAAGACAACATGTCTGCATGGCAGCAGTGTCCCCACAAGCCCAGCAGTCTCTCCTGTCTGCCACACCCTACCATTCCTCTGCCTCCCTGGAGACAGAGCCAAATGACGGAGGAGGAAGTGGAGATCGGGGACACAGGTGTGCCTGGGCTCTTCAGTCTGCCTGCGACTCCCCAGGCAGAAGTGGGCAAAGCCCTGCCCGCACTTGCCTCCTACACAGCCCCCAAGAAGCCAGACTGACTGATGCAGAGGGCTGAGGAAGGGCTGGTAATGAGTCGTTCTCCAAGGTCGGGAGCGCCCTCTGCTGTTACTACAGTGAATTGCGGGTCCCAGCCTGCACTCAAGAGATGGTCCTTTGAAAAATCAGGCGACTGGCCTGCATCCTCCCACAGGGTTTACAGAGCGCAGTCGATGGAAATGAACCAGAAGGTCTCCGTTGTCCTGGATGTCAGAGTCGAGTCTGTCCTCTGAAGACCCACATGGGGAGGTGCAGGAAGCGGGAAGGAGGAAAATTCATTGGTTTGTGTTAGTCGCTTCAGTCATGTCCAACTCTTTACAGCCCTATGGACTGTAGCCCACCAGGTTCCTCTGTCCATGGGATTCTCCAGGCAAGGGCACTGGAGTGGGTTGCCATGCCCTCCTCCAGGGGATCTTCCCGACCCAGGGATCGAACACACGTCTCTTACATCTCCTGCTGCCTTAATTTTGGGGGCAGAGAGACTTTTACTTGGGAATTAGGGCAAAGGCAGAGGTCCCCTCTCCCCCTCATTCTCTCCACGTATTTCCAGAAGCCCCTCTCACTCCTTCAAAGACCAAGCTGTGCCGATGGAGTGAATGGCTCAACAAGGAGCCCAGAGGAGCCACAGCATCAGTGAAGATTTAATCAGTCACCCACCAGTTAAGCAATGTCCATTTGGGCCACTTTGAGCCTGGGCCAAAGCACAGTGTAACAGCAGGAAGCACATAAGACTAGGAAATCTGGGGTCTGGTTCTATTTCTACTGTTATAGGATTACTTCTATTCCTACCACTTACCATTTATCTTTGACTAAGTGTTTTTGCTCCATGCCTCAGTTTTCTCACCTGCAAGATGGGCCTTCTAATACCTTGCTTTACAACTCAGAGATGTGTCTTGGAAAATTCACTGTTGCAGTGTTAGCAAATGGGGGTGAAGGTGCCCTGGTCTTTTTTCTTTCCCACGAAATGGGCAGTTGTGGTAGGAAGACACAGACAGAGCCAGGGCCATCTTCCCCGCCTGGACTCTGACTCTGAAATGTCGCTGGTTTTCTATCTTAGCTCTTGACTGTGTCCTTGGACTCCCACCTTAAGGCAAGGCATTGCCAAGGTTGTAAAAATAAAAATGCTGTGCAGGTGAGTGGGGAGTTTGGATACAGTAGGTGAAAATCAAATGATCCGCTTTAGCAGTCAGCCTCCTGGAAGGCAGGGGCTGCCCAGCGCCAAGTCCAGAGGATCTGGAGTAGGGGAGGGCAATGCTGCAGGGTCAGGGTCCCAGGGACAGTCTAAGGACCCTAGGATAGGGGCCCGGAGGCAGGAAGGGAAAGGACAGCTTTCTCTGAATTTCGTATTGTCCTGGGACCCAGCCCTGAGTTGACTTTACCTGGCAGAGAGGTCAACAGCATCAGTGGGAACCAGCTGGAAGGCGAGGTTCTCTCTGTCCCTGTACCTGAGATGGCTCCTGAACCTCACAGACCTCATCACCTACCCCAGTGCAGCCAAACTGCTCCCCCAGCACGCCGCATCCAGCAAGCACGCACAAAGTATCATTATTACCATGATCGTCGGCATCATCATTGTGATAACAGTCCCAGCTCTCTTATTTCCTGCCTGATGTTCCCGTCTTCGAATTTCCCCTTCCTCATCAACAAAAACAAGGATGATCTTTGCCCCTCTTCAGCTCCCAGGGTTGCAGGGGTCGGGAGAGAGGGAGAGCTGTATCCCAGGTGCATCTGCGAAGGAAGGTTCCAAAGGGACCCAAAATGCTATTATTGAAGGCTAAATGTTCCGTGGCGAAAAGCTGCTGTAGCAATCTTTGCCTGCACTTGATTTGAATGGGCACATTACCGTAATGTCCCAGCGCTGCCGTCAGCACCGAGAGGTTGAGCTATTTGTAACCATGAGATACATGAGCAGCATAAAGATCAGACGGTGGAGGGGAGCTGGTCAGGCTTACCTGAGAAACCAGGGCCGCTGGCTTTGAACACACCTGGAGTTGGTGGGAGGCCACCTGCCTCAGACACCGCTGCCCCCAGGGTCTCCTCTGGGGAGGGCAGGAGGGATGGATGGCAGTGGGGTGGGGGAGAGAGAAGACAAAGGCGAGTGGTGTATCCTGTGGGGCCATCCTGAGGGGGAGAGAGAGAGAATCCAGTTACAATCCCACCCCCAGTGCCGTCATGGATGCTAGAAGTCCCGTCTCCACCTGCTGCTGATCCAAGAGCATCACCGGCCGTCCACAGAGCGTCCTGGGCCCCTCAGAGCTGGGTTGAGAGGGTGGTCCTCGGTTCTAGGCTATTCCTCTCCCAGCTGTCTTGTCCAGAGGGACAGAGGACCCCAAGCCAGACGGTCTCCAAGGCTCAACCAGGAGTGAGGATGGGAGTGATGGGAGTTGCTCTCACTGGGCTTGGGAAGCAGCAGGAAAGAGAAACCAGTTGGCAGCCTGGAATCCTGCTGAAACCCTCACAGGTGTCCCTCAAGACTGTGACTGCCTTTCCGTTCCCTTCATCCCTCCCCCACCTCATGGCAGGTCCTCCCAACTTTCCCATCAGGCCTACTTGGATGGACATTTGCAACTGTTTCCAATACCAGGAGCAGGGCTGCGAGGGATGTCAACTCTAATTTCCCATGGGATGGCCAGACATCCTCCCATGTTTTTAGTTTCTCTGCAGACCCTCAGGAGATCTCTGGCCTTGGTTTTGCCATCTGTATAATGGGAGTAGTTGCTGATGCTTGCCACAGACCCGGCTCACTCCTGACATTCTCACTGTCTTCACTAGACTCCCTCTCTTGACGCCATGGGCTAGCAAAGCCCGAGATTCTGCTGGTCACCTCCTCCTCCCCTCCCCCAGCCTATCAAACTAGGGATTTCCTCCCAGACTTGCTGCTTCATTTCATACTTTCATTGTCACAAAACATATATACTCATTATTTTAGCTATTTGTAAGTACACGAATTGATGGCATTAAGTACATTCACAAGGTTTTATACTATCACCACTGTTTATACGCCAGTTTGTCATCATCCCTGACATCCCCGACATAGACTCTATTCCCATTAAACAATAACTCCCCATTCTCTCTGCTCTCATCCCAAGTAATCACTATTCTACTTTCTATCTCTATGAATTTGCCTATTCCAGGTGCCACACATTAGTGAAATCATTCAATGTTTGTCCTTCTGGTCAGATTTGTTCCATTTAGCGTATTTTCAAGGTCCATGCATCATGTTGTAATGCATATCAAAATTTCATTTATTTTATGGCTGAATAATATTCCATTACATGTATGTGTATATATATATAATTGTGATCAGTGATGCTACAAATATGGGTGCATGAACATCTGTTTTGAACCCTCTTGGGTACATGCTAGGCATGGAATTTCTGGGTCATATGGTAGCTCTCTGTTTAACTTTTTGAGGAGCTGTCAACTGTTTTTCCCAGTGACTGAACCATTTTACATTTCCACCAGCAAGGCATGAAGGCTTCAATTTCTCCATATCCTCACCAATACTTATTTTTGAGTTTTTTTATTATAACTATCCTAGTAGGTGACAAGTGGTTTCATCTCACTCTTAAGCCCCCTCAATGCCCAAGATACTTGTCGTATTGTCTGAGAATGGTCCTATTCTTGGAGTTCATGGTGTATAAATAATCTGGTTTCAGAGGCAAAGCTCAAGAGGGTAGGACCTGTGTATGGCTCCCTCAAGACCCCCACTTGCACTTCCACGTCCCACTCGGTAGTGATCAGGGTGGCACGTGGAGGTGACAGCTCTCTCCCTGAGGTCCTGGCGTCCAGCTGTGTCCACCTTTCCCATTGACAGAAGCTGGAATGCCAGAGACCTCAAGAGCAGTTTTTGAGGAACAGGGAGAAAAAGAAGGAAAAGTGAATGAGAAAGAGCTGGAGGAGCCTGAGATTGAAGGGGCAGGGCCCAGGAGTGAAAGCGAGG
Organism: Muntiacus reevesi; assembly: GCF_963930625.1. NCBI lineage: Eukaryota > Metazoa > Chordata > Mammalia > Artiodactyla > Cervidae > Muntiacus > Muntiacus reevesi. The sequence continues at coordinate 90,716,317 of NC_089254.1, read as the reverse complement.
AGAGAAGATTGAAGAGGGGAGCTAATCACAGGCTCCAGGCTCCAGAGAAGCGGATTCCACGGCTCCTTCTCGGCATTTGATTCTTCTCTCACGGGTCTGAGCTGGAAAATTACAGAGGTTCTGCTGCGGAACTCCCGGCCACCTTAGCCCTATATCAGCTTCAGAGGGCAGAGGGGGTGCAGCTTTCCCTGGGGGTCCCGTCGGGGCCAGAGGCTAAGCCTCAGGTGCCCCTGAGAACACCAGTCAAATCCCCAGCAGACTGGAGAATCCAGCTGTTGTCAATGCAGCTGTTGCTCCGGGCATCGCCAGGGAAGCGTTTCTTTGCAGACCTTCGGGGGGTGCAGGTTGGTCCAGGAGCGGGAAGGCCTGGGAACCGGGTCACAGTGGGACCTGCATGGGGCGGTTGATTGACCAGTGGCTACATGCCTGCTTCTTCTTGTCCAGACAGCTTTGGAAAGGCAGAAGAGACGCTCAGAGGCTCACTCAACCCAAACTGCAGGACAGGGAGATGCGTGGAAAGCGACAAGAAGCCCAGGGAGGCCAGGAGAGAGGACCCGGGGCCACGGGGAGGCCTGGGACACGTTGATCAAATGTCAATCGAGCGCGTAAGTTTAAACCACAACACATTCCCCTCTCAGTTCCCGCTCTCTCCCCCTCGCTCCCCGTCTCTCTCCCAGCTACTATCAAAGCAAAATTTATGAAGGGCTCGAGGCACTGGATATTCCTTGTATTTCAATCTAACTTTTTGCAATCTCAAGTGAACAGCTTGGCTGCTTCTGCCTGTCAGGGAATTTAAATTGCAGATGGGAGGGTGAGCCAGCCGCCGCGGCAGGAACAGCCCCTCTGGTGCGCACCATCATTGCCTAGCAACTAGGCGGGGAAGAACCTGATGGAGCCACGGAAAGTTCCACTCCGGAAAGTGACCTTGACCCTGGGCATCTCCTGCGAAAAGAGAGGGAGCTTCCCAGAAAGAAGAGTCAGCCAGGTAAGGGGGGTGCCCAGTGGAGGAACGCACCCACAGAGTACCACCAACACCACGGTGCGTCCTTCATTGACATACCTGACTTCTGCCTGGCTTGTGACATTCCATTGTTTTGGAGATTGTTTTCGCATCAAAGACATCACCCTTCTTCTCTGTGACCCTTCACACCTCACACACTGACAATGTGTGGAGAGAGATGAGAATGAATAGCACACACACAATCACATCCCGAGATAGATAGGCGCTTACGCTGCTGAAAACACAAACCACAAGCAAATACCTACAGCAGCTCAAAGGAGGAGCAAATCCATTATGTCTGCTCCCCTTTGGACCTCAGTTCTCCAGGATGGAACTGGTGCGGTAACGGCCTCTGGCCTTGGTCAGAGTTAGCGTTAGAGTTTGCTATACTTAGCATCCTCGTCTAAAAACAAATAGCATCCCAAATGCCCTTAAAGTCATCAACAAGGAATATTTGTTTTTGTTTGTCAGTTAGTTGCTAAGCTGTGTTTAACTCTTTTGCGACCCCATGGACTGTAGCCCACCAGGCTCCTCTGTCCATGGGATTCTCCAAGCTAGAATACTGGAGCAGCTTGCCATTTCCTTCTCCAGGGGATCTTCCTGATCCAGGGATCAAACCCACGTCTCCTGCGTTGGCAGGTGTGTTCCTTACCATCTGAGCCACCTGGGAACCCTCATCAAGGCATATGCTTTTACTTAAATAACTGACTTTGAGAATGAATATGAAAACAGTAGCTCAATGTGTCTGTTTGTCAAAATCTACACATATTGGTGTTCCACCAACTTGGAGGCATAATGGACACTCTGCACACACTCACGGAAAAACACACCCACATCAGATACACCCATTTCCAGCATGTGTGCAAAAGATACCTGATGTATTTCTGGGTTCCTGTTATGAGTTGAAGTGTCTCCAAAAAAAAGAATATGCTGAAGTTCTATCCCTGGAGCCTTGGAATGTGCCCTTATTTAGAAATAGAGTCACTGCAGATGTAACTAGTTTAGACGAGGTTGTAGTGGACTAGGGTGTCCATAGGACTGGATTACTTCTAAGATGGGACAGCCACGGGGATATACAGAGACATGGGGAGGATGCCGCGTGAAGGTGAAGGCAGAGACTGGAGTGATGCAGCTGCAAGCAGGGAGCACCACAGATGACTGGCAAGCCAGCAGGAGCTGCAGGAGGCCAGGAAGGATCCTCTCTGTAGGTTTCAGACAGAGTGTGATCTACTACACTCGATTTTAGGCTTCTAGCCTCCAGGACTGGGAGACGATCCGTTTCTACAGTTTTAAGCCACCCGGTTTGCAGTCCTGAGAAATAACACAATCTTCTTTTGGTGTCTCTGTAGGAGGGGATCAGAAAGGCCCAAGTGCTGGCAGTGAGAGCTTGGAGTGAGACAGAAATGGGATTGCACGGGGCAAGCTTGGGCCCTCTGGATGCAGAGGCTGGTGGGGAGTTTGACGGTTTGAAAAAATCTCTGTGACTTGGGGCAAAAAGCTGGGTATTGACTTTTTGGCTAAATTGTGGTTTTTCATTAGGAGTTTCTTCACTGGATGATCCATGGCCCTTGAGTGTCCTGTGGGGGAGCAGTGTACTCAGAGTGCTGAGGCCAGCACCCCTGGGCCCTTGCCCTGGTCTTCCTCACGCCTGTCAACCCCACTCACCAGGCACTCCCCACTGCTACCTGGTCCTGTCTTTTAGCTTGTCCTTCTGCATGTGTGTGTCTATGTGGGGAGTATGCATCTTCCAGGACTGGCACCACACCATGTCCTTCACTGGATCCCGAAGAATGTTGTACATTTAGTAGGTGCTCAATAAAATGTGTGGGAATTGAGGATCAAGGCACACAAACATGAAAACCATGATTCACACAAAGATCCCTAGTTATTCACCACCAGTGGAATTAGGAAACTAACCTACTCATTTCTGAATTGTTATTATTGCTATATTATCAGCACCCCATTCATTGTGTCAATGATCGTATTTTCCCCTTTAATTCATTCAGGTATACTCACATCTGGGACCTAGGTCTTCCTGGAAATTCCAGAAGGTAGGTCTAATGGGTATGATCACCCCATAGTCAGAGACTAGACAGATCTGCAGATTGAACCAGGAGGAAGCTGGACATGGAGTGGGCCAAGAGTTGAGAGAAGATGATTCTAGACCTGCCCACTGATAGAGCAGGTTACTTCACCTCCCCTAACTATCAGTGTCTGCAACATGTTAAATGAAGGTATGTATTTATGTTACAGTCCATGGGGTCATAAAGAGTCAGACACATCTGAGCGACTGATGTGTGTACATCTATGCTTTAAGCAACCTGCAGATTACTCCTGACCTCTAATTTCCCAATTATGGTAGACAGAGAAAAGTGCCACCCAGGTCCTCTTCTGTGGTCCCTCGAGATCAGCTTCAGCTGGGGGAACCGAGCCCACAAGATCAAGGATGAGCAAGACACAAGTATCAAAGGCCAGGGTATCCTTTTGCTTTATGAGCAGTTCTCACTCCAGAGCCCAGACTTTGAGACCATATCCCAGATTCAGTCCAACTTCCTCCCCTTTCCAAACCTATCTCCTCCCCTATCCTTCAGCATTGTGGGTCTCCTAAGTTCATCTTGCAGCCCAAACCCCACCCCAGCATCCACGTCCAGAAGGCCCAACCTATGGCATCAGCTTACCCCTCTGCAGACTTAAAAAATTATGGTAAAATACACATAATATTGAATGTATTATTTGAACCATTTTAAGGTACCATTCAGTGTGTGTGTGTGTGTATGCAGGCACACACACATACACAGTCGTGTCCAACTTTGCAACCCCATGGACTGTAGCCTGCCAGACTTCTGTCCATGGAATTTTCCAGGTAAGAATACTGGAGCGAGTTGCCATTTCTTTCTCCAGGGGATCATCCCGACCCGGAGATCAAACCTGTGTCTCTTGTGTCTCTTGCATTGGCAGGCAGATTCTCTACCATCTGAACCATTAGGGAAGACCCAAACTGCATGGACTGTAGCCCACCAGGCTCCTCTGTTCATAGAATTCTCTGGGCAAGAATACTGGAGTGGGTAGCCATTCCCTTCTCCAGGGGATCTTCCCGACCCAAAGATTGAACCAGGGTCTCCTGCATTGTAGGTGAATTCTTTACCATCTGAGCCACCAGGGAAGTCCCAGTGGCATTAAGTAAATTCTCATTGTTCTGCAACCATCACCACCATCCATCTTCCCAGTTTTTTCATCTTCCCCAACTGAAATTCTATGTCCATGAAACACTAACTCCCCATTCTCCACTCCCCAGAAACCACCATTCAACTTTCTGTCTCCATGAATCTGACTACTTTAGGGACCTCAAACAAGAGGAATCACACAGTATGCGTCTTTTCATGCCTGGCTTATGTCACTGGTTTATCCACATTGTAGCATTTGTCAGAATTCCTCCCTTTGGGGCTGAATAATATTCCAGTGTATGTAGAGACCACATTTTGTCCATCCATCCATTCATCTGCCAATGGACACTTGGGTTGCTTCCGCCTTTGGCTATTATGAATAGTGCTATGCAGAGATATTTTTATCTCATGCCAACTCATTCCCACATACAAATGGACCTTCAGAGCCTCCTTCAGGATGACCAAGAGCTAAGAGGAAGGGCAGACACAGTCATCTTCCCCTGTTAACACTGCCTGTATATTCCCTGCAGAGACGGGAGGTGAGCATGGGTCCCACTCTGCAGTTTGCCTTGCCAGCACCCGCTATCCACACAGCCAGGGAGAGCCCTGGGAAGATGGCTGTATTAGAAATAATAATGCCTGACCTCAAAGAAAAACATGATTGATAGCATTAACTCAGCAACAGCTTCTGAAAGCCCAATGTGTGCCAGGCACAGTTCTAGTCATGTGTCACTTTGCCACTGTGACCCCCCCCTTCCAAGAGCTGGGGGGGCCCTGGAACTGGGTCTCCAAGTATAACAGGGGCAGAATAACACAACTGGGTGCAGGATACATGCCCCAATGCGCTGCCCTCTTTGGGAGGGAGACTCTGTCCCTGCTCTAAAGACCTGGCTCCTTGATCTTCAGGGCAATTCCCAGTTCCTCTGCTCCATCCATTCATCGATCCGGGCATCCCATAGTTGTCTTTTCACCTGCCAGGCACCGTGTTAAAGATGTGGAGGTCAGGAGTGCCTTCCACGTGGATAAGGGAGGAGCCCCCTGTCCACACACACCCATTGTGAGACAGACTGCTGGGGATGAAGACATGCGTCTCATTAGCAAACAATGATAGAGCCTCTGACCCAACTCCCATCGGAATGTAAGGTCGTCTTCCACTGCCCACATGGCCAGCAGTCAGCGGGTTTGAGAGTGCCACCTCTGGCGGCTCTCTCTATCAGAGACCTCAAGCTGATCAGCATTATTCAACACCAACAGAGCAGGAGGCCAGCCCCCTACCTTCAGAGACCCCACCACTGCCTCCTTAAAACCCACCTCAGAACCAAGTGGTCCCTGATGAAGCTTTCAAACAGGGACTCGGCTGCCAGTCATCACTTCGGGAAGGAAGGAAAAGTCCAAACTGAAAGCACGTGAGCTTCCCCTCTGTGCCAGAGACCCCGCTGCCTGTCACAAGCCAGACATGATGTATAGGAATAATAAGGCCCCTTGAATTACCCATTAAGTGCTGTCAGCAAATCATATGATTTCTTTTTTAATATTGCACATATCTGGCCCCTGGAAAATGATGATGGTGTTATCTCTGCTGGCTGGATGATAAACAGAGCTTCCCCCCGCCCCCCGCTGCCCTCCACAGCCAGGGAGGCACAGCCCCTCCTCCACAGTCATCTCTGAGCAAAGGCGAGGAGAGGAAGGAGGAGAGACTCGGCCCGCACTCCTGTGCCTGCCTCTTGGGCTTCGAGCCCACAGTCTTCTGGCCACCTGTGTGGATACAGGAGGATTCACAACTTCCCTACCTTGCATCTCCCTCCAGCCAACTTTCCGTGGCTTCCTAGAAATCATAGCTGCTGTGTAGGTGTCTGTAGATGTAGACAGGTGTCTGTCACTTGCTCAGAGTAGCCATCCCCTTCTCCCCCGTGTTAACTAAAGCAGCAATGCCGCACGAGTCTTCCTCCAAGCATATGCGGTTTTACTCCCGGCATCCCACGTGTTTGCTTGTTCAACATGTCACTCATAAGACAAGCTGCTCTGGGGGGTGGGGGAGTGCAGAAGCTACAGCGCAACCCCACTATAGGCACACAGGAGGACCCCAGGAGCCACGTGCTAGTAACTTAGAAGTAAATACTCAGTGAACCTTGCTCCATTGCATCGGGCCACATTTCCAAGAGCAATCAGCACCTCTCGAAATATTCTGTGTGTCAGAATCACCTGGAAGGTTTGTTAAACCACAGATCTCTGGGCCCCACCCTCAGCTTCTGATTCAGTAGATCTGGGGTGAGGGGAGGGGGCCCGTGAATTTGCATTTCCAACCAGCTGCCAGCTGATGACCATGCTGCTGGTCCAGGGAGGCACTTTGAGAATCACATCCTGAGAGAACTCATAAATGCAGGCACCCATTTCCTGCACTTCTGCCTCCTGGCCACGTGAAGACAAGTGACAAGGGCAGAAAACAGAGCTCTGCAGACCCAGTTTGTCCGAGCTGAATAAACTTCTCGTTCCTGATAGTGGGAAGGTAAATTGAGGCCAATGGATGCAGAGCGAGGTGGGCTGTTCAGCAAGTTGGCAAAAACAACGCAGAAACCCGCACACCAGATACACAGCTTCCTGTTCCAATCACTGAGCTGCACTTTTCTGACACCAACTGTAGAAATGAGTTGGCTTCCAAGTGGCTTATTAGAGAACAAATTATTCCCTGTTTTGCTACTCTTTCCATTTGAGTTAATCTGCAAGTCTAAAGTCCAAGCAGGTGCCAGAGTTATTCCTGCAACTGGCACCAAATTGCATTCAGAAAGTACAATTAGCACTTCGTTAATGTGCCTCAGAATGGGATAATCTACATATCACCCAAAGGCGGCCTAAGTCCCCACTGCACTTCACCTTAATGTGCCAAAGTGCGGGTTGCCCTGCTCACAGGCCTTAGTGAATCCAGCATTTGCCAGGCAGCTGTCCTGCTCTTGTCATTTAAACAGAGCAGGGGGACCCCCTGGTGAGAGCAGTTAAGCATCTCAGAGGCAGCCTCACTTCATCTTCCTTCCCATCCTTTTTCTTCCTGGACTATTGAGGCCACAAACCACTGTGGGCGGAGGGCAGCCTAGAAAAGTGGGCACCCGTGTACTCGGGCAAATGGGAGATGCTGTGACCCAGAGCCGAGTGTCGGAGTCCACGTGTTCAGAAGAGGACCCAGGAGGGACAGTTCAGCTCAGGGTCAGGAGGCTGAGCACCATGAGAGGTTCCTACATGGGATGGCGGCCTCAGGGGGAGCCTGGTGTGGAGGGCTGGCGCTCCATGGGATAAGGAGGGAGTCCCTTCAGGGGGCAGCCAGGCGAGGGGGTGGGTACCCAAGAGGACTGGGAGGGGCTTCTGCACCACATGGAGGGGGCAGCCTGGTACAGGCTGGGGGGCCAAGAAGGATGAGGAGGGCATCTTGCCAGAAAAGAGGTGGTAGCGGCAATGGAAGACTGATTTAACTAGGGGAAGATTGACCACCTAAGGGAAGATTGACCACCTCAGGGAAGACTGATCAAGTAAGAACTTCCCTACTGGCTCAGTCGGTAGAGACTCTGCCTGCAATGCAGGAGACAGACCCAGGTTTGATCTCTGGGTCAGGAAGATCCCCTGGAGGAGGGAATAGCCACCCAACCCATTATTCTTGCCTGGAGAATACCATGAACAGAGGACCCTGGCAGGCTACAGTCCATAAGGTCACAAAAAGTCAGACACGACTGAGTGACTAACACTTTAACTTTCACTTAGACAAATATGTAAATGCAGGTGCAACTGTATGTGCAGACATACATGCACATACTTCTCCACTCTGTCCACCAAGAGGGTCTGGGAGCCACCCCAGTACCAGGGTGCACACCTAGCCCTTAGATCTTGGTTTCCAAATATCGTTCTCAACTTTAAGGAACCAGGGCTCCCTGAAAAATTTGACTGATTCCAGACCAGGGCAGGAAAAGTACAATACGAGCATGGATTTTCTTACTTTACGAGAAGAGAGGAAGCACTCAAAGAACGATGGGGACTCGTGAAAAGGACACCAAAGGCAGCTTGAAGGGATTCCCACCGGGCATCTCTGAGATAATTTCAGCATTAAAATAAATAATGGTAATAAGGGACAATCCAGTGCATAAAATAAGAAATGCAAGTTCAACCTGATAGAGATAAATGAATAAATTGGAGTTTGATAAGCAATGGAATATTTACCTAATCTCAGAGCATCTCCACACACAGTTATTTACAAAGAGGAAAAGAGTAACTCTGCCGTGGGGAAGGCTGGTGACACCACTTTAAACAAAAGTAATCAAAGTCCATATCACCAGGTCTGGGACAAATCAGAATCATGTGATGCCTGATAAGGTGAGAAGATGAGAAGAATACAACAGCACTTCTGTGAATTTCCTGCCAAAGATGCATAGACTGAATCTAATCATGAGGAAACATCAGACAAAACCAGGGTAAGGGACATTAATCAAAAGAGTTGGCCCGGAGTCTTCAAAAGTGTCAACATCTTGAAAGTTAAGAAAAGATTAGGAATCTGTTCTAGACTGAAGGAGATTCAGGAGACAATGGCAATAAAATGCAGAGTGTGACCCTAGACTAGATCCTTTTACTGTAAAGATCATCACTGGGGCAGCTGGCAAAACTTGACTGGGGCCTGAGGATTAAATGCTAATAATGAATCATCTCACTTCCTGCCTTTGATGATTGTTCATGGTCACATAAGAGCATGTCCTTGTTTGTAGGATATGTGAACTAAAGTATTCATCCTTAAGGGCTCAGTGGCAAAGAATCTGCCATCTAATGCAGGAGACACAGGTTCGATCCCTGAGTCAGGAGGATTCCCCTGGAGAAGGAAATGTCAACTCACTTCAGTATTCATGCCTGGGAAATCTCATGGACAGAGGACCCTGGCAGGTTACAGTCCATGGGCTCACAAAAGAGTCAGACACAACCTAAAAACTAAACAACAACAGCATTCACGGGTGATGGGCATTATGTCAGCAACACACTCTGAAACAGCTGGGAGAGGAGAGCATGTTTTGCACTGTACTTGCAGCTTTCTGATATAATTGAGGTTGTTTCCAGAAAACCATGCAAGATGCTACAGCAGTGATGACAGCAAAAGACTTGGGTCTCCTTCAGCCAGAATGGTCTGGCCGTGCTCTCAATGAGCTCAGCCAGCTTAAAGACACTGCATGAGTCAGCCTCACGCCACCAAGGTGAGGTCATCACAGTCGTGCCTGCCATTTCAAGCATCCTGAGTGGAAGAGTGGCTTGAGGGGAGATCGATGGGGATGCTGTGTCCTCCTGGAGCCCTGCGTTGATTCTGGGAAGGATCCAGGCCTCTTGAATGGGGAAGTCAGAAGTCTCTATCACTGATGTGAGCACTGGGTCTTTCGGAAGGTGAGCAGCATCTGGCTTCCAGTCCTGGGGACGGTCCGCATGGACGTTTCTCTCTAGGGCTCTATCCTCCAAGGCTTTGCCTCTCTCCTCCTCCTCCTTCTCCTGAGGAAGGCTGGCTGGAGGAATGTCTATGCCAGAGCACGTCCTGGAAAGCACATGTGGTAGGTCTCAGGAGTCTGACCGGCTTGCCAAGGATGAGAAGGCCCCCTTCAGTGTAGACTGGAGATCTCACCTGCATCCCGCAGTAAAAACAGACTAACTGATTCACCCCCAGGATGGGGTGACCAGGTGGTGAGGGGTCTGACAACCACATCGTGAGAAGAGAAAAACCAGAAGAGATGGAACATATGTCTTCAAATGTTTGAGGGGGTGACCCATGGGGGAGACTGGATTTATGTCTTTGTGGCTCCAGCTTAACACCTGGAACCAGTGGTGGAGGATGAAAGGAGTGGGTGTTCGGCTCCACTTGAGGAAGACACTTTCTAATACTGGATCTATCCAACATGGCTTGGGGCCCCTGGGTGGACTGGGACCCTGGGAGTGGACAGACACTGATGCAAGCTGCAGCAGCAACCTTGTCAAAGTTAGGATAAATCCAGGAAAGACCAGATTACCATACAAGGCTCTAACTAGGAAACGAGCCAGAGCTTCAGTGAACAGAGCAAAGACAGACATTTGAGGTGAGCAAAGTGCTCACATCAGTGATAGAGACTTCCAACTTCCCAGTTAGGGGCATTAGGCCTGTAGGACCGATCCACCACACCAGAGCACCTCTGTCTCCCCAGCAGCTCACCTTCTGCCACCCAGCTCCAAATCTTCCAGCATCAAAGTTGAGTAGATACAATGTAAACCCTGAGGAAGGCATGACCTCAGGGCACATTGACCCATGGTGTCTGGGATTCTGTGGCCTCCCAGATGTCACCACAGAGGCCACCCCCCCAAGTCCAGCTTGGACTGTAGTCCCACCTGTCCCCAAAGACCTCTGTCCTCTCCCAAAAGCAAGATGGTGACCTGCCTGGTGAACCTCCTCCTTCACCACCTGTTTCTCTTCCTTCAATGCTTGAACCACTGTCCCTACATCACACAGGTGAACAATCCTCAGTCTTCAGGTTACAACTCCTAAGTGAGACAGGAGATCTGTGCACTTCTTCCCACTTCACCAAGAGCCGGTGAAGAAGAAGGGTCATTGGAGCCCCTGGTTAGAAACAGTAGGGGGCAGCAAGTTTTATCACCATCACGACACACTTGGAGACAAAGGTTATTTCAGAGCGGATTTTCCCATCATCCATGGATGAGTCCGGCAGAAACACATATTCCATGTGGTTTCACATTTGGGTTCATTGCTCCAGGTGGATTTATTAAAAGAAGGAGACGGTGATTTTTTAAGAAGGCAGAGAAAGGGGCTTTACAATAGCAAACAGGGATGATGTTAGAGCTTATTGGGTTGTTGCGTTGGATACATTATTCCCCAGGGGCCTGAATAAAGAATTGGAGCAGTGAGATCTTATTTGACATTTGATGTTTCAATTTCTCAAGGAACATTACGCCTGTTGAATTTGCAGCTTGGATGCAATACCAAGCAGACCCAGTAGCCAGCTCCCCTGCTTCTCAGCACTCACAGGATGAGTTTAAGGGAGACCAGTTCAGGTTTATCAGATGCTTTTATTATTCAACTTGTACCCTACCCAGATCCCTGGGCACAAATCACCTCTACAAGACCCACTTGTAGTTAACAACTTTGTGTCTCAGAGTTTAACCACAAAGTTCAAAGCTGAAAGCAACTGACAATCACCCTGGTTTTCTTAATTTCATGGCACCTCTAACAGATAACCCCTCTCCACGCCCTGATCTGCCCAGTGAACATGCCACGCACAAGCGTGGATGGTGGGCTGGCAGACCCCAGACCCGGCCGCTGCCTTGGCTCTACCATTAAGTCACCGGTAACCTTTGCAACCTCCCCTAGAACTCCCGTGCCTCTGTGATCATCCGTGTTCTATGTACCTCACAGAGCAATGGGGAAGAGATCATGAGATCAGGGATAGGAAAGTGCTCGGAATAATAGGAAGTGCTTTACATCCATAAAATTAGGTGCCATGTAGTCAGAATCAGGTTTAAAAAATGGGATCTGAACACAGGGCTGTGGAGCATACGGAGGTCTGGGTCGTGTTCTGGTCCTACCCCTCACTTCACAGGTAAGAAAGTGGGCTACTCACAGGACAATGGCAAGCCAGTCAGGTGTGGATGAGTTGTGATGGTGGCACCCCATATTTGAATGCCCACCCAATGGCCGCTGCTTGATTATCTGCATTGACAGGGAGCTCACTTCCTCGAAGGCAGCACCTTCCACCTTTGAAAGGCTTAGGAGGCTTCCCAGAAGCGCGAGGAAGAGGAAGCAAATTTTGTGGCTTTTTCTCTACCAATCATTTGGTCCAAGTGATAGTAAACCCACGCCCTAGACTGTTTGGTCCAAGTGATAGTAAGCCCACGCCCTAGACTGTTTCTGCTCCTCTTTCTACACAGCATCTGGTCAGTGGGGTCGTTCCCTGTGATGCATCTCCCCTCCAGTCTGTGCAGCCCTACATCCCCGCTCCCCTTGCTCACTCTGCACCTCAGTCTCTTTGCCACCCTGGTGACCCTGCAATCCACATGCTCTCATCTGTCCAGCACTAGCTCCCAGCTCATTGCTTTGGTGCTTGTCCTTGTCCTTGGATCTCTTCAGTCACTTTCGGACAGAGCAGCTACCATCAGCAGCTCTTGAAATCGAATGGGAAGCAGGGGGATCAGGTCTGGGCAGGTAGAACTTCCACGTGCTCCCAGTCCACTGTTGATACCTGACTCAAAATTTAAGGCCTTGAAACAACCCAGCGAGGCAGACCCAGAGCCTGCGGCACGGCTGGGCGCTGGACAGGGGCCGGCGCTCGGAAGAGGAAGCACCCGGCACTGTGGAAGATGGCAGGAGAGACCTGTTGCCATGGTGACTGTTGGGCAGCCTAGACTGCCGCAGCCTGTGAGAAGAAGGCAGGAGGAAGGATCCTAGTGAGCTGCAGGAATTCACCCACGACCACCACCCGGCCCTCCAGGGGCGTGAGCAGCACAAACAGAGCCTGGGCTGTTTCCCTTGTGGTCCAGGAGGAGGGGGGAGGGCTGACATTAACCATCCTGGAGCAGATGGGGAGGTCTTCAGGGGGATGTGTGTATGATGTGTGTCTGCGTATGTGTGATGGTGTAATATCTGTGATGTGTGTGTCTGTGTGTGTAATACATGATGAATGTGATATGTGTGATGTATGTGATATAACTGTGATGTGTGTGTCTGTGTAGGGGGGATGTCTGGGTGTGTAATACATGATGAGTGTGATATGTGTGATGTATGTGATATAACTGTGATGTGTGTGTCTGTGTGGGGGGATGTCTGGGTGTGTAATACATGATGAGTGTGATATGTGTGATGGTGTAATATCTGTGATGTGAGTGTCTGTGTAGGGAGGATGTCTGTGTGTGTAATACATGATGAGTGTGATATGTGTGATGCATGTGATATAACTGTGATGTGTGTGTCTATGTGTGTATCTGGGTGAGGTGTGTGTGTATGTTCTGATGTGTGTGCTCTATGTGTCCGTGTCATGGGTCTGTGTATAGTATGATCATGTGTGTGTCTGTGTATATAGGGGGGTGTTCTCTGTGTGTGATAGGTGATGTGTGATGTGTGTGTGTGGTGTCTGTATGTGATGTGTGTGAAATCACACACATCTGTGTGTGTCTGTGTATGATTATGATGAGTGTGTCTGTGTGCGATGGGTGATGTGTGTCTGTGGGTGGATGTTCTGTGTAATACATGCTCTGTGTGATGCACGTGATGTAAGTGTGATGTGTGTGTCTGTGCGTACCTGTGTGACCATGATGTGTGCATGCATGATGTGTATGTTTGTATGTGTATCTGTGTCTTGTGTCTGTGCTGTGTGTGTAATGCCTCTGATGTGTGTGTGTCTATGTGTGGGGGGGATATTCTGGATGTGTAACATGTGATGTGTGTGATGTGTGATGCATGTGTCAGTATGCGATATGTGTGTTTATGGGTAGTGTGTCTGTGTGTGATGTGTGTCTGTGTGTGATGTTTGTGTCTATGTGTATCTGTGTGATGTGTCTTTGTGTATAGTGAGTGTCATGTGTATGTAATATCTGTGAGCTGTGTGTCTGTGTGCGGGGAGATGCTCTGTGTAATACACGATGTGTGTGATGTATGATGTATGTGATGTGTCTATGTGTGATGTGGGATGTCTGTGTGTGTGACATGTGTGTCTATGCTAAGACACTGAGCTGACCCAGTATCAGTGCCCAGCTGACCCAGCATCGGTGCCCCCTTGGGTGAAGCCTCCTTCTTTTCAGACCCAACAGCACAGGAGCCAGCGGGTGTTGACTTGGGGCTGAGCGAGCCGCCCCTCCCCGGTGCGCCGGAGCAGAGTGCCCACGCCTCTATTAGCACTAATTACACTGCGCTCTAATCATGTGTTTACAGGCTGGCTCCCCTCTGGAGCAGCTGGAACCAAGGCTGCATCTTATTTCCAAGTCCCTGAGTCCCAGCACTACTGTGTGTCCCCGGCACGAGGTAGATGTCCAGTGAGTGTCGCCTGACTGAACGACTTGGCCAAGGACAAGATCAGAGTGTTTGGACTTAAAATAGCAGCATGCAAGATCAAGGCTTATTCACACAGCAGTCAGGGACGCCTGTTCTGCTGGGCGTGGAGCTGGGACGCATCCTCATTGTCACGGAGCTCACATGGGGTGAGAGGGCCGTGCAGACTGTGACCCTCCTTCCCCCGGGGCAGGGACATGGCCAGGAGGCAGGTTGGCTGTGCTGGTCAGTGTCAGCGCCGGGAGAGGAACCCAGAAGACCCCACCACTCCAGCATTCACTCAGCAGGCTACTGGGGAAGGACTGGTCTTATCTCATGTTAATTAAGTTGCTTTCAATTTCCATCCAGTCCACCCACTCTTTTTGGTATACAGGTTTATACATTTTGGACAAAGGTACGTAGAATTGTGTGAGCACAATGGAGATAACTGAACCATTCCCTCACTGCTCTGTTTTTAGTCTTGTTAAGTAACCACCTATATTTTATCAGTCCCTTGAGAGTCCCCTGGACAGCAAGGAGATCAAATCAGTCAATCCTAAAGGAAATCAATCCTGAATATTCATTGGAAGGACTGATGCTGAAGCTGAAGCTCCAATACTTTGGCCACCTACTGCAAAGAGCCAACTCATTGGAAAAGACCCTGATGCTGAGAATGATTGAGGGCAGGAGGAGAAGGGGATGACAGAGGATGAGATGGTTGGATGGCATCATCAACTCAATGAACATGAGTCTGAGCAGACTCCGGGAGATAGGGAAGGACAGGGGAACCTGGCGTGCTGCAGTCCCTGGAGCTGCTAAAAGAGTTGGACATGACTGAGTTACTGAACAACAACAAATTTTTATTTCATATCCCCTGTTAGTGGAGATGAGTTAACTGAAGACTGAGTCAGTTCCTTCCAGTAGCCTACTCAGATCTGCCCCTCCTCTGAGCCCTATTTGACATTTCAAAGCAACAGAGGGCAATACAGGGCAAAGGAAGGTGGGATCTGTACCAAGTCACCCCAAGAAAGAAGTGTTTTCCTCTAGAATTCCCCTTGAATGGGAGGGATGCACAAGCCAGAGAAGGAATTCTGTGAGGACAGACTTTGCCACACTGTGCACATCTGAAAAGTTATACCTGATCCCAATTTTATCAAACTGCCTGTCAATCTTTGTCTGTTGCTGGTCATCAATCTTTGGTTCCATTTCCATCACCTTCCCACCTACCTGTGCACCCTCTTGAGGTTTTAGGGAAGTAGAAAACTGATCTAAAAAATCACTTGCAAATAGACCTAAATGTCACTAGAGATTGCTATTATTTAGAAGGAACCTTTAAGAATATTTTTAAAGGGATAAATATTATCCTAGGAGAACGAGCATATGCGAACATTTTTTAAAATCATCAGAGGTTGGAATCTGTCCATTCATATTACGTTGCTTTTTGAAGTGGTTCTGTAGGATGTGGCTGACTTCTTCCAAGTTTGCTGTTATTACGCCGAATGCTGTTGGAACTTTGCCTCTGAAACTGCCTTCAGAGTCAGTGTATGAGACATACAAGAAGACCAGCCTCACTTTTCAAGTCACATATGTTTCTGTCAAGTGTACTTCCCCCTCCCCAGTCCTTGAGGGCTAATCTCTATTGATTTGCATTATCCTGATGCCCAACCTCAAGGTCAGGAATAGGGCAGGCAAGCATCATTAATTTGGAATCCACTATTTTGGAAAAAGAAATCATTCAGACAGCAAACTTGAGCCATCCAGTTTCTCTCTTTGAAGGGAAGATTTGTTAAGGAAACTAATCGTACATGTATATCAGAAGGAAATTATTTAAAGCTCCTTAAAAGAATAAACTCAAGCATTCTCGAGCACACCTTAGACCAGAGCACCCTTCCTTACCCAACATATTTGTATGCCATTATAAGCTGTCTTTATTAACCAGACATCCCTCCGCGGACTTGAGGAGAGAGTACTTTTTTTGACCTACTTTCCATTACCATCAGCACTGGGGTAGAGGAAAGCTGCACCTGTTTAAAATGCTCCGTAATTCAGACTCCTTTCTGCAGCACTCCAGCAAATTCAGACCAACCTTCCTCACATTAGCCTGAATTAATGAGATTTGATTGTACTAGAGGGAATCATATGAAATCAGCAATATTCAATCATTTTTGACCTTTAAAATGGCGACTGGGTAGAAAAATGATATTGATGAACCTATAGGGCAGGGATAGAGACGTAGATGTAGAGAATAGAGCTGTGGACATAGGGAGGAAGGGAGGGTGGGACGAATTGAGACAGCAGCACTGACATATATACACTGCCACGTGTGAAACAGACGGCTAGTAGGACGCTGCTGTATAGTCCAGGGCGCTCAGCTCAGTGCTATGCGATGACCTAGAGGGGTGGGGTTGGGGGTGGGGGAGGGAGGCACCGGAGGGAGGGGGTATATGTATACTTATAGATGATTCATGCTATTGTGCAGCAGAAAGTAACACATTTCTGACTTTAAAAATTGCTTTTAATTTCAAAAATGGTGACTTTTATATGGTTCCATCTAACAGATTTCTTTTCTGGGACTTGGACTTTCCAAGGAATCAAAAGCATTCCCAATTTCCACACTTGCTTCATATATTTTAAAGACACAAGTAGGAGAATGGGATTGAATCCTCAACCTCCAGCCCCCTGCACTCAATTTACAAGTACAGAACCTGGAAGAGTTAACAGAAGAAAGTTGCTCAAGATACAACTGCTGCAAACTAGGATGGAAAAAGTACTAAAACAAAAATAAAGAGAACTTCAGAGAATTATCACCTCACCGCTGCTTTCCCATCACCCAAACCCTCACCCTCTCCTTTACACCTGGCTGCCAATCTAGAAATCACTTCAGGGACAAAATATATCTTGCCTGCCCATAAGTGTAATCCATTAGAGCCCAAGAGATTCTGACTATGTGAAGAAAATCTCCCATGTCAGACTCCTGAAAGGCTTGGGATGAGAGGGGAGCAAATTAAAGTTTAATAGAATGGAACCTCAGGAAATGGACAAATGTAAATTAGGAGAAAGAAACAGAAATTATTCTCATTTTTACAAGGCTCCTCATTAACTTACTTGATAGCATCCTGAGAATTTGTTTAAGAAATGCAGGGATGTGCAAGCTCAAGAGTGTAAGATTGACTCTCTCTGCTTCCGGGCAAGGAAATGGATTTGCACTGCAGAAAGAAAGGGTTTCTGATGAGTGTTAAGAACTTCCTGGATTGTGACAGCTAGGAGAAGCCAGGGAACCTGAGAGTGGCAGACTGTGGGATGCCTTTGTCCAGGGGTGTCATAGTGGAGGAGGCCCACTTTCCAAGATTGGGGTAGATTCTGTCTTTTTCTGCCAGACTGCCCCCCACCCTTGGCCACAGGGTGCCTCTAGAAGGCTCTGTGAGCACTGGGAAACCAGAAGACAAGCCTGAGACAATGGTTTCCTCTGCAGGGCTCAGGGGCTCACTCAACCCTCAGGAGAGCTCTTCCAAGACAATCCTTCTCCCGCAAAGACCCTGTCTGCAGGAGCTACATGGAATTGACTGTCACCAGGCATCAAATTCCTGAAACAGAGATGTAGATGCAGCTACCTGAGGGGGCATGTCCTCTGCACTGAGGCAAGGAGTAGGAGGAGCAGTTTATGTTTAGCTTACTTTCTGCTTTTATTTTTTAAAAAGATGTATTGACTGCATCTACTCCTTCATTCAGCAGATTCAATTGATGTCACCGAGACTCAGCAATGTCCTCAGGAGCCTGTTTCTTTCCCATCGTCCCGTCAAGTCACCTTCATCAGAAGGTCAATCCTAATTAAAGGCTCAACACGTCCCAACACTTCTGCAGCTACACGTCCAGGGAGAGAGAAGTTGGGGCTCTTCTAGAAACTCTCAGAAGGCAAAGCGGCATTTTTCCTGGTGTGTTTCGCTTATTTTTAACCAGGTGGCATATAAACATGGCTTCCCAGGAGGTACAGTGGTAAAGAATCAGCCTGCCAAGGAAGGCAACATAGGTGCAAATCCGATCCCTGAGTCGGGAAGACCCCCAGAGTAGGAAATGGGAACCCACTCCAGTATTCTTGCCTGGATAATCCCGTGGACAGAGGAGTCTGGCGGGCTACAGTCCAGGGGGTTGGAAAGAGCCGGATGCAACTGAGGACGCACACAGGATGTATGGACATGGAGGATGAGGATGCTGGCGGGGTTTGAAGCTACGACCTCTCCTGGGGGAGCTTCTCCAAGAGGCGCTCTCCAAGGGCCAGCTCCGTCTCCTACACCCCGTGCTGCAGGAAGGGAGCACTCCCCGCTCCTGTAACGCCAAACAGACCTGCCACTTGAGTCTCCCTCTCCCACTGACTTGGGCACATAGTGGTGGTTTATGGCAACAGAATTAATGTGGCTCTGAAGGTAAATTGAAAACGCCAAGAGGAGCGAATTATCACATGAAAATGCAAATTGTTCCTTATCTGGGCTGCTCCACAGACGCTATGATTCATCATCGACTGTTCAGCTGTATTTCCAAGTAAGATCTCAGTGAGAAGGGTAGAAAGGCAGAGCCCAGCCACATTCTGCCTGGAGAGATTTATAGCTCCTTTTATCCAGATGTAAAGCACACGGTGTTGGGAGGGAATATGAAACCTATACAATCTCAATCTATCATGTAATCCTTATTCGAGGAGGGCCAAAGGACACACAAGCATATACTTACATTCTCGAAAATTTCCTCTCTCCAGACATGCACACACCTCACTTTCACGCAGAGCACCTTTACTTTACCTTCCTGTGTTGTCTGCTTAGTCACTCAGTCGTGTCTGACTCTGTGGCCCCATGGACTGTAGCCCGCCAGGCTCCTCTGTCCATGGGGACTCTTCAGGCAAGAATACAGGAGTGGGTTGCCATGCCCTCCTCCAGGGGATCGTCCCAACCCAGGAATTGAACCAGGGTCTCCTGCATTGCAGGTGGATTCCTTACCAGCTGAGCTACCTTCACCTTCTTACCTGAAGGCAGACTTATCATCCACCCATCCATCCATCTATCCAAGTTTCCTTCACTCATTTACTTATTTTTAGTGGATGTATTGAGGACTCCATCAAGCCTTTACTGCCAGTCACATACACAGTTTCTGATTTAAAAAGGAATCCAAGTGGCTTTTCCCATGTTTTCCTTTGCCAGCATTCAGAAAGGGCACTTGTTAAAGAAGAAACTCCACACTCGAGAACTGGACCAGGGCTCAGCGTGTGACCTGAAAGCAATCATCTAAAAAGCTGGAACTCAAGGAAAGCCATCCCTCCTTAGGGTCAGAAGAGAACACTTACATAATAGCACTCTTGATGTGCCAGCCCAGCCCGAGTGCTTCATAAATATTAATTAATTTACTAAGCTTCATAGATGAGTGTGCCCTGAGTTAGTCACTGGTCCTCTGGCCCTCACTCCACTTCTGGAAACGACCATGGAGAAAAATCACATAAGCTCAGGGTGCTGGTTCCCTAAAGGACCACATTCTTGTGTCCTTTGTGGAGGCTCTGCACATCCTACTGAGGGACAAACTAGGATCCGGGTGACTGGGCTGCCTCCCCAGGTGCCCAGATATCTCATGATTCTCTGCGTGTCTCTTCCTTGTCATCTGAGAAGCCTGACCAGTAAAAATATTATTGCAAAACAAAATGTTATTCCACAGATACCTTGCTGGGCACCAGTGTTTCAGGCACACAGTTTCTGCAGGGGAGAGGTGGAAGGAGAATTGGGGCCAGCACCAAGCCCTGCTGGTTTCTGAGAGCTACTGCAGCAAACTGGGAGACTTAGAACAACAGAAATATAGTCATGCAGTTCTGGAGAAGTCTGAAATCAAGGTGTGGGCAGGGCCAGTCTCCCTCCGGGGACACCAGAGAAGAAAGATCTGTTCCAGGCCTCTCTCAAGCTCCTAGCAGTTCACTGGCTTGCAGTGGCAGAATTCCAATCATTAGATAGCCTTCTCCCTATGTGCCTGTCTGGGTCCAAAGTTCCTCCCTTTATAAGGACACCAGTCATATTGGATTAGGCACTCACTGTACTCTAGCCTGATGTCATCTCAACTAATTACATCTGCAAATGCCCTATTTCCAAATAAGGTCACATTCTGAGGTGCTGGGGTTAGGACAATGACATATGATGACTACTAGCTAAAGGATTTGGGCTTTGCAAGAGATTGTCTTGGGACTGCAGACTCCAATTAGGGGGCCCCCACACTTGAAATTTGGCCTTAAAAATCCTTCTGTCACTAGCTTTTCGGATGTCTAGAAACAATATTGAGGGGTTATGTGAGGGGTCTCCTACCCCAGTTACCTGTGAAGGTTTCAGCAGGAAAGATGATATGATTGGCATCCCCAAAGCTCAAATGCAGCTAACAGCACTGCCTCGTGCATCCCACTTCCCACCCCACCCACATTTGATGTTCAGCTTTAAGAAAGACGGGGAATTTCCCTTTGTCTAAAACATACTGGCTGTCCATCCAGGGTGGAGTTGCACTGAGGATGAGTATTTGACCATCCTTCTCATACCAAGAGACACATGCCTGCTAGACCTCCACATTTTCTACCCCACTCCCACCCTCAAGGACCACTCTGCAGATATCTGTAGTCACAAGAAATTAAGAGCTGATCAGACCATCTGTGGAAGGCCATCTATAGTTCCTTCAACTTTCAGAATCTAAATAAGGCAGGGTAAGCCTGATTTTTTAATTTTTAAAAAATATTTGTTTTCATTTATTTATTTGACTGTGTCAAGTTATTTGGCCGTGTCAAGTCTTAGCTACAGCACAAGGGATTTCACTGCAGCATGTGAACTGAGATGCGGCATGTGGGATCTAGTTCCCTGATCCAGGATCAAACCTGGGCCCCCTACATTGGGAATGCAGAATCTTAGCCACTAGACCACCAGGGAAGTCCAGCACCTAATTTTTTAATCAGCTTTAATGAAGGTAACTTATATACAAGAAAATTCACCAAATTTTATAAATAATTCAGTGAGTTTTGACAAATATACACAGACTGTAACCAGTATGGAATATTTCTGTCACAATATAGAATATTTCTGTCACCCTAAAAACTCCCTTGTGCTTCTTAGTCATCAATATCCTTCCCCTACTTCTTCTGGCAACTGCTGATCTGCTTTCTGTCTCCATAGTTCTGCCTTTTACAGAAAGTGATAAAAATGAAATGAAAAAACATGCAGTCTTTTGTGCCGGCCTTTCTTCACCTAGCAAAATGTTTTTGAGATTCTTCACGTGGTTGCTTATTCCCTTTCATTGCTGAATAGTATTCTATTGTATGCATTTTCCACCATTTGTTTATGCTTTTATCTGCCAATAAACATCTGGCTTGGGTCCAACTTGGGTACAATTAGAATAAAGAATGAACATTTCAATGTATATCTTTGTGTTTATATAGGTATTCATTTGTCTTGGGTAGATACTTAGGAGTGGGGTTCTAAGAAACTGCTAAACTGCTTTCCAATTTGCTGTACCATTTTGTGTTCTCAGCAGCAAGGTATGAGTTCATGTTTCTCCACATCTTCATTAAATCTTGAAATTGTCAGTTCCTTAATTTTTAGTGATATGAGTAGCTCACTCTGGAATTAATTTCCATTTCCCTAATGACTAATAAAGTTAATCATCTTTTCATGTGCTCACTTGCTATTTATCTATCTTCTTTGGTGAAGTGTCTGTTTAAATCTGTTGCTTATTATCTATCAGGGCTTTTGTCTTCTTAATTAAGTTTTAAGGATTCTAATCCATGAATGTGTTATATATCTCCATTTATTTAAATCTTTAATTTCTTTTGGTAGTTGTTTCATAGTTTTCAATGTGAAAGTCTTATACATATTTTGTTAAATTTTCATAATTATGTCATACTTGTTCTGCATTAATTGTGATGATCTTACAGTTTTTCTTCTTTAGATGATTGAGTTTCAAATATTAAGCCAAAGAAGCTATGATACATGTACACAATGGAATATTACTCAGCCATTAAAAACAATTCATTTGAATCAGTTCTAATGAGATGGATGAAACTGGAGCCCATTATACAGAGTGAAGTAAGCCAGAAAGATAAGGACCAATACAATATACTAACGCATATATATGGAATTTAAAAAGATGGTAACAATAACCCAATATGCAAAACAGAAAAAGAAACACAAATGTACAGAACAGACTTTGGGACTCTGTGGGAGAAGGTGAGGGTGGGATGTTCAGAGAGAACAGCATTGAAACAAGTATACTATCAAGGGTGAAACAGACCACCAGCCCAGGTTGGATGCTTGAGACGGGTGCTCAGGGCTGGTGCACTGGGAAGACCCAGAGGGATGGGGTGGGGAGGGAGGAGGGAGGCGGGAGCGGGGATGGGGATGGGGAACACATGTAAATCCATGGCTGATTCATGTCAATGTATGGCAAAAACCACTACAGTATTGTAAAGTAATTAGCTTCCAACTAATAAAAATAAATGGAAAAAAAAAAAATATTAAGCCAACCTAATGTCGCTAAGAAAACCTCCCTTGGTCAGGATATAGTTTTTATATGTTGAAGAATTTTAGTTTGTTAAGATTTTATTAAGGAGATTGTGTCTATGTCCACATAGAACATAGTTTTCTTTTCTTATAATGTCTTTGGTTTTGGTATCCGAGTAATGCTGGCTTCATAAAATGTGTTGGGAAGTGTTCTCTTCTATTTTCTGGAAGAGATTGCGTAGACTTGATATTATTTTTCTTTAAATATTTGATAGAACTAATTGGTGAGACCCTCTGGGCCTGTACTTTTCTTTGTTGAAAGAGATTTCTGTTTTGTTTTTGAAAGATTCTAAACTATGAATAAATTTCCTTAATAAATATTGGAATACTAATAGTATGGCTTTCTTTTTAGATGGTAGTTTGTGTCTTTGCAGGCATTGGTTTATTTCATCTAAGTTATCAAATTGATTGTTCTAAAGTTATTTCTTTCTCTTTATTATCCTCTCAATGTTTGTAAGGCCTATAGTAATGCCCTATTTCTCATTCCTGTTATTGGCAATTTGCATCTTTCTTCTCCTTGATCAGTCAGGCTAGAGGTTTATTCATTTTATTTATCTTTGTGAAAAAATAGATTTTGGTTTCATTGATTTTCTGTATTGTTCTCCTCGTTTTCTGTTTCATTGATTTTTGCACTTCATTATTTTTTTCCTTAGGCTTAGTTTAATTTTCTCTTCTTTTTCTAGTTTCTTAAGATGGAAGCTGATACCTTTTATATGAAATCTATCTGCTTTTCTAATATAAGAATTTAATGCTGGAACTTCCCCAGTGGTCCAGTGGTTGAGAATCTGCCTCCCAATGCAGGGGACGCAGGTTCCATTCCTGGTCAGGGATCTAAGATCCATCACAGGGCAATCAAGCCCACACACCACAACGAGAGAAGAGTCCGCTCACTCTGGAGCCTGTGCCCGATAAGAGAAGCCCATGTGCGATAACAAAGACCCAGTGCAGCCAAAAAATAAAGGAACTTAATGCTATAAATTTCTCTATAATCACTTCTTTGGTTATATCTCACACAACTTTACTTTCATCTCATTCAAAATATTTTCTAATTTCCCTCTTGATTTCTTACTTGACTCATGGATTACTTCAAAGCACATTATTGATTTCCAAATATTTAATGATTTTAAATATTTTTTGTAGACTTCTAGTTTAATTCTGTTATGATCAAAAAGGATACTACTTATCATTTTATTTTTTTTTAAGTTTTCACTCTATTTTATTTATTTTTTTCCCATTTATTTTTATTAGTTGGAGGCTAATTACTTTACAATATTGTAGTGGTTTTGTCATACATTGACATGAATCAGCCATGGATTTACATGTGTTCCCCATCCCGATCCCCCCTCCCACCTCCCTCCCCATCCCATCCCTCTGGGTCTTCCCAGTGCACCAGCCCTGAGCACTTGTCTCATGCATCCAACCTGGGCTGGAGATCTGATTCACCCTTGATAGTATACTTGTTTCAATGCTGTTCTCTCAAAACATCCCACCCTCACCTTCTTCCACAGAGTTCCAAAGTCTGTTCTGTACATTTGTGTTTCTTTTTCTGTTTTGCATATAGGGTTATCATTACCATCTTTTTAAATTCCATATATATGAGTTAGTATACTCTATTGGTCCTTATCTTTCTGGCTTACTTCACTCTGTATAATGGGCTCCAGTTTCATCCATCTCATTAGAACTGATTCAAACGAATTCTTTTTAATGGTTGAGTAATATTCCATGGTGTATATGTACCACAGCTTCCTTATCCATTCATCTGCTGATGGGCATCTGGGTTGCTTCCGTATCCTGGCTATTATAAACAGTGCTGCGATGAACATTGGGGTACACGTGTCTCTTTCAGATCACTACTTATCATTTTAATCCTAAATTTACTGAGACTTGTTTTATGTTCCAGAATGTAATGTCTTGGTGAAAATGGATAAGGAAGATGTGATAACGTATGTACAGTGGAAGGTTACTCAACTATAAGGAACACATTTGAGTCAGTTCTAATGAGGTGGATGAACCTAGAGCTTATTATACAGAGTGAAGTGAGTCAGAAAGAGAAAAGCAAATTTTGTATATTAATGCATATATATGGAATCTAGAAAGAAGGTACTGAGGATCCTATTTGCAAAGCAGCAAAGGAAATGCAGACATAAAGAACAGACTTTTGGACATGGGAGAAGAAGAGTATGGGATGATTTGAGACAGTAGCATTGAAACATACATTACCATGTGTAAAATAGATAGCCAGTGGGAATTTGAGGTTTGATACAGGGAACCAAATCTGGTGCTCTGCAACAACCTAGAGGGGTGGGATGGGGTGGGAGGTGGGAGAGAGTTTAAAGAGGGAGGGAGGGGAATGTGTATGCCCATGACTCTTTCATGTTGATGTATGGAAGAAATCATCACAATATTGTAATTATCCTCCAATTAACAATAAAGTAAAATTGAAAAAAAAAAGAGTATGTAGTCTGCTCTTGTTGGGTTCAGTTCAGTTCAGTTGCTCAGTCGTGTCCGACTCTTTGCGACCCCATGAACCGCAGCGTGCCAGGTCTTCCTGTCCATCATCATCTCCTGGAGTCCACCCAAACCCATGTCCATTGAGCCATCCAACCATCTCATCCTCAATCTTGTTGGGTAGAATGTTTTATAAATATTAATCAATTCAAGTTTGACTTAACAGTGTTCAGGACTTCTGGATCCTGACAGACTTTTTGTCTTATTGCTCTATAAATTTTAAAAATAGAAACACTGGGTAAAGAAAGAAAGAAAGAACCACTGGAATTTCCAACTGTAATTGTGGGGTTTTCTACTTCTCCTTTCTTTCAGCTTTGGTTCATATATTTTGAAGCTATATCTTTAGGAGCCTATGCCTTCAGGACTTTTATGTTTTCTTGGTGAGTTGACTCTTATCATTAGGCAACCTTCCTCTTTTTTGCCAGCAATTTTCCTTACTCTGAAGTCTGATATCTGATATTAATAAAATCATTCCAGCTTTCTTTCAATCAAGGCTAGCATAGCACAATTTTCCCATCCTTTTACTTTTAACCTATCTTTGTCTTTATATTTAAAGTGAATTTCTTATAGGTGTGGGCTTCCCTGGTGGCCAGCTGGTAAAAAATCCGCCTGCAGTGTGGGAGACCTGGGTTCGATCCCTGGGTTGGGAGGATCCCCTGTAAAAGGGAAAGGCTACCCACTCCAGTATTCTGGCCTGGAAAATTGCATGGACTGTATAGTCCATGGGGTCACAAAGAGTCAGACACGACTGAGCGACTTTCACTTCTTATAGGTGCAGGTAGTGTGTTTTGCTTTTATTAGTCAAACTGAGCAGTCCTTTTTATTTGGAATGTTTAGACTACTTATGTGTAATATATATAATCATTTACATGATTGGTTGAGTTTAAAACTATTATCCTGTTATTTGTTTTCTATCTGTGCCATCTCCATCTATTCTCTCTTTCTTTTTCTTGTTTTTTGTCTTTTTTCGAAGTGAAGTGAAGTCACTCAGTCACATCCAACTCTTCGCAATCCCATGGACTGTAGCCTACCAGGCTCCTCCATCTATGGGATTTTCCAGGCAAGAGTACTGGAGTGGGTTGCCATTTCCTTCTCCAGGGGATCTTACCAACCCAGGGATCAAGTACCCGGGTCTTCCGCATTGCAGGCAGATGCTTTACCCTCTGAGCCACAAGGGAAGTTAGACACCATTTTATCTTCAGTATTAGTCACAGCTTTGTTTTGTGGTTGCTTTGGAGTTTGCTAACTTATCCCAGTCTACTTTCCGATAACGTTATGCCTCACACATACAGAGTAAGAGCTTTAGAATAGCATACTTGCATTTCTCCCTCTCTTCTCTTTTGTTACTGGCATACACTTATTTCAAGTAACGCTATAAACCATAAATTACATTGTTTTCTTTTCCACTCGAGACAGTCAATGATTATGTAACACAGTTAAAAATGAAAAACAATTTATTTTATATCTATTTCTATATTTATCACTTGCAGAACTCTTTATTCATCTGTAGAGACCTAAATTTTTGCCTGTCTTCATATTTCTTCTGCCTGAAGAATCTAATTTTTTTTTTAATTCAGGCCCACTGTAATGTATTCTCTCACCTTTTTTTGTCTGAAAAAAGTCTTCATTTCACCTTCAATGTTAAAAGATATTTTTGCTAGGTTAGATTTCTAGGCTGAGAGTTTATTTTTTTATCATAACCTTAAAATGTTGCCCCATTACCTCTGCTTTGCTTGGTTTATGATAAGAAGCCTGCTATCATTTTTATCTTTGTCCCTTTATACATAATATCTCTTTTTTCCTTTGGCTGGTTTTGTGATTTCCTGATTATCTCTGGCTTTGACCAATTTGATTATGATGTGCCTTGGTATGATTTTCTTTATGCTGCTTCTACTTTGATCTTGTTGAAATTGCTGGATATATGGCTTCATATTTTTTATTGTACTTTAGAAACTGGCTATTTTCTCTTGAAATATTATTCCTGTCTCACCTTTTCCTCTTTTCCTTGTGACACCAGTAACATACAAGAGGCCACATAATATTGTACCATAGGTCACCGATGCTCTGTTTATTTCTGTAGTGTTTTTCCTCTCTACTTAATTTTGAATCACTTTTATACTATTTCTTTCAGTTCATTGATCCTTACTTCTGTAGTGTCTTTTCCACTGTAATTCCATCCAGTATATTTTTTATTTCAGATATTGTTTCTCCTCTCTAGAAGTTCCATTTGACCTCCCTCTGTAGCCCACATTTCTCTCCTCTTCATGTTCACATTCTCTTATACTTTCTTGAATATCTGTGTAATTTTTATAATGATGGATGGCTTTAACATCCTTGTCTACTAATTTCATCATTTCTGTCATGTCTTGGTCTATTTCTATTAATTGATTTTCTTCTTAATTATTCATCTTATTTCCTTGCTTTTTTATGCCTTATAATCATGTAAGTGTGTGTGTGTGTTAGATTCTGCTCTCATATATATAGGGCGTCGCTGGTGGCTCAGATGGTAAAGAATCTGACTGCAATGTGGGAGACTTGTGTTCAATCCCTGAGTCGGGAGGATCCCCTGGAGACAGGCATGGCAAACCACTCCAGTATCCCTGCCTGGAGAATCCCATGGACAGAGGAGTCTGGCAGGCTGAAGTCCATAGCGTCACAAAGAGTTGGACATAACTGAAGTGACTTAACATGCACATACTTGGAATCCATTGGATTAAGCTTTGTTAGGGCAGGTCCACAACAACCATTAGTCCTTGGGGTGTTTTTGCTCTACTACTGAAAAAAAAGTATCTTCTGAGGATTCTACCCAAAGCTGCATTTATTAGGAGATCTTCCCACTCTAGCTGGGGGAACATGAATTATTCCTGCCGCTCTGTGAGCTCCAGCAGCTGTTCGCTTTATACATTCTAGTGGGTTCCCCCAGTTGTGGTGAGTTACCTCTCGTGCATGTGCAGATCAGTACTCAGCCAAAGATGCTAGGGGACTTCTGCAGACCTTCAGAACTCTTTCTCTGTACAATTCCAATCCATCCTCTCTGCTACCTCACATTGCAAATTCCAGGTACCATGGCCTCCCCAAACTGATTTCTGTCTTCTCAAGCCAACAAGGTCAACAAGCTATGTGTTGTTCCCTCCACCCTCACCTTACACTGCAACACTAGTATCTGCCTCCAGGAGTAAGCTGGAACCCTATGGGGTTCATCTTTCTTGTTTCTCTTCTCTCAGTGGTCCCGTTCCTATGCTATTAATACCTGATGTCTAATGTCTCCCAAACCATTGCTTCAAAGGTGTTGTTTTGTTTTTTGCTGTCTAAAGTTAAGAGCATAAATCTGGTCCCAATCACTATAGGATGGCCGACAGTTGGAAGTAGGTACCTATCTCTGAGAGATGTTGAAGGACAAATGTCACATTTCCTGCACTGATCTATCCCACTGTCTCATTTAACTCCATTGTTATCTCTTGTCTCCTGCATATTTTCTCAGACTGTCTTCTGAACGGCCATATTTTAGACCTACTGGAAAGGATTCAGCATAAAGTCCCCAGGGTACTGCCAGGGCTTTTCCAAATGCAGGCATGTATCTCCAGGCTGCAGAAAAATAAAACCAAAGCTTAGTACAATGCTCCCTTGATCTCCTACAGAGAGACAGGTGAACTTGGTGAAATGACCTGACCCTCATCAGTGGGGTTACTGAACGAAGTCCTGGGCTAGAAGTTGAGGAAAGAAGGGTTCAAGTTTCATTCTATGACGTAGCAACTGTGTTCATCTTGGCATGTCACTGAGGTCAGTTTTCTCATCTGAATATTTAAGAGATTGAACTAGATGACCTTTAAGTATCCTACTAATTTTGAGGTTATGATCCTGGGATCTATCTGTAAAGTAAAACTGACCATGAGCCCTTTCCACCACCTTGTTCTCATGGATAAGTTATGCAAGAACCAGTCATGTCCTGGTTCTGAACACCACCACCCATCAGTTCTCTGTAAGACAGAAGAGGGAGGTTGGGAGAAGACGCATCCTAGAAGCAGGGTGGTCCCCCTGGATGAGGATGCTTCCAGAATGGTCCTGCTTCCATGCTCTCATATAAGTGAATGCAGGGCCATTGTCTAACTGCTGCTACTTCTAAGTCACATCAGTCGTGTCCGACTCTGTGTGACCCCATAGACGGCAGCCCACCAGGCTCCCCCATCCCTGGGATTCTCCAGGCAAGAATACTGGAGTGGGTTGCCATTTTTTTCTCCAATGCATGAAAGTGAAAAGTGAACGTGAAGTCGCTCAGTCGTGTCTGACTCTTCGCGAGCCCATGGACTGTAGCCTACCAGGCTCCTCCATCAATGGATTTTCCAGGCAAGAGTACTGGAGTGGGGTGCCATTGCCTTCTCCATTGTCTAACTAGGCCCACCCTTTATTTTATTCACTCAAAAAGACATCCACGAATGATTCCATTTGCCAGCATCTTCTTTCCCATCAACGATGTGCCACCATAGATAAACACATGTTCCACATTCCTGCTCAGTCCAACCCTGACAAATCCAGTCTTCTCTCCCCTCCCCCAAATACCACAGGGCAGAAGATCTTCCCTTCCCCACTCCATCTGTTCCTACCTTGACAGCCAGCCACTGGGCGCTCCAATCGCGACTGTACAACAGGTCTGGGCCCAGCATGAGGAGTAGAGGAACAGTGGGGAACCGACAGGGGGTTGCTAAGAGCATTACATCATCCCAATCTCAAATGTTCCCAAGGTCTGGCAATCAAGTCCTGAGAAAACATTTTACTCCCAGCAGAAATCTAGTGCAGGAACCTTAGAAAGCAGATAGTCATCTTCTGACTCTGGCCACTCCATCCTCCCCATTCTTGGGTGACCCTGGGCAGGCACCTTCCTTCCCTGGACCACTGTTCCCCCCCACCTAAAGTGGGGTACAGCATCTCTGGACCCTTCCTGAACTCAGGGATGTTGATGGGACACATAAGATATTAAATAAAAGGACAGAGTTTGCTAAACACAAGGTGGTGGCCACATTGCTGAGATAATTAGCTTTCCTGTACTGACGAGTTGCAAATAGGTACACACAGCAACTTTATTTTCAGACTTTCAGGCTGTTAAAAGACCCTGTGATTTCCCGGTTCACCCCTAGAGTTTCTTTGTGTTGTCCTGAAGAGAAAGAGAGGGGAAGGAGGTGGGGGGTGGGAGCAGATTTACTCCACAGTTGCTATTTTAGTGTCTGGAGGAGCCAGGCTTGTTGATTGCAGAGATTGCTATCTCTCTTAGGCTCAGTGAAGGTCACCTTCAAACCAGCCTCTCCTTTCCTCCTAGTGCTCGGTGCAGGCAGAACCTGGGGCAGTGGTGGATCAAGAATGGGTGTGAGTATTGCTGTGCAGACGATGCCCTGAGAGCTAAGAACCCAGGTAGGGGTAGAGGAAATAGGGTGAGAGCGATTCTGAGAGCCACTTCCTACAATAGATACAGCACATGTCTGGGAGGAATCTAACTGAGTCGCTTTTAATAATAATACCCTTGTCTGCCTTGGCTCTCCCTTGGAAGACAGTGGGTTATGGATGGATGAGGGAAGGGTTATGCATGGATGTCAGAGATCACTGAACACAGCCAGTGCCTCAGAGGCAAGGCTCAGGAAAGGAAAAGAGCTGGCAGAAGCATTCCCAAAGATGTGATGTTAGTTGCAGGAAGAGAGGAGAAATAGGTCATTCAAACACTGATCCAGGCCCCCCTTGGCTCCAGGGAGGAGGAGAGGTGGGGTGCAACCCATGAGAGAATGATGGGCCCACAGAGAATAGACTTCCTGGGACAAGATCCAACATCATCCACCATAGAGTCCAGACCATGTGCCAGTATTTTCGGGAAGGAAGAGACCAGGGTGGTGGCATCCCTAAGGGACGGTCTAAGCCGAGCTGCTCCTCATTATCCACCTGTGTCCCTGTCATTCTCCCCCTTCCCACCTGTCTCTCTGTTCTGCCCACTTGAGGTTCACAGGGTGACTCCCACTCAACCCTCTGCCAGAGCAAATTACAGTGCTCCGGACTCTTTCAAGCAGACCTCCAGGGGCCATTTCCATGTTCCCTGAGGAGGCTCTGCGTCTTTGCACAGAGCCAGCCAGCATGCAGGGAGTCCCCAAAGAGAGGGCTTTGAAATGGGATCTCTTACTGGAAACAATGAGGTGTTTGTCTTGTTTTTTTTAAGACTTTCAGTTCAGTTCAGTCATGCAGTCATGTCCGACTCTTTGTGACCCCATGGACTGCAGCATACCAGGCTTCCCTGCCCATCACCAACTCCCAAAATTTATTCAAACTCATGTCCATTGAGTCAGTGATGCCTGACTCAATGATGCCATCCAACCATCTCATCCTCTGCTGTCCCCTTCTCCTCCTGCCTGCAATCTCTTTCCAGCATCAGGGTCTTTTCCAATGAGTCAGTTCTTCGCATCAAGTGGCCAGAGTATTGGAGTTTCAGCTTCAGCATCAGCCCTTCAAATGAATACTCAGGATTGATCTCCTTTAGGATTGACTGGTTGGATCTCCTAGCGGCCCAAGTGACACTCAAGAGTCTTCTACAACACCACAGTTCAGAAGCATCAGTTCTTCAGCACTCAGCTTTCTTTATAGTCCAACTCTCACATCCATACATGACTACCAGAAAAACCATAATTTTGACTAGATGGACCTTTGTTGGCAAAGTAATGTCTCTGCTTTTCAAAATATGCTGTCTAGTTTGGTCACAGCTTTTCTTCCAAGAAATAAGCATCTTTTAATTTCATGGCTACAGTCACCATCTGCAGTGATTTTAGAGCCCCCAAAAAAATCTCACACTGTTTCCATTGTTTCCCCATCTATTTGCCATCTATTCCCCCATCTATTTAAGATCCTATTTCAACCTTAAAGCCTGGGGAATTCTAACTCTGAAGCCCCCAGTGAGTCCAGGGATGGATCAGGTTGGGGTGGAGAGGGAGTATTAGTAAAGATAAAATCTAGTGCACTGTGCTTTCCATTCACCCTCATTTCACTCAAGGTCTCTGGATCTGGCCTCTGGGAACTGAGGGAGAAGCTTAGGTTTTATTTCTGGTGGTGGTGGTGGTGATGGTATCGTGTGTGCATGTGTGTGTTGGCAAGTATCTGTGTGTGAGCTCAAACATATGTATCCACCTTGCCCCTTGAGTATCATTGGCCTTCATTTTGACGCCTCTGATGGCTGAGTGTCCCCCCGGCCTCTCAATCAAACTCTACCCTTGGTGCAGTAATCTGTCTTTAACAACTCCTACTGCCAGTCAATAAAATGTCAATTTGGTTCTCCTTTTGTTAAATCTTAAACCTGTGTAATACCGCTCCTTTCTTGGCTTGTTCAGTCAAGTTCATGTTTACCTCCCCTGCTTTCCCCACCTCCTCAGCAGGGTCACCTTGTCCTCTAGCAGAGGAACAGAGATGCTCAAGTGGAGGGTGACGCAGAGCTGTAGGGGTTTGGAGACCAGAATGGTGGGAGCCTTTAAGCATCTCCAGTTTTCCTTAGCTCTTGGAAACCCTGACAAACCAGCCTCCTGTATCACTGAATTCCTTGATTTTCCCAAACTCGCTCTTCAGGTGAGTAGTATTAAAGTGGACATGCATGAGCACTGAGAACCAGACTCAGCTCCATCAGTCACTAACCATATGATTTAACTTCTCTGGATCTCAGTTTACCATATCTGTGCAATGGGCTTAATAACAATATCCTCACTGTCCAGGAGGACTAAAGGAGTTAATACATGTAAAAACACATTCTGAGCTGGGAACAAGGAGGCTGAATGGCAGGAAGGAGCAGTCTGAGGCTCTGGAGTCAGAAACCATAGGCAAATTACTTAGCTCTCAAGCTTCAGTTTTCCCACACACAAAACTTGGGCTCATTGTGAAGAGTTAAATTAGATAGCCTACACAAAAATATTGGAATAGGTGAACTCTGAATGTGAGGTCTCCTCCACATCCACTTTCCCAGCCTTCCTCTTGGAACAGACTTTGGGACTCACTGAATATTTTTTTTTCTTTTTTTTGAGTGGTGATTGTTCGAGTGTGCTTCTGGACACAGGAGCCCCAGGAGCCTTCATCAAAACTCAATTCAAGGAGAGTCAATTCATTGCTTTCATTTTGCCAAATAAAATAAAATGGGTGGCTTCCCATCAATGGAGTCTCAGAAAAATTACTTTTGGCAAGTGAGCCCACCTCCCAGAGGAATGCTCCAGAAGTGGGCTGATCCAGATTGGTGAGTCCTTGCCTCTGAGGCAGGAAGCAGTTGGCTTTCAGTCCTTCATGTTGGCAGCTGAGCCCTACGCTTGGTGGGTGATGATCTGTAAGGTCTCCTGAGGGTTTGTTTGTTTGTTTGTTTGTTTGTTTGTTTGGTCACCAGTGCTCATTTATCAATACATCACCCCGCATCTGTAAGGTCAGGACTAGTAGAAATCTGGGGACTCATCCAGGGTCACATAATCCCCAAGTGGTAGTCACAGGTTGCCCAGCGATAATGGCACTTACTTTCTTCAAGACAGCATCTTTGCCCTCACCTTAAGACTTTTTGGACTTCCCAGGTGGCACAATGGTAAAGAATCTGCTTGCCAATGCAGGAGCATGAAGAGACATGGGTCCTGGGTTGGGAAGATCCCCTGGAGCAGGAAATGGCAACCCTCTCCAGGATTCTTGCCTGAACAATTCCATGGTCAGAAACCTGGGGGGCTACAATCCTTGGGGCCTCCAAGAGTCAGACATGACTGAGCACAGAACCATAGGTAAAATTCATTGGGTTCTATATCTGTTACAAAAGTCAATGAAGGCTCAGGCCAAGGGAGCAGGCAGTGGACTCTGTGTTCCAAGAAGGCAAGCCTTTGCTCTCCTTGAGGAAGCAGGAGTTCTTCTAGCTCAAAAGACTTCAAGCCTTTGGTCTCTGTGGCCCAACATATGGTCTTCCTCCCCCAGATTCTAAGGACGGAGGACTTGCCTGTTGCCAAATTACCCTCTAGGATCATGGTTCCTCGAAGCCAACTCCCTAATCCATCTGAAGCTTTCAATTAAAAATTGCCTGTGGAAGCATCCAAGGCAACTGATTGATCGGCTATATCTGAGGAAGCTGGTCAGACCAAACTCAGGGATTTGAGACATAGCTGTATCTACTTCCCTGAAAGGCACACCCCACCCCCAAGCCACTCCCACCTCCAGATTTCAGCAGCATCAGGACCCATCGAGTACTGCTTGATGTGCCTTCAATATCTGAAGGCTGTCAGCAGGGAGGGCTCCACCAATTAGTCCATCAGTGAGCAGGAATCAGATAGAAGGCTGTAACTGCCCTGGGACCCACGTGAGAGTGTCAATATTCTATAGGAGGGTGTCAATGTTCAATGTAGGGACAAGAGTTTGGAGCAAGTAGAGATTATGGCTCTAAGAGAAATAGGAGTCACTAGCAGAGAATATGGCAGGGAAGGCAATGGCACCCCACTCCAGTACTCTTGCCTGGAAAATCCCATGGATGGAGGAGCCTGGTGGGCTGCGGTCCATGGGGTCACTGAGAGTCGGACACAACTGAGCGACTTCACTTTCACTTTTCACTTTCACACACTGGAGAAGGAAATGGCAACCCACTCCAGTATTCTTGCCTGGAGAATCCCAGGGACGGGGGAGCCTGGTAGGCTGCCGTCTATGGGATCGCACAGAGTTGGACATGACTGAAGTGACTTAGCAGCAGCAGCAGCAGAGAATACGGAGTTCTCCAAATTCCTTCTCTTACATTCCTCTCAAATTCCTAGTCTCCTTCCTTTTCCCAAGGCTGCCCTGTCTTGTCTTGTCCTTTCTATCAGTCTATCAACAGCCTCTTAAATGCTCAAGAGGGTGTCTGATTTCCACATGTCAACTGGGTGATCCATTCCAATGAAAGTTGGTTTAAAATTCCATTTGCTTAGGGCACAGGCATGTATGTGTGTGTGCGTGCTAAGCTGCTTCAGTCATGTCTGACTCTGCACATGTCTGCACATACGATGTGCAATCCTATGGACTGTAGCCTGCCAGGCTCCTCTGTCCACGGGATTCTCCAGGCAGGAATATTGGAGTGGGTTGCCATGCTCGCCTTCAGGGGATCTTCCCAACCCAGGGATTGAACACACGTCTCATTTACATCTCCTGCATTGGCAGGCAGGTTCTTTACCACTAGCCCCACCTGGGAAGCCCAGAGGCATGTATACACCCCAGGGAATACATAAGATGGATTGGGGCATAGAAGGGGGGAAAAAAATCAAACTTCTGCTTATTTTTCTAAGAAAAAATTTAAAGAAATTAAGCTTTACTAATATATATATAATATTCATCTTGATACTGACACCCCTGCTCAGTCCATGGGTGAAGCAAGCAGGGGGAGAATGGAGGCCCTACAACTAAGGGGTTGATGGTAGTGTCCTCATTCAATCCTTCATCTTCAGCCTTTTTTATTTTTTGTATAGTCAATCTCAGTTCAGTTCAGCTGCTCAATCATGTCTGACTCTTTGCAACCCCATGGACTGCAGCATGCCAGGTTTCCCTGTCCATCACCAACTCCCAGAGCTTACTCAAACTCATGTCCATTGTGTCAGTGATGCCATCCAACCATCTCATCCTCTGTCATCCCCTTCTCCTCCTGCCTTCAATCTTTTTCCAGCATCAGGGTCTTTTCCAATGAGTCAGTTCTTCACATCGGGTGGCTAAAGTATTGGAGCCTCAGCTTCAGCATCAGTCCTTCCAATGAATATTCAGGACTGATTTCCTTTATGATTTCCAAGTTGTATTAAATCATATTAATCATAATCCCTGATCCATATAACACTTCACCCTTAGTCTTTAATTTATTTATGTATTTATATATATTTTAACAATGCAATAAGCACCCATCAATCTACCACCCAACAGGATAGCTAGGACCTCAACGATAATTTCCATTCAGCTATGCAGCCATTCACCATCCCATCATCCTGCTGTCCCTGCCTAAGGCAAGTGCCATTCTGAATCACAGGTCCATTGTTCCTTAATATTGGAACAATGTTTCCTCCAATATAGTGCTAACTCATTGCATGTATTCCTTAAAGGTGAAGATTTTTATTTCAGTTGATCTTATAACTCTAAAAGGGGGGGGGGAGGGATACTGTGCTGTATGTAATCAGAGCCTTGTCTTCCTTCACTTCATATTGCTTTGCTAAGATGCTTCCATATTGCTTCTTGTCACAGAGGTTTATTCATTTTCACTGCTGTGTAATATTCCTTTATGTGACTTCTCTACAGTTTATTCATCTACTCTCCTGTTTGTGGGCATTTGGGCTATTTACATTAATAAATAAAGTTTATTTTAAAATTAAATGAAATGCAAACGTCCAAGAATAGCCAGGACAGTCTTGAATATATATAGCATATGTAAATATATCCTCTGGAAGGATTTATACACAGAATATATATCCCTAGAGTGTGTAAAAATACTGCTATACTACTACTGGCTTAATCAACTAGGATTAACCTCATTGCTTTAAATCACTTTTTGTTAGTAAGGAGAAACCTAATCACAAGATCTGCTATATTACATAGTATATGTACATGTCAAATTGTATCTGGAGGTAGTTCTGGGGATAAACCCACTGGGGATGTAAATTAAATAAATAAATAAATAAGGTGCAAAAAAAGAATATATAAAGAATATAAAAATTCACTAAAAGTAGGATAAATTACCCAGTTTAAAATGGGAAGAGACTCAAATACTTCATAAAAAAGAATATCCACATGACCAATTAATATATGAA
Source organism: Muntiacus reevesi (assembly GCF_963930625.1). Lineage (NCBI taxonomy): Eukaryota > Metazoa > Chordata > Mammalia > Artiodactyla > Cervidae > Muntiacus > Muntiacus reevesi. The sequence goes on along the minus strand of NC_089254.1, from coordinate 90,679,298 downwards.
AAGGTGCTCAATCTTATCAATCTTCAAAGAAACTAAAAAAAAAAAAACCATGGGTTTTTTTCGCACTCAACACAATGATGAAAATTTGAAAGACTGACAACACGAAGTGTTGATGAGGATGTCAGAAAACTAGAACTTTCCTACCCTCTGGCAAGAACACAGATCGGTTCAACATCAGAACAGAGGCATTGTCTATCCAAGTTGGATATAGATACACTCTATAACTCACAATTTCACTACTAGACATACAACCAAAGGAAATGCATACATGTGCACACCAAAAGATAAGCATAAGAATGTTTACAGAAGCATTATTCATCATTGTTTCACGCATGTATGCTCAGTCACTCAGTCGTGTCTGACTCTTTGCAACCCCATGGACTGTAGCCTACGAGGCTCCTCCTTCCCAGGGGTCAAACCTGTGTCTCCTGCACTGGCAGGCAGATTCTTTACCACTGAGCCATCCGGAAGCCCTCATTGTTTAGTACCACTTGCAAATTCTGCCCCAGGGACATACATATGCATGCTTTATGCATATGTACAACAGGCTATAAGAGAGACTGGAGGACTTCCCGGGTGACCCAGTGACTAACACTCTGCTCTCAATGCAGGCGGCCAGGTTCAATCCCTGGTCAGGAAACTAGATCCCACAAGCCACAATTAAGAGTTCTCATGCGCAACTAAAGACTGTGCATACTGCAAGGAAGATTGAAGGTCCCACGTGCTGCGACTAAGACCTGGTACAACCAAATAAATAAAATAAAACCCATCAAAAACTAAAGTTATAAAAAACAGAGAGTCTGGAACCTGCCTTTCCTCAAAAGGGAGTGTGAGGAGGGTATTCCTGGGTACAATGGGCTATGGAGAGGAGCTCCCCTCGGCCCCTTTAGAAAACAGTGATTGTCTTCCTAGAATAATAAGTTGGGGATCCAATACTAAATATCTACTTAACATCAGACTTTTCCTTAGATGAAAAAAATACTGTATTTTGGACTCCAGTTACTCAACTTGGACTAAACATAATCTATTCTTATGACCCAAGGCCAGTATTGTTCTATGCATGGCCTGCCGGTCCATTCACTCATTCATTCATGCATGCATACATTCACTCATTTTTGTTCAGCCAACTCCAAACGTAGAAGAATATACACAACATATTTGTGTGTTCCTCACCTTGCCTGGCCCCCTCCCTCAGTGCTCCCCATCTGTGTCAGAGATAACCATTATACTAAATCTTGTGCTTTATTTTTCAATGTATCACCAATATATGTATGCCTCATATTATGCACCTTTTAAGCTTTAATGTTGAAGTTTAGAAAACAGGTATTGTACTCTGTAAGCGTTCTAGGACTTGCTTTTCTCTATTCATTACGTTACCAAGATTCACCTGCGTTGTTACATGCAGTTCACTCATTTTCAATACTATAAAAATCTCCATTTTGTAAAGATGTTATTCATTTATCCATTCTTCACTCTGCGGGCCTTTGACTTGTTTCCAAACAGCGCTGCTGTGAACACTTTTTCCTGTCCTAACACCCACCATCTCTCACACTATTGTTAAGGCTATGTTATGCTTTAAGACTTCTATTTCTGGAAAGGTGATAATGATAATAATATGATGATGACAGTTGACACTTGTCTGATGTTAATATTGTTAAAGAACACCTTTATCAACATGATCTAACTCAACACCTCTAGACATAGGCCAGCCTATCACAGAGTTGGGAAGTGGCTGAATCCAGGGCCTCTGGGTCTTATTTAGTGAATCATTCTGATCCACTTTTGGATATCAGGACTTAATTACCATCTTTGTCCCTGTAAAGATTAGTTTCAGTGCAATACGCTATTAAAAGTGGGTGGGACATTTTATCTCAGTGGCGTTTGAGTAAACTGAGGCATATATTGAATACAAAGGTCATCGGAGAGCAGCCAGAGCTGGTACCATTCAAGATTCTCTTCCCATTCTCCAGCCAAAGTTGAGATGCTCCAGTTCCTGTGGGATACCTGGGCTGCCTGGAAGGTAGGATTCCTCTTACAAAGGTCTACCTGGCACCCTTTGTCACAGGATGAGAGTGAGTTGCCCTTGACCCTTTTCTGGCTGGCTGGCTGTCTCTCCCAGTTCCCACATCAACTCCTCTCTTGGGAGGCCAGGCTTGGCGGCAGGATGCCAGCCCTTCTTCTGCTCCTCTGCACCATCACTGAATAATGAATACCGGCTAAGTGATGGGCTGGTGCCAGCGACCTCCTAGCAAATCTTCCCCTTGGAACTTGGATCAATAACACTTAGCCGCTCCTTTTCAGTTTGGAAGGCAGGCAACAGGAAACCCAGCCTGGGCCCGTCCCCTCCAGAGACACTGCTCTGACAACCCCCAAGCCCACCCTCACAGGCTCATGCTGATCCCCAAAGTGAAGCAGTGTGTCCACAGAAGTTTGATCACCCTTCTGTCTGCAATCCGAGTCCCCCATCTCCCCTTGGAATGTGAGGGTTATGCTCCATCTCCAGGAAAGGGCTCTTGTCCTGGGAGTTCTGGCCTGGGCCGCCACAAGAGCTCAGGGGAGACTGTGTTTTGGATCTGTCAGCAGCCATCAGCCATCTCACAACCTTGAGCTGTGTGGGTTGGCACTGGAGAGGAAGAGAGGGAAAGAGGAAGTGTTTCCACGTAGACGGTCAATTCAACAACCTTTGCTGTTCTCTGTGTCTGATCGAGGCACTGTCAGGCCCAGCCTGCTTTGGGGATTCACATCCTCTTTGAGATGCCATGTTGTAGAGCTGAAAGAGAAGAACAGCTAACACTCACAGCGTGCTTCCCTTATGCATGCTCTGTTCCAAGCCCTTGGCTTATAGCTCTTTGAATCCTTAGTTACCTACTAGGTGCATACTAGTGTCTCCATTTCAGAGATGGAGGAACTGAAGCACAGAGGTTAAGTGACTTGTTCAGGGTCACAATGCCAGTGGGCCGTGGAGCTATAAACTGAATGCAGGCAGTCAAGTTCTACAGCGCATGGTCTATGCCACTACACTACACCAAGATCAAGGTACTGGCAGAATCAGACTCTTCTGAGACTTCTCTCACTGGTTTGCAGCCTGAATAGACCATACTTAAAGCAGAAATTTTATTCTTTCTCTCTCATCTGTTTCATCCACAGAATCAATGCTGTCCAGCATCGGCTACTGTTTTCCTGGGTCAGAGCTGTGTGTCTGGGACCCCGGATGACCTGCAGTTCATTTACTGAGTGCTCACTGGGTATGTGGAGCTAAAGCTCCAACACTTTGGCCACCTGATGCAAAGAGCTGACTCACTGGAAAGTGACTCACTGACTCACCTGATGCTTGGAAAGACTGAGGGCAGAGAAGGGGACGACAGAGGATTAGATGGTAGGATGGCATGGCTGACTCAATGGACATGAGTTTGAGCAAACTCCAGGAGATAGTAAAGAACAGGGAAGCCTGGCATGCTGCAGTCTATGGGGTCGCAAAGAGTCAGACACAACTGAGTGAACAGCAACAATACTGGGTGTGCGTCCATGGGGATATGGAATGGACTTGAGATTGGGTCCCAGCATAACCCTGATTCAGAAGGGCCCACTCAGCTCTGATGATCACTGCCTTGTCCAGATGGATGTGGACTTGTCATGGACCTGGGGCTGGAGTCATAATTCCCAGCTCTCAGTCCCTCCTTGGAGTGGGTCCTCCACCGGGCCTCCAGCCTTCCTCTCTTCCCTCATCATATATTCCTGAGACTTCACACCAAAAGGGAGAAGGACATGGCAACCCACTCCTGTATTCTTGCCTGGAGAATCCTGTAGACAGAGGAGCCTGGTGGGCTGCTATCCACGGGGTTGCACAGAATCAGACACGACTGAAGTGACTCCGCATGCATGCATGCATTGGAGAAGGAAATGGCAACACACTCCAGTATTCTTGCTTGAAGAATCCCAGAGATGGGGGTGCCTGGTGGGCTGCCGTCTATGGGGTCGCACAGAGTCGGACACGACTGAAGCGACTCAGCAGCAGCAGCACACCAAAAGAGCCCATCCTCCCCACCTTGCTTCCCCATCGCCAGTCCTTCTAGATTAAAATCACCTGGCCCAAGTTCTAGGGGAGAACAGTTGATCCTGCGATGGTGTCTTCCGGTCCTCAGAATCTTTGGATCTGATTTAAACTTCCTACACTGACCACGCCCCACCCTAGGAAAGAAGGGCAAGATTTCTCCAGCCCCAGCTGCCCACACCCCTCATTCACTTCATCCATCATCCTGACAGATGGGCCCTGGAGAGAAGCCACAAGCAGGACAGGGGTAATTAGGATCCATTAAGGAGATGAGGCTGAGCTGCAGGGGGACCATTCATTGTCCAGCCTCTCTTCTAAATGGGGCCATCAGCCACAGTGAGCTTGCTCCCCACTGCTCCCCAAGTTCCTGGAGAGGATGAGGTAACAATAGGTAAATGAGCATCTTGAGGACAGAGAGGATTGGATTTGAGGCAAGGGGACCACAGGCCACATTCCTGCAGAGGAGGCAGGGAGCCGAGAAGGGCCAGCAGGACACCCAGCAGGATCGGTAGCCTCCCCGCATGGCCCAGCCCAGGGCCCGCCTTTTCAGAGGCAAGGAAGAAGGCAGCCCCGGGTGTTCGGTGGCTCCAGAGGGTCCCTGCCGGAAAGCAAAGGTGCTTTGTGAGAGAGGGTTATAGATTAAACCCTCAGCAGTTTCCTCAAGCACTTTCTTCCTGATTAATTTGTCAGACTGGCTGCTTCCCTGACAGAGTGAGAATGCTCAATAGCCAGACTTCAGTTATTTTCTTTCTATTTTGATCAGATCAGAAGAATGGTGGGGAGGTGGGGAATGGCAGATGGTGCTGGGGTAGACAGAGGGGTAAAGTGTGAGAAGCCTCCCCTGCTGGGGAACCAAGATCTATGTACTTGCGCACTTGTTCCAGGATACGGGGTCAACGCTGGAGAGCGCTGGTGACCCAAACGCGCTCACGCACCCCCCTTGTGCATCAGGACATGACTGGAGAACAGAGCTCCCAGTTGTCAGATGGTGCCAATCACCAGAAGCCTGCAGAACCCTCAGGAACAGACTGGTTGTCTTGTCCTGGCAGCCCCTCCCTTTGGGGGAGAGAATACTGCCAGGAGAGCATCTACTATCCAGATGCAGATGTGCAGAGAAGATGAGGCAGTGATCCCTAAATCAAGGTGTGGTGCTCTACCATCCATGACTAGTTCCCTCCTCAAGGTGGTGGAGACAAAATTTATCTCCGTCTCCTCACCAGGAGACAGGCTTAGAGATGCTGAATGACATGCCAAGGTCACACAGCTAGTAAACAGTCCAGTCTGGACCCAATCAGCCCCTTTTTTCAGCAGAAAGCCCATATCTTTAATACATGAGACCTATTTATATCATCTAAACCCTGGCAAGTCATCCATACCTTCATAACCCAGCTCCTCTTTGGGAATCTGAATTCTTGACTCATGCGTTCATTCATCCAGAGCTGATGAGAAACTGGCCCTATAAGAAAATATGCAAAAAGGGAACTCTCCAGCACTGTTGTTGGGAAAGTAAGTTGACACAACCACTATGGAAAACAGTATGGAGGTCTCTCGGAAAACTAAAACTAGAATTATCATAAGACTCAGCAATTCCACTCCTGAGCGTATATCCAGACAAAACTGTAATTCAAAAAGATACATGCACTTCTACGTCCATATCAGCACTATTCATAATAGCTAAGACCCAGAAACAACCTAAACGCCCATTGACAGATGAATGGATAAAGAAGATATGGTACATATATACAATGGAATATTACTCAGCCATAAAAAAGAATGAAATAATGCCATTTGAGGCAACATGGATGCAACTAGAGATCATTATACTAAGTGAAGTTAAGTCAGAAGGAGAAAGACAAATACCATATGATATCACTTATATGTGACATAAATCTAAAAGTATGACCCAAATGAACCTATCTATAAAACAGAAACAGATTCATGGACATAGAGAAGACTTATGGTTGCCAAGTGAAAGGGAATTGGGAGAGTGATGGAATGGGAGGTTGGGGTTAGCAGATGTAAGCTATTATATATAGAAAAGATAAATAGCAAGGTCCTACTGTATAGCACAGGGAGCTACTGATAAATTCAGTATCCCATGATAAACTATAATGGAAAGTAATATAAAAAAGAATGTATATGTATGTATAACTGAATCATTTTGCTGCACAGCAGAAATTAACTCAATATTGTAAATCAACTATACTTTTATTAAAATTTTAAAAAAAGAAATTGGTCCCATGATCTTGATACCTACATGCTATGCCCATGTGCAGTGGTGGGACAAGCCCTGATTTACACCAGACCATGATGTTGAGACAAAATCTGATAGCCCAGGGTCCCAGAACATCACATTCTGTAGCCCAAGAAGAGTCCAGAAACTTTCCCCCTTTGGTCACATAGTTGAACCCTGTCCTCCTTGAGTAAAAAAGCAAGAGAATGTATTTTGAATATAATTCAGTGTCTGGTGTAGCACAAATGCTGTCTGAAATGTGTTGCTGGGTCTTTAGCAGTTTTTTGTTGTTGTTGTTCGTTTGTTTGTGACACCAAGTTCCATGATGTCGGCTGAAAGGAGCTAGGAGGCATAGTGGTTCAGGACCACGGACAGCAGCTCCAGCAAACTCTGCCCAAAGTATCCTGCATCCTGCTGCCCAGGAGCCCCTTAGCTTCTTCTTAGCTCATCTTAGCTTCTTCTTTCTCTGGGCACTTTGAGAGCAGAAATGGATAAAAATCTGAATCTTGAGTACCTGAGTCTGGCTGCACCTCCTGCAGGGACCAAGCTACTTCTGCCTTTCTTTGCTGGTTTTAGTCAAGGTAGTAGATAAGCCCACAAGCGACCAGGAGATGGGAGATGACAATTACTAATGTGCTGAGACACACTAGATGGACAGGTAGGTAGATAGGTAGATAGATAGCCCTGAGGCTTGGTATGAAGTATGTGTGTGCGCTAAGTCGCTCAGTCGTGTCCTACTCTTTGCAGCCCCACCAACTGTGGCCCACAAGGCTCCTCTGTCCATGAAATTTTCCAAGCAAGAATATTGGAGTGGGTTGCCATTTCCTACTCCAGGGGGTCTTCCCGACCAAGAGATTGAAACTGCATCTCTTACATCTCCCACATTGATAGGTGAGTTCTTCACCACGAGAGCCATCTGGGATGATGCTAAGTATCAGTCAGTTCAGTTGCTCAGTCGTGTCCGACTCTTTGCGACCCCATGAATCAAGCAGCACACCAGGCCTCCCTGTCCATCACCAACTCCCGGAGTTTACCCAAACTCATGTCCATCGAGTTGGTGATGCCATCCAGCCATCTCATCCTTTGTCATCCCCTTCTTCTCCTGCCCACAATCCTTCCCAGCATCAGGGTCTTTTCCAATGAGTCAACTCTTCGCATGAGGTGGCCAAAGTATTGGAGTTTCAGCTTCAACATCAGTCCTACCAATGAGCACCCAGGACTGATATGCTTTAGGATGGACTGGTTGGATCTCCTTGCAGTCCAAGGGACTCTCAAGAGTCTTCTCCAACACCACAGTTCAAAAGCGTCAATTCTTCAGCACTCAGCTATCTTCACCATCCAACTCTCACATCCATACATGACCACTGAAGAAACCACAGCCTTGACTAGACGGACATTTGTTGGTAAAGTAATGTCTCTGCTTTTAAATATGCTATCCAGGTTGGTCATAACTTTCCTTCCAAGGAGTAAGTGTCTTTTAATTTCAGAGGGACTAATAATTCAGACAGGCAGAAACTTTGGGAATCCACCCTGAGGCTGCAGTGAATGGCTGTACACAGCTGTTTTCTTGTTGTTCCTTTGTCCTTTCGTGGCTTTGAGTAAGTGTTTCTCGGTACCCTCTTACTTTGGAGAAGGAAGTGGCAACCCACTCCAGTATCCTTGCCTGGAAAATCCCATGGACAGAGGAGCCTGGTGGGCTGTAATCGATAGAGTCACAGAGTCAGACACAACTGATGAGTAAGCGCTCGCTCACTCATTCTTTTAATTCTCTCATTCCTTTGAAAGGATGAAGCCGAAGTGACCTGTAAAATGCTCACTTTCACTTGCACATTGCTGTCATACATTTGTAATTTTGGAAATATGAATGGACACGAAGCTCTGCATCAAGATAGCACTAGGAACCTCTCCTTCTGCCTCTCCAGGAAGTGGGTCATCGTCAGGTGTGTTCCACGCCTAGAAGGACCCTCTGGTGAAAAAGGCCCTACATTTGGTTTAAAGCATGTGGTCACTATTTAGGGTTTCCCTATCATTTTTTTAACAAGGAGTCCCACATTTTCATTTCATACCTGGCCCTACAAACCACGTATGCTTCTCTCTCTAAGTCAGGTTTGCCTGGGATATGGCTGAACTCCAATGGTAGGTGGACACCGTATGAAAAAGTCTCCCAATAATAGATTCATTGCAGCATCTCTACCTCTTCTGGTTCTTACCTAGCTCCCCAGCACCCTTAATGGCCATGACTCATAGCAGAGGGACAAATGCTATTAGCCAGGACTCGGTCTGATGCCAAATTTCCTGAGCTCAGCTGTCAGGCTAGCCTGGCGCACTCATGAAGAGACAGAACAAATGGAAGCACAAAGATTGTTGTCTGGACCTTGGTTTTAATAGTTGAAGTCACTTCCTCTGTTCAGAAAACCTGAGTGAGTTGAGAGTGATTTCCCTGGCCCTAGGGACTCTAACGGACCCAATAAGAAGCATGGAGCTGGTATTCTTATGCAGCTCATGCCTGTTCCCTCCCCACTTCTCCATTGTTCCAGATAAAGTCATTCACCTATTCCTACAACAAGCATCACTCGATTGCTCCAAGACTGTCCTAGGCATTGGGGATCCAAGTGTAAACAGAGAGACTCAGTCTATGCCTTCATGGATCTCATGGTCTCATCACAAAAGAGACCCAAATACCTCATCCAGCCATATGCACATTCACATGGGAAGGCCCAACCGCCACATTTCAGCCCTGGCACTTATTGTTATCCTCACTGGAGTGTCTGCTCCTCTCTTCTGCCAAACCATGCCTAGCTAACTGGATAGCCAGAATCCAGCTCAAAATCTGTTTCTATGAGGAGTCCTTCCCCTTCCAGCTCCATGTGGGTCACTCACTGCATTGCGCCTCTCCACTCAGCCGCCTCTGTGCTGCATCCACCTGGGGATCCAAGGGCTTTGGTGTCTCTGTGATCCTTGATGCCTCTGAGGATTATAGATTTCCCAGCTTGATAGGAAGTGCACAGATCTGGGATCTGTTTTCCTGTGTCCCCTCGTTACTGTTCCTAATGTAGCAGGTACTATTTGCTGCTCACACAAATTCATTGCCCTCTTTTCCTGGCCAGTGGGCCCCACTTTTGTTTCACCCTTTTCTCAATGCTATCTCACTTGGAAAGGTGACCTTTTCTCTATCCTCCTCACCCTAGGAAAGTGAGGCATAAATCTGAAAGGGTCTATGAGGATCCCATTTTTCTTCCATTATTGATTCAAAAGGGGTTGTATGCCCCAGTTTTAGCCAATGGGATGTGAGAAGAATGATGGAGTGGCTTACAAAAATAGATTTTCAATAGATAAAAATAGAATCCTGGGAGGAAATGGTCCCTTCATTTCAGTTGGATCATGCTATGTCTGCATAGGATGCATGGGACTATGGCAGCGATTTTGTGACCATGAGGGACACAACCAACACGTTGAGTGAACAATGATGGAGAGAACCTGGGTCCCGGACAACATAGCTGAACAGATATTAACCAACCTGAAACCACTCTACCTACTTTCAGGGTTCTTGCTATGTAATTTAAAAATTATCTTTATCACTTAATATATATTTATTTAGGTTTACTTTCTTTGTTACTGGAATGTCCTAAATAATAAATATGGTTTTGCCTATAAAATATGTGCCTTACAGGTTTTCTCTGACTAAACGTTGGGTACAGGGCAGGCAGGCTGGCAGATCCCCTTGGACCTGAGCTAATTAGACTGCTTGTAAGAAATATGAATGGCCCATCAGAAAAAGAATAAAGACATCCTGCTGTTTCTGAGTTCCAGTTCTTTGTCCCTGACTGTGATTTTGACAGGATAGAATAAAGGAAACTAAGACACTGAGGAGAAAAATCTTGACCTTGGTTGCACCACAAACTAAAGAAACTCAATCTAGACCACCTGCTTGGAACTAATCCCAAACAAAACTGGGACATAAGAAAAATCTATCTTGTTGAACCAAGATTCTTTTGTATCAAACTGTTCAACTCTTTGTTGTTGATGTTCATCCCAGGTAATTGTTCTATGCCCCATTTTCTATCCCTTGTTTTATGCTCAAGAGAAAAAGGGCCTACCCACAAATAGGAATGTTTGCATTTAAATTATTTTAGGGATAATTATTTATAGCCAAAAGAATGAATTTCTAATGGTGGAATTTCGGACTTCATTGGTTCTAGATGATCTACTTTTAGACAGGTAGATGTTCCCAAAATCCTACTATATTAGTAGCCATTAATTTCTCCTGCTTAGAGGCAGGCCTCACTCCTGCCTTACTCTGCTCTGACAGGTAAGCTTATCTTTGCTGTCATGACCTACTCTCTGCCCTAAGGCAGATTTTGGCTGACCCCTACTGGCCAGTGGACATTTTTATTTGCCCCAGTTAAAAAGTCTGAGCTGGTGAAAGGGAAAGAAAAGGATAAGAAGACCTGCAGCCATGGGTCTGACAGTGACCTATCCCCTCTCTGCCTCCCAGAAGCAGGAAGAAACAACAGCAACAAATCACTGTAACTAATGTAATGGAGTGGTGAGAACACTCTGGGCTACCCCCAGCAGGGTGGAGAAGCTCACAGATGTAGCAGCCGCCTTCAGCATTGCCCTGGCTTCAGGGAAAGAAGGACGTCTTTGGCTACAGGTCCTATTTCTCTTGGGGCTTCCCAGGTGGTTCAGTGGTAAAGAATTTACCTGCCAATGCAGGAAACATGGGTTTGATCCTTGGGTCAGGAAGATTCCCTGGAGAAGGGAATGGCTATCCACTCCATTATTCTTACCTGGAGAATCCCAAGGACAGAGGGGCCTGGTGGGCTACAGCCCATGGGGTCACAAAAAGTCAGACATGACTGAGCTAACAAACACATACATACACATCTATTTCTTCTGCATTCCCAAGTCTCACCGTGCTGAGAAAGTATAGTCTCAAAAAGACCTGAGAGGGGGGTTCACTGAAGGAGCGAAACTGCTTCCAAGGAGGCAAGAGAATGGTGAGGGAGGGATGCAGGTTCCCCTGACCACTGTTGAGCCTTCATGGTGGAAGCAAGGAAGGAAGGGATGAAGGGAAGGAGGAAAGAAAAGGAAGGAGGAAGAAAGGAAGAGAAGAAGGGAAGAATGACCAGGGGAGTAAGAGGGAGGGATGGAAGTTCAGGCGGAGAGGCAGGCCATCGCCTTCTAAACACGAGTCCCTGAGTGGAAGCTTCTCCTCTGAGTGTCTACCCAGCCTGTCTCAGGAGCCTCAGACAGGAAGGGCCTGGCAGGCAGGTGCCGATGCTAAGAGACCAGCCACCTCATCAGCCCACAAATCAGACGAAGACGGTGTAGACATGGACACTGCTCCCTGTGCTCTGCAGGCTGCTCCCTGCAGCGCTGACCTGCAACAGTGCAACAGGCGCCGAGACGGGAGGGCAGCGCGAGTTACCTTTCTCTGCAGTGAGCTAGAGGCCACACCAGGACGGAATCCACCGGTGTGTGCCTGGCTGCTGTGGGAACTCCTGCCTTGGGCCAAAGTGGCAGGAATGCAGCCCTCTGGGGTGACCACAGGGACTCATGTTTCCCATCTTAGCGCCACTAGACTGGGTCCCCTTGGGGTCCTGCACGGTCCCGTGCTGCCCCTGAGGCCTCTGAAGGTGGTGGGCTTCCGCCCTACCCTCACTTAAAGTGCCTGGTGGTTCCCAGTCTCCAAAAGCATCATTTTAAAGTGGAGAGAGCCTGAGTCACACACCTCTGGTGTCCTACAGCTTTCGAGACACACCTGGGCCGGTTGGAATAAAATTGCATGGTCCAGGAGAAATTTCTGTGATGACAGAAATGTCCCACATCTATGCTGTTCAATTGGAGAATGAAATGGCAACCCACTCCAGTAGTCTTGCCTGGAGAATTCCAAGGACAAAGGATCCTGGTGGGCTATAGTCCAAGGGGTCCAAAGAGTTGGACACGACTGAGTGACTTAGCATGATGTTCAATGCATGGCCAGCCGGCACACAAGGCTAGAGTGACTGATGCAACTGGAAAAAGCTGAGTTTTCAGCTTTGAAAGTGCAAGTGTTAGTCACTCCACTGTGTTTGACTCTTTGCAATCCCACAGACTACAGCCTCTGTCCAGAGAATTTTCCTGGTGAGAATACTGGATTGGGTAGCCATTCCCTTCTCTAGGGGATTTTCCTGACCCAGGGATTGAACCTGGGTCTCCCATATTGCAAGCAGACTCTTTACCACCTGAGCCACCAGGGAAATGTAACCTTAATAAGCAGAAATTTCAATTCAAAGATCCACATGTGGCCAGTGATTATCATATAGGACAGAGAAGGAAAACTTAAGGCCTCCCACAGTACCACCAGTGGATGCCAAGTAATAGGAGAATAACAGAAGAATAATATGGTAACCCCCTCGAGGAGGAAACCACTGAGGGAAGACAGCTAACTGGCGGAAATCAGAAGTGCTTCTCCATCAAACAGCCATTTTCCCACTAAAAGTTCCAAGCATCAGTGGGCTATACAAACCCAGAAATATGTGGCAAAAGGAACAGCTACACACATTTGTCAGCTCAACAAGAGGGAAGAGTGGGAAACATACACAGCAGGGTGGCAGAACAGAGAACCTGTCATTTTTCACTTACGTCCTGCAGGGATCCGATGCTGTGAAACAGACATGTGTGTGTGCTAAGTCACTTCAGTCATGTCTGACTCTGCGACCCTACAGACTGTAACCCACCAGGCTCTTCTGTCCGTGGGATTCTCCAGGCAAGAATACTGGAGTGGGTTGCCATGCCTTCCTCCAGGGGATCTTCCTGACCCAGGGATCAAACCCATGTCTCTTATGTCTCCTGCACTAGAAGGTGGGTTCTTTACCACTAGTGCCACTTGGGAAGCCGGTGAAAGGGGCAAAGATAGCAAATCTCAGTATGAACAGGCTTTGGGATGTATGATAAATTGGAACCTTGCTTGCCCTCTGTTTTGGAGGGTACCTGCTGTGGGACTCTCACAGGTCGGAACTTCAGTTTAATATCAGTAAGATCCTTCTGGGGTTTCAAAGTGCCTGGGCTGGGATCTGAGTTAGGCTTTTCTGCTATCACACAGCATGAAGATCAGGTCAGGTCCCAGCCTATCAGTGTCTGGGCAATTGTGTGATCTAGTGAGAACAAAGTCATTAGCCTCTCATTTGCACGTAGTTCAGGTCATTACTGTGGGCAGGAATCCCTTAGAAGAAATGGAGTAGCCATCATGGTCAACAAAAGAGTCCAAAATGCAGTACTTGGATGCAATCTCAAAAATGACAGAGTGATCTCTCTTTGTTTCCAAAGCAAACCATTCAACATCACGGTAATCCAAGCCTATGCCCCAACCAGTAACGCCGAAGAAGCTAAAGTTGAACAGTGCTATGAAGACCTACAAGACCTTTTAGAACTAACACCCAAAAAAGATGTCCTTTTCATTATAGGGGACTGGAATACAAAAGTAGATAGTCAGGAAACACCTGGAGTAACAGGCAAATTTGGCCTTGGAGTACAGAATGAAGCCAGGCAAAGGCTAATACAGTTTTGCCAAAAGAAAGCACTAGTCATAGCAAACACCCTCTTCCAACAACACAAGAGAAGACTCTACACATGGACATCACCAGATGGTCAACACCGAAATCAGATTGATTATATTCTTTGCAGCCAAAGATGGAGAAGCTCTGTACAGTCAGCAAAAATAAGACCAGGAGCTGACTGTGGCTCAGATCATGAACTCCTTATTGCCAAATTCAGACTTAAATTGAACAAAGTAGTGAAAACCACTAGACCATTCAGGTATGACCTAAATCAAATCCCTTATGATTATACAGTAGAAGTGAGAAATAGATTTAAGGGACTAGATCTGATAGAGTGCCTAATGAACTATGGACGGAGGTTCGTGATATTGTACAGGAGACAGGGATTAAGACCAACCTCGTGGAAAAGAAATGCAAAAAAGTAAAATGGTTGTCTGAGGAGGCCTTACAAATAGCTGTGAAAAGAAGAGAAGTGAAAGGCAAAGGAGAAAAGGAAAGATATACCCATCTGAATGCAGAGTTCCAAAGAACAGCAAGGAGAGATAAGAAAGCCTTCCTCAGCGATCAGTGCAAAGAAATAGAGGAAAACAACACAATGGGAAAGACTAGAGATCTCTTCAAAAAAATTAGAGATACCAAGGAAACATTTCATGCAAAGATGGGCTTGATAAAGGACAAAAATGGTAGGGACCTAACAGAAGCAGAAGATATTAAGAAGGGGTGGCAAGAATACACAGAAGAACTGTACAAAAAAGATCCTCACGACCCAGATAACATGATGGTGTGATTACTCACCTAGAGCTGGACATCCTGGAGTGTGAAATCAAGTGGGCCTTAGAAAGCATCACTACAAACAAAGCTAGTGGATGTGATGGAATTCCAGTTGAGCTATTTCAAATCCTGAAAGATGATGCTGTGAAAGTGCTGCACTCAGTATGCCAGCAAATTTGGAAAACTCAGCAGTGGCCACAAGACCAGAAAAGGTCAGTTTTCATTTCAATCCCAAAGAAAGGCAATGCCAAAGAATGCTCAAACTACCACACAATTGCACTCATCTCACACGCTAGTAAAGTAATGCTCAAAATTTTCCAAGCCAGGCTTCAGCAATACGTGAACCGAGAACTTCCAGATGTTCAAACTGGTTTTAGAAAAGGCAGAGGAACCAGAGATCAAATTGCCAACATCCACTGGATCATCAAAAAAACAAGAGAGTTCCAGAAAAACATCTATTTCTGCTTTATTGGCTATGCCAAAGCCTTTGACTGTGTGGATCACAATAAACTGTGGAAAATTCTGAAAGAGATGGGAATACCAGACCACCTGACCTACCTCTTAAGAAACCTGTATGCAGGTCAGGAAGCAACAGTTAGAACTGGACATGGAACAACAGACTGGTTCCAAATAGGAAAAGGAGTACGTCAAGGCTGTATATTGTCACCCTGTTTATTTAACTTACATGCAGAGTACGTCATGAGAAACGCTGGACTGGAAGAAGCACAAACTGGAATCAAGATTGCCAGGAGAAATATCAATAACCTCAGATATGCAGATGACACCACCCTTACGGCAGAGAGTGAAGAGGAACTAAAAAGCCTCTTGATGAAAGTGAAAGAGGAGAGTGAAAAAGTTGTCTTAAAGCTCAACATTCAGAAAACTAAGATCATGGCATCTGGTTCCATCACTTCATGGGAAATAGATGGGGAGACAGTGGAAACAGTGTCAGACTTTATTTTGGGGGTGTTCCAAAATCACTGCAGGTGATGATTGCAGCCATGAAATTAAAAGGTGCTTACTCCTTGGAAGGAAAGTTATGACCAACCTAGATAGCATATTTGGAGAAGGCAATGGCAACCCGCTCCAGTAGTCTTGCCTGGAAAATCCTATGAATGGAGGAGCCTGGTGGGCTGCATTCCATGGGGTCTCTAAGAGTCAGATACAAATGAATGACTTCACTTTCACTTTTCACTTTCATGCATTGGAGAAGGAAATGGCAACCCACTCCAGTATTCTTGCCTGGAGAATCCCAGGGATGGGAGAGGCTGGTGAGCTGCCATCTATGGGGTCACACAGAGTCGGACATGACTGAAGTGACTTAGCAGCAGCAGCAGCAGCAGCAGATAGCATATTTAAAAGCAGAGACATTACTTTCCCAACAAACGTCCATTAGTCAAGACTATGGTTTTTCCAGTAGTCATGTATGGATGTGAGAGTTGGACGGTGAAGAAAGCTGAGCGCTGAAGAATTGACGCTTTTGAACTGTGGTGTTGGAGAAGACTCTTGAGAGTCCCTTGGACTGCAAGAAGATCCAACCAGTCCATCCTAAAGGAGATCAGTCCTGGGTGCTCATTGGTAGGACTGATGTTGAAGCTGAAACTCCAATACTTTGGCCACCTGATGAGAAGAGCTGACTCATTTGAAAAGACCCTGATGCTGGGAAGGATTGGGGGCAGGAGGAGAAGGGGACGACATAGGATGAGATGGCTGGATGGCATTACTGACTCAATGAACATGGGTTTGGGTGGATTCTGGGAGTTGGTGATGGACAGGGAGGCCTGGCGTGCTGCGATTCATGGGGTCACAAAGAGTTGGACACGACTGAGCGGCTGAACTTACTTACTTACTTACTTACACGTCATCAACATGACTGGGGAGGCTGTTCTAGGAAGAAAGGTATACATTCCAGACAAGCAGACAGAGAGAGGGTATCACAATTACTGGGGGAGCCGACAGCATGAGGGGGCTCACATTCCACCCCCTGACCTGTTCTTCGTCTGCTGTCCCTTATCTCAAAAAACCAACCCACCAGCTACTCATGTGACTGGAGGGAAAGCTGGTAGGGATCACCTCAAATACTTCCCAGACACTTTTTCTTCACCCCCATATCAAATCGGTCATTAAGTCCTGCTGGTTCTACACCAGAAATGTTTCCAAACCGCCCTCATCATGGTCTTCACTACCTCCTCAGGGACACTTGCCATTTCTCAGCAGGACTGCTATGTCCTTTCACCATCTTCCCTCCCTCAGTCTATTCTCCCTCACTTGCTGGAGGTATCAGACTAAAACTCACTCAAGAAGTGTGGTTCTATTTAGCCTAACGGGCAATGCCAACACCCCTCATTGGCAATCAAGTCTTCTCTGGAGCCAGTCATAGGGTTTCTCTCCAATCTCCCCTCAAACAAGTCTGCCACACAGACCCACACTTCAGTCCACCGTGCTTCTTGCCATTGGCTCTACACGCCTGTGTCTTTGACACACCATCCCCGTGCCTAAGATGCTCTTCTCTTCCCAACGAACTCCTCTTCATTCTCCAATAACCAACTCTACCACTCCCACCTCTGTGAAGCATTTTTGGATGCAAGGGGAATCAGACACTTACGTCCTCTGTGCTCCCAGAAACTCCTGTGCAGACTGTGTTTATGTGTTCCAAGGTCTGTCTTCTCTTTAGATGGGGAGCTCTGAGCTCCTCAGTGCCTGGGAATATGGTCTCTCAGTCATTTCTATTTCCCGCTCACCTTGCGTGTCCCTGGAATATATAATGGGTATTTGATAAATAAATGAATGAATGAATGAGTGAATGAAAAGTAGTTTCATCAGACTAAAAGCACAAGACTGCACTTCTCAAGCCCTAACATGCACACAAATCACCTGGGGAATCTAATTGCTAAAGAGCACAGCCTGACTCACCAGGTCAGAGTAGGGCCTAAGAGTTTGCATTTCTATTCAGCTCCCAGGTGACGCTGATGTGTTGAGCACGCATCATGGTGACCACACTTTCAGTAGTCAGCACAGACCTCCTGTAAGTGGGGAAACACAGAAACCAAACAAACCTTGTCCGTCGCCCAGCCATACCCAAACACCTCTCAGAACGATGCTCCATTTATTGATGTGGGTGTATGCTAAGTGAACATATGCAGAAAAGATGTAGAACAGCACCCTGTATTGTTTGAATATAACTAGATAAATTTAAGCATACCTTGTTTTATTGCTCTCCACTTTGGTACACTTCACAGATACTGAATTTTTTACAAATTGAAGTTTTGCGGCAACTCTGGGTCAAGTACGTCTATTGGCACCATTTTTCCAACAGCATTTACTCACTTGGTGTCTCTGTGCCACATTTTGATAATTCTCGCAATATATCAAGCTTTTTCATTATTAGTATGCTTCTTCTGGTGATCTGTGACCACTGATCTTTGGTGCTACTATTGCAAAAAGATTATGACTCTCTGAAGGCTCAGATGAGGGTTAGCATTTTTCAGCCATAAATCATTTTTAATTATGTTCATTTCTTTTGAGACATATGGCTATTGCACCCTTAATAGACTACAGTGTAGTGTAGACTAACTTTTACATGCACTGGGAAACCAAGAAATCCTGGACTTGCTTTATTGTGATAATTGCTTTATTGTAGTTGTCTGGAACCAGCCCACAGAATCTCCAAGGATGCCTGTGATAGAATTTATCAGATAGATGGAAGGAAGGAAGAAAGGGAAGGGAAGGGAAGGGAGGAGATAAGAGAAAGAGGAGGATAAGAGAGAGCAGAGAAAGAAAAAGGCATATTTTATCAGTGTTGATAGTGGTTGTCTCTGGGGAATGGAATAGCAGGCATTTAATTTTTTTTTCTTTGTAAGTATCTGAATTTTCCCATTTTCTACAGTAATCATCCATTCTTCTATAACATTAAAGCTATTTTTATCTTTAAAATTCACCCAAGAATATACTTCCTCATTTTCTGTGCTTCCTAAAAACAAGGTGACAGCTCAGAGGGGGTCCTGGGTCCCCCATCAGGGGTTGGTCCATGGTCTTTTGCGAAGGGACGGTACAAGGGCAGGAAACAACTGTGACAAGCCCCGGGCCAAGCAGCAGCCACCTCCCAGAAAAGGTGCTCTAAACACCCAGAAGAGTGAGTAAGCCATCCTCACCACTGACTGTACAACCCAAGGCAAGAGGTGACCCTGGGTCTTAGGATAGAGCCAAACACTGTAGCTAAAATATATGTGTGGGTTTACAGAGAAAATCAAGCCAGTTCACATCTGTGATTGATAGGCCCGTGAGACTCTCACTCTTGTCCTCTGGCTTCTCCCCGGGGCTCTTTCTTTCTGTACAATGTTGCTTCACTTTCACCCTCTTTAAATAGTTTAAGTCTGTAAGATGCTGTCCTTAATGAATCCTTCCTTCTTATACCACAGGGACATGGATCACCCTGATTATTTGAGTTTTTCAAACAGGAAAACAGGCAGAGAAAGGACCCAGAGAGAGCCACCAGTGTCACGTTCCAGCCCTAAAGCTGGAAGAGCTGTATTCTGGAAGAAAATGTCTGATCTTATTTCTCTCTATGCCTTTCTCTTACTCCTCCGGGAACCAGAACCCAAGGCCTAGGTAAGGGTCTTATAAACAGAGGTCTAAAGGAGGGGAAAGTACATCCAAGAGCAGCTGGGCCCTCCTGCCCAATCCAGCACCGTGGGCCCCACGAGCACACAGCCTCTCTTTGTGAGCTGGGGCCACGGTGCTGATAAACAAGGCCAGGGTCACACGCAGGTACTAGGGGATGCCAAGCTGCCATGGCAAGGAGATTGAAAGCATTTGATGGCTTGAAGTTAAGCAGTCTATTTCTCTCTCACGTAATAGTCCAGGGTGGGTTTTCAGGCTGAAGGCACAGCTCTGCTCCACGTGGTCATGCAGGACCCTAGCTGGTAGCCATTCTACAATCTCCAATGCCTGACTTCCTAGGCTCGCCGGGCATTGCCTTTCCAGGCAGCCAGAAGGGAGAACGGGTGTGGAATGGCATGATGGGATGTGTCTATGGGCCGGGTCCAGAAGGGGCCATCATCACTTCCATTCAAGTTCCACTCCTAGGTCCCAGTTCCGTGTCCACCTCTAACAGCAAGGGAGGGGAGTCATGCAGCAAGCTGGGAGCCCAGGAAGAAGAGAGGGTGCATTTTTATGGACAGATTGCAGCTTCCACTACCTCATCACCTAGAGTCAGACCCCAAACTTTAGGGTCACAAGCGATTACTAGGCACCTACCTACTATGTGCCAGACCCCATACGAGGCGCCAGAGGCTCAAAGATGAGTAGGACACAGTCCCTGCCCTTGTGGGGTTCCGCCACAGGGACTGCAGAGAGTCACTGAGACCGGCAGCATAGGGTCTGGGGGAGAGGAAACACCACCAGCCCGGTGGATGTGTACTCAGCAGTTCTAAGACAGATAATAAGAAGGCGGATTTGTGCTCCACGGACGTGCTAACAGGGACTTGTGGGACTCTGTGTGTGATTCCTTGGGCATGTATCTGTGCGCAGAGTGCCCCAGAGTAGGGGTGTGTGTGTGTGTGTGAATTTGAATGTGGGGAGGGGCACACACACTGAAGTGTTTGATGTATATCAGGCATGTAGGAGAGAAAGAGAAAGGGGATTAAACAATATTCAGGACTACTCAGCATCCTTAGCTGACGCGAGCATTTCCTCTCTATTCTGAAGACCAATGGCTACACCATCTAGATGTAGAAGTCTAAATAATTTTAAATGAACTTTAATTCTCCCTTTAATATTCTCTATTCTTCTAATAAAAGCTCTAATTCAAAAAAATACATGCACCTAGTATGCAGAGAGTAACATGGAAACTTACAATACCATGTGTAAAATAGAGAGCCAATGAGAATTTGCTGTAGCACTCGGAACTCAGCGGCTCTGTGGCCGCCTGAAGGGCAGGAAGGGAAGGGAGATGGGAGGGAGACTCAGGAAGGAGGAAGCACGGGTGTACCTATGGCTGATCCTTGTTGATCTATGACAGAAAACCACAAAATGCTGTAAAGCAATTATCCTTCAATTAAAAAAATGTTTTTAAAATACAGGCACTTCAATGTTCATAGCAGCACTGTTTACAATAGCAAAGACATGCAAGCAACCTAGATGTCCATCAACAGATGAATGGATAAAGAAGACACACCATATATATATATACACTATATATACACCATATATATATAGAAATATTTTATATATAGGAATATTATATACAGAGAAATATACATATAGGAATACTCCTTGGCAATAATAAAAGAATAAAATAATGCCATTTGCAGCATCATGGATGGACCTACAGATAGTCACACTAAATGAAATAAGTCAGACAGAGAAAGGCAAATATCATACAATACCATTTATATGTGGAACTTAAATAATGCTAGTGAACTTATTTACAAAACAGAAATAGCCTCACAGACATAGAAAACAAACTTAGATTACCAAAAAGGAAAGATGGAGGGATGGAATAAATTAGGAGTATGAGATTAACAAATACACATTACTATGTATGAAATAAACAAGAAGACTTTACTGTATAGTACAGGGAATTCATTGGAAAAGTCCATGATGCTGGGAAAGATTGAGGATAAGAAGAGAAGGGGACAACAGAAGAGATGGTTGGATGGCTTCACTGACCCAACGGACACAAATTTGAGCAGACTCTGAGAGATCATGAAGCACAGGGAAGCCTGGTGTGCTGCAGTCCATGGGATTGCAAAGTCAGACACGACTTAGCGACTGAACAGCAACAGTGAATTGCGTTCAATATCTTGTTATAGTCTATAATGGAAAAGAATCTGAAAAGGAATATATATATAAAACTGAATCGCTGCTGTATATATAAAGCTAACACAATATTGTAAAACAACTACACTTCAATTTAGTAAGTAGACGCTATGAAAAAATATATAGTCTCTCTTATTCTTAGATTTCTGCCCCGAATGACTCAGTTCCATGTTCCAGAGTTTCCTAAGCTCCTCTCCTGTAATCCTCTGGCCAGTGTCTCAGCCTCTAGCTGTCCTTCAGCCTTCCGTCATGCTGGCGAGGGAATAGCAGCCACCCCTGAGTGGGGCCCAGTGACCAGTGGTCCAGGCCCCAGAGGGCCTAGATGGCAATGCATCTGTTTGGGTGCTTTCTCAAAGACCCAGATATCTGGGCCTTCCCAGGAGGGCTCACAGCCCTACACAGAACCAACGTGGACTGGACCGTTTCCCCAGAAGAACTGGCAAGTAGACAGCACTGGGTGATTTTCTGTCCAGAAACACAAAGGCGCTATGGTGTAGGAAGAACAAGACTCCAGGCGGATGAAGGATATTGCACAGATTAACAAGTTCAGGGAGAGTCGGGCATCTTCATAGAGGGGTGGAGACAAAGGGCTTGGGCTGGAGCAGTAGCCCACAGAGGACAACCAACGGGTAGTGATAAGCGGAGGGGGTCCATGAGCTTTCAGTATTTTTAGGCAAAGAGCAAGGATCGAGGCCATTTGGTTCCAGTAGTGGAAGCTAACTGCAAAACCAAATGAGTTGTTCCTAACAGCAGGCACCTCAGAGAGATACTCAGGTCACTCTAGGGGACCCCACTCTCTGCCCAGCACTTCCCCTCCTGGGGGGCAAACCTGCCAGGCAACCTCTCCCCAGCACACAGGCCTCCTCCTGTTGGAGGATGGAGAAGCAGTGGGACAGGGTCACACCCCCCCGTCCAGGTGGGCTCACCCTCAACCCTGAGTCTGGCTGCGCTGTGGGGAGGAGAGAAAGCTGTAGACGTATTAACTATAATAATAAAAAGTAACCACAAGGATTTGCCCCAGCTGCACAGGACTGTTTAGCTGCAAGATCCTTTAGTTTCTACTGTCACTGCCACCACCCACCCCTGCCCCGTGTCCCCGGGTAGCTGGCCAAGGAAGGGAGGAGGTACCCTGCTCCATCCCTCATCCGCCCAGGCTCAGGCCCACGAGGGGCCATCCACACAGGCTCTGGCCCCGGCTCCCACCACTGGCACTGTGGCCTTTGCCTGGCTGTGCCCTTCCCCCTTGCTGGCATGTGGCACACTCCCTTGATGGCCCTGTCCTGGAAGGAGGCACTGTCCCCACCCCCAGGGGCGAGAGGGATCCTCAGAGGACGTTCAACAGCTGCTCCTGCCTCTGGGAAGGACAGGCGGCTCCTGAGTCATTGCAGGCAGATGGGAGCCTGTCCTATTTTTTTTCAAAATACCCACAAGAAATGCCACCATCTGCTTAGGTAGTCAAATGTGTCTGATGATCTGACAAGGCCAAATGGGGAGCCGTGACAGCACCATTTACTGCTGGGACCAGCAACCGGAGAAAACGGAGAGGACCCCTTCTCTCAGAACAGCAGGCTCCAGTTGGCAGGGCCCTTTCTGGGGAGCTTTGCAGCTTCCAAGGGTCCTACCTGTGGAGCTTGTAAAAAAAAAGCACTATTTTTTAAATGTGGGTCCCGTCCTCAAGACTCAGCAGGGGTAGGTCTGGGGTGTGATCTGGGCTTTTGTGGTTTTGAAAAGGCCTGCAGGTGTTTCTGGTGCACAGGCAAAGTTGAGAGGCCCGGGGCTGCATCATCTCACTACTTCCTCATAGAAAGAAAGATGTCCCTGAGCGATGGAAGACATGTACTGTCATTCCCAACTTGTAAATGAGAAAACTGAGGCTCGGGACACGTAAACGACTTGCCCAGGCTAACACATTTAACTAAGTTTAGATTAAAGAGCAAAATCAGGTCTCTGGTCCACGTTTCCCCATCTCACCACACTGCCCCATCAGAAGAGGGATGGAGAGGAGGCTAGGAAGCTCTCCTTGCTCAAGAATGTACTTCCCGGGGAGGGTGGGTCCTGTGAGTCACTCACACCTTGGTTCATCTAACAGTGTTCAGTCAAGTCAAATTTCCACATCATTGTGGGGAAAGACAGCAAATCAATGAAGTGGAGGTTATCTTTCCAAACTTCCAGCAGTGTCAATAGAAGACCAGCCCCATCCAGGAGTGGTACATGTGCCCCATAACTGTTTAAGGCAGTTTCCAAACTCTTCTGATGCTAAAAATCTCCTGAGATACTTAATCAAACTGCAAATTCTTTGTGGGGAAAAAAAAAAATTAAAGGGATAAAAGAAAAATAACTGAGTCAGAATCTCCAGGAAAAGGATTGGAGAAAACAGCTTTAGCAAGTGCCCTGGTGATCCTTGTGATCACAGAAGTTGGGGAAATTGTTCTAAGGCCGTGGTTCTTCACAGCACTGGGCAGAGATTTCAGCATGGCAGGACTCCCACTCAGTACTTACACCTTTAAAGTTGTCCTTGGGGCCTCCTAGGTGACAGGAAGTGACATCTAGAGCTGGATTTCTTAGCCTTGCATAATTGACATTTGGGACAAGATCATTCCTTCCTATGAAGGGAACTGACCTGTGCATTGTAGAGTGTTTAGCAGCATCTGCAGCCTCTACCCACTAAATGCCAAGAGCACTTCCTACCCAGCCATGATGATCAAACCATCTCCAGACATTGCCCAGCACCCTGGAGGACAAAGTCTCCCCAAGCTGAGAACCGCTGGTCTAGTGGAAAGGGTGGGGACCCGTGAGTGCGGTTGGCTCTGCTCCCGGACACCGTGTGCACTGAGGCCACACTTAACAACTTCTTGAAGCCTGAAGACCTCCATCTGTGAAACAGGGCTGAGGCCCGTCTTGCAGCAATGTTGTGAAGATGGATTACGATCCGGAACATAAGGATTCTGATTCACTTAGTAAAAAGCATCCAGAGGTGGAGGGACTTAGCCATGTGTCCCCTAAAGCATTGAGGATTAATCCAACAGTGAACCACATAAAGGCCTTGTTATGGACTGAAGTGCATCTGCCCCACGCCACCCCCATCCATATGCGGAAGTTCTAACCCCCAGTATCTCAGAGCATGACTGTACTGGGAGAGAGGGCCTTCCAAGAGGTAATTAGTTACTGAGCCCAATGCACAGTTAGGGTGGGCTCTAATCCAATCTCATGAGTGTCCCTAAAGAAGAGAACATGTGGAAACACAAAGACACCAAGGATATGTGTGCACAGAGGAAAGCCCGCCTGAGGACATGTGAGGAGATGGTCATCACCGTCTCCACTAAGGACAGAGGCCTGGGGGAGAAACCAACCCTGCCAACACCTTTGTCATGGACTTCCAGCCTCCAGTACTGTGAGATAACAAACTTCTATGGTTTAAAGCCACCCCGTCTGCGGCATTTTGTGATGGCAGCTCGGGCAAACTCATCCAGGCCTCTTCCTTGACTCTGCCACCAAAGCAGACACTTGTCCCAGATCCTGCTCTTGGCAACGACCGTCTCTACCACTGTCTGGTCATCTGGCTCTCATTTCCCTCCACTCTGCCCCGGGAAGGGGTCAGGGGGTCAGGAGGGAACCACACAGGCCCTCACAAGCAAATCCCAGGGTGGTTAGGTAATTAATCTTCCACATCCAACACGTTCACTCACTCTCCAGTCTAAAGCCCTTTCAGGGGAGCTTAACAACAGTACACAGGACTAAGCCTCCAGCACGGATTCCTCGCTAAATGTAGGTTTTTCCACTCAGGGTAATCATACTCTCTGTGCCTACACCACAGTGATAAAAAGCCATCTAGATGAAGGTATGCTTTCCCAGCATTTAATAATCAGCATTTCAGTAGCACCTGGTTAGAAATTTGATTTTCTGGAGAGGGCACCTGGGGACCAGGCTTTTGTTAATAATTTAAGAGCAATATACCACACAGGTGACCCTCCATGGACACAGGACATATAAAGATATAGAGCGTGTCCTAAAAACAGCTTTCACCTACCTCCGTCCTGCTGGGATCGGGCACAGTTATAACTGCTGCATCCACGAGCAACCCTGTGAAATGATGCCTTTGTTATTTTCACTGTAAATGAGGAAACTGAGGCACCGAGAAGTTCTGCATCTTGTCCGAGGTCCACTGTCTTGGGCCAGTGAGTGGCCAGACCAGGAGCCAAAGCCAAGGCGTATGGACATCCTGAAGAGAGGAAGTGGGTCCTGTTCGTTTGGGCTGCAGCGCCCTTCCCCACACCCACAAGGCCGAGCACACAGGTGCATCCACTCATGCCACTCCTGCAGCCCCAACACGAGAAGCGTGCTCGTGGCAAAAGCATGAGTCTGTGGGGAGTCCTGACTCCTCCACCAAACAGCTGTGTCATCCCAGGCCAGCAACTTGTTTCTCTAAGCCTGAGCTTCCTCGACTGTGAAAATGCAAACACCCCTCACAGGCTATTTTAAGGCAAGAACAGGAAAGTCTCAGTCATAAAATGCCTCGGGGGCACCAGGCACCGAAGTTCCTCAGAGGACGTGTGTTCTCTCCCCTCCCCATCACTTCTCACGGAAGGACTTTGTCACCAACTCTTCAGCTGGGAAAAGACTGCTTCTCATGTCAGGTGGCGTCCCTCGTGGCTCAGACAGTGAAGAAGCCGCCTACAGTGCAGGAGACCTGGGTCGGGAAGATCCCCTGGAGAAGGGAATGGCTACCCACTCCAGTATTCTTGCCTGGGGAATTCCACGGCCATAGGACCCTGGCGGGCTACAGTCCATGAGTCACGAAGAGACACGACTAAGTGACTAACTTTCACTTTTTCACGTGTCAGAAAGCATCCCCCAAGACCACTGGTGTCTCCAATTTGCTCAAAGGCTGGTTGACCAGCGCACGTAACCAGAGGCTGGTTATCTTCTGTGTTGAATTTGTCCCCCACCATTCCTCAACCCATATCAGAGTGTCCACCACATGCCCAGCTGTTTTAAGCCCTTGGATCTTTCAGTGAATTAGACAGAGATGGGCTGCTGTCCTTAGAGAGCACACGCTCCAAACACAACAAACTGTGTTTGACTGGTTGCTTAAATGCGGGGTCCTGTCTACAGGGTCCTATTCACCGGGTTCTCTCCCAAGGACTGCTCTGGTCTACAAGGGATTTGAGCAGAATGGATAACCGCCCTTAGAGCCTTGGTGGGAGGTTTCTTTTGTATGACCTGGAATCAAGCCTGTATCAGTTGTTAACAGCTGGGGGTTAAAGTGCTTATCCGAGAAGGAACATAGTACCACACCCTGTCTGCCATCCCCCATCCCAAGCCCCACAAGGTGTCCTCCAAGCGACAGGGAGTGGGGCTCACCATATCTGTCACAAAGTGAGGGGGGGACAGGAGAAAGGGTGAAACCAGAACCTTCGGGGCTTCTACTCTGACGGCGGTCTCTGGGCAGCCCTCTGGGGGGCCTCAGCCTCCTTGCCTTTCCTGGACGGGAGGGGAGGGGAGGGTTGGAGAGCCGGGGCCCAAGCCCTCTCACGGCTGTGAAGAAGACATCTAAATTTAAGTTTTAGAAACCAGACTTCTTTAGAAACCGCAGTGCTTCACCCCACTGTCTCCAATGTCATGGATACAGAGAGGAGTCGTTCCTTGCCTTGGGGAGAGAGAGAAATTGCATCTAGAGACATCACGTGGATCATCATAGTAGCATCTCTTATATTAAAAGAAAAAGAAAGGAGGAAAAAAAAACACCCTACCAAAGAGACAGCGGCCAAATTAATTGTTTTCCTGATTAACAAAACACAATTAAGCCCCAAATGCTGCCGCTCGGGGGAAGGTTGTTCGTGGTTTTTTCCGGGGACCTTTCTAGCCACCGAGCAATGACAGCTTCATTCTGATCCCAGCAAGAGGGGCTGAGAGAGAAATAACGCTGCAGACTCATTACAGCCACACTGTCTGATTCCTCTCCCGGGAAGCCAGCCCCAGCCTCGGATGGGGGGACGCAAAACAGAGGAAGTGTTCTCACTGGGCAGCAATGAGCCAGGCCAAGGGGCAGCCAGCAGCCCCAGGAGCTCGAGGGGAGAGGGAAGGTGGGTGGGAGTTGGGGCTCTTGGAGGACAGGGAACCTGAAGATCAGGGGGCCCAAAACTGCTCCCTGCAGAAACTAGCCTCTCCATGAGAACCTGTTCAATTGGGAAGGAAAGAAGGAAGGAAGGGAGGGAAGAAGGTGGAGAGGGAGGAAGAGATTGATTCGTGTACTTTCCTAGAACTGCAGAGTGGGGACAATGAGGCATATTCACCAGTTGTGAAAGTAACGATAATACTTATTATCAGTAAGTATTGATAATGATAATACTTATTAGTAATGATAATACTTATTTACTGAGCATCCACTAGGACTTCCCTGGTGGCTCAGACAGGAAAGAACCCACCTGCAATGCAGGAGACCTGGGTTCAGTCCCTGGATTGGGAAGATCCCCTGGAGAAGGGAATGGCAACCCACTCTGGTACACTGTGGTGGACTATAATCCCTAGGGTCACAAAGAGGCGGACACAACTGAAGTGACCTACCACAGCACTACCATTTTCCAGGCCTTCTGTTAAAAGTATCCAGTATCTCACTCCGCTTTCCCAATTATCCTGCTCATTTTAAATGTAAGTTCACAGAAGCTGAGTAGCTTGTCTGAGATCTCAGCTGGGAAGCAGATTTGCACCCATGTCTCTGGGACTCAAACTTGCATCTTGTCAACAAGAGTCTTAGCAGCATTTTCTCCTACAGGCTACCACCCAAGGCCCTGACCCTCTCTGGGACAAGGTTCAAGGCAGCAGGATTAGCTACTCCATCTGCCTGGCCAGCCCCTTTGTGCTGGTCCAGGGTTTCCATGGAGCTAAATGATGGTGGATGGAGAACGAACCCCTCGGGGCCCATGTCTACAGACACTCTCCACATTCACATTGACCTCTAATGCTGGAGATGCCTTTCCACTTATCGACATGGAGCTGGTGAGGTGAGAGCAGGATGAAAGAGGGAGGGAGAGCCAAGGGCAGAGGAAGGCAAAGAAGCAGGATGAGCCGGGCAATCAGCTGTAGTCCAGCCATGGCTCCAACCCCTTTGGTGGGCGGGCCCAGAACAACACAGGACCATCCCTGGATGCTCCCCACCGATCCAGGGCTCACTCATCCGAAGTCCTCAGCCACACGGAGAACCTCTGAGATCCAGGTTTGGAGCTGACAAAGCCTCCCAGGGAGGAAACTATGGAGCTTTATATAGGCAGTGACATGAAGCGAAGAACTCCAGACTTGGCTGGAGCTGAGTTTCAACAGCAAAAAAGCATCTTAAGCCACTTGACTGCATCTTAGCTCTTCAGATATTTTATGCATGACCTAATAGCTAAACCTTAATGAAAGCCAGTTACATAAATTTGGGGAAAACAGCAACAAAAGCACTTCTTATAACACAAGACATCAGCTCCTTTATTGTTTCATTGCTCTTGGCATAAATGAAAGTTACCGAGAGCAAGTACTCCACAGGGCTACATCATTTTGGTATCTTTCACCTTACTCTCAGGAGTACTGACTTCAAAGATCATTTACCATCAGCAAAAAGATAAAAAAATCTATCTTCAATATCCTTTTTTTTTTCCTCATCTCTTTCTTTTCTGATTCAACACTCATCAACTATTAGGATGCATTGCTCACCTTTATCTACAGCTCTGGAAAACAACATGTGTTCCAAAAATTACTTGGGCCACTAGACTCTAGACTCATGAATATACCACTTAAAAAGTCAAGGGAATGCCCTGGCAGTCCAGTGGTTAGGACTCAGCACTTTGACTGCAGTGGTCTGGATTCAATCTCTGCTTGGGGAACTAAGATTCTGCAAGCCACACAGAGAGGCAAAAAAAAAAAAAAAAAAAAGAAAGTCAAACAAGACTTCGAACAAATGTTATCATAAGGAAGTCCAAGCAGATGTATTAATATGTGGGCTTGGGAGAGAACTCCAGTTGTATAACTAGAACTCATGATTTGGTGTTGGACTTCTTGGACTCAATTCCTGGTTCTACCACCCACTGTTTGTGTTTAAACAGCATTTAAAGCAGTTTAAGCCTCCTGACTTCAACCCAGCTCTTCAGATACTTTAGGAATCAGAGAACAGCCAGATGTTAGTGAAAGCTGTGAATTTGGGTGTGGCAAGCATCTTAACCCAAGCCTCAGTCTCCTAAGGCGGTAATGGTATCTGTCTCAACCACTGTAGGGATGTTACAGGAACCAATCCTTGCGAAGCACTTGGCACAGAAAACACTTGATAAAAGGAAGCTATCATTACTGGATTTCTGCTATGATAAAAAAAATATTGGAAATAATTGGACTGATGAGTCAGGATTGTGAATGTTTATTGTTATGAAATCCATGGCCAAGGTCAGTGGTGAGGCATTGGCATGAATGTATTAACATTGGCTTCTGCCTCTAAGCCTCCTGTGACATCACTTGACAAAAACTGCCTCCCTCCCTCACTCACTCTGGGCTCTGCCTTGTCCCTTTCTGTGAAGTGGGGTAGACCACCCTCTCTCCGAGGGCCTGTCCAGCTCCAATGCTGTGCCCTTTGGTGGGGGAGAGAGGCAGTGGTGAGGGGCAATGCATGCAGGGAGGATCTACTGCATCTGCACTGGTGAGAGAGGGAAACTCTTGCCTGGAATTGATCCCTTTACCCCCGGCTGGCCAGTTCTCATTTGTTTCACGTTCTCTCCTCCTGCATGAGGCTGCACCAACTTCCCTTGGTGGGGCATGAGTAGCTGGGGTGATATGATGAGGACCATATTGTTTCCTCACACACATATGTGAACACACACACACACGTGCACACACACCTCCTCTTGTGTCTGATGCCTTGGTAGCAAAGGCAGGATGATTTAAGTCTCCTCTGGGGGTAGTGTCTGTACCAGCTGGTGCCTCCAACAGAAGATGCTGTTAACCCTCCCTCAAAGGGTCTGGAATGAGAACAGCTGGATTACTGGCAGGAAAAAGAAGAGAGAGAAAGCAGACCCCCCCACCCTCATCCCACCTCCACTCCACTGGACCAGTTGTCTTGCTCGTCACTCAGACCCAATACAAGCTGATGCCGGGGCTCAGCAGAAATGGAGGCAGGGGATATGCGGCCGCTGGAAGGCCCTGTCCCACCTGGCCTCCCTGAGACATGCTCCCTCAGGAAGAGAGACATGAGGGACCGTGTTTGGTGGCTGAGTCCTAAACCCTGGCTCACTGTCCTTGCAACCAGTAGACCTGAGCCTCAGTGTTCCTAGCTGGTCGTCACAGTGGCTGCTCGGATCCTGCCTGATCACAGGGAGATCAAGATTGAGATAATATGCACAATGCAAAAACGGTTCAGAGAACCAGTCCCAAACCTCAAGATGGGGAGATTGGAACATACCGTTTCAAAGCAGCAGCACCCAGGGTGAACCTGCCACATTCGGTTACAGGGTTCAAAGACAGACACCTCCCCAGGGGAACGCTGCCTGCCCCATGGCTCCTCTGGGGCTCCGGGTATGGAGCTTCAGACCTTCTGTGCAAAGACAGCCGAACCACTCCCTAGTATCTCCTTCCCTTCAGACTTGCGATCCCCTGCTCCCCACTCCCCATCTCCGCCCCCAGGAGACTGAGGACAGGGGGCTCTCCTACACAGGTGCTAAATCTCCGGTTCTGCTCCCTTGCTTGATAAACAAGCATTGTTTGTTTCCCCATGTCCACCACAGCCTCCGGGAATAGGGCCCTCAGAATTCCCCACCCTGGGACTTCCCCAGGGGTCCAGTGACCTCCCAATGCGGGGTTCGCTCCCTGGTCAGGGTACTAGATCCCATTTGCCACAAGTGAAGATCCCACATACATGCAGCAACAAAGTCAGAAGATCTCAAGTGCTGCAACTAAGACCCGGTGCAGTCACATAAATAATAAATAAATAAATCTTAAAAATACTTTTGTAAAAAAAAAAAATCCCTGATCCAGCAGTGAGAGCCAGAGGCTGGGTTCCTGACTCAGGGGCCACCACGCGATCAGTCCTCAGGCCCTCTCTGCTTCAGGTCCCACGTCTGTAAAATATTGACAATCATCCCCATCCTACCTAATTCCAAGGGATGTTTCAAGAAGCAAAATGAAGGTACTTGGGGTAGGAAGTATGATTTAAATGTAAGCTATTTGCAAAGGTTTTATAACTCTTTCGTATTACTTTTGCATGGGATTATTCTGGAGTAAGAAGACCTCTTCAGGAGTTCTGCTATCCTATTGGAAATTAATGAACCACAGAAAAGTAACAATAAGACTGGGGGTGGGAAAAACAAAACATAACAAACAAAAGCCCCTTCTGGAATCCAGGGACCGAAAGTCTTCATGCCACCTCCAGAAAAAGTCTTTCCTCTCTGGAATGTGACCTTCATCACGGGGGAGGTAATGGTACAGAGGGGTCAACATGCTGCCCAAACAGTTCCTGTAGGACTCACCATCTTTCCTCTCATGGAACTCTTTCCACTGCTCCAGAGCTTGAATAAAAAGGCCAAGAAAATAAGATTGTATAAAGTCATATCTATGCCCCCAGGTCTTAAGCATCCACTAAGAGAACAAGGTCCAGGCAGCTGTTCTGAGCCATGAACCTTCGGTCTCTCAAGCTAAAAGGATTCTCCAGAGAAGACATGATGTTGATCATGATGATGAGCCACTCTCATGACCATCACTCATTGAACCACTCACTTGACCTTGTTTAATGATAGCTTCACAACCTCTTTGTGAGGTTACTAGTAGCATCAGTCAGAGCAACAGCTCTCAAATGTAAGCATGCTCCAGAAGCATGTGAAGGGCTTAAGAACCCAGATTGCTGGGCCCCACCCACACTGAGTTTACCCTTCAGTCAGTCTGGGGTAGGGCCCAAGAACTGGTATTTTTAACAAATAAGTAGATGGTGCAGATTGTGCTGCTGGGAATCATACTTGTAAGTTAGGGTTCAGAAGAGACTCCATTCAAATGAAGTTCCAAAATCACTGTGGACAGTGACTGCAACCTTGAAATTAAAAGACACTAGCTCCTTGGAAGAAAAGCTATGACAAACCTAGACAGCATACTAAGAAGCAGAGACATCACTTTGCCAACAAAGGTTCATATAGTCAAAGCTATGGTTTTTCCAGTAGTCATGTATGGATGTGAGAGTTGGACCATAAAGAAAGCTGAGCGCCAAAGAATTGATGCTTTTGAATTGTACTGCAGGAGAAGACTCTTCAGAGTCCCTTGGACAGCAAGG
Source organism: Muntiacus reevesi (assembly GCF_963930625.1). Lineage (NCBI taxonomy): Eukaryota > Metazoa > Chordata > Mammalia > Artiodactyla > Cervidae > Muntiacus > Muntiacus reevesi. The sequence goes on along the minus strand of NC_089254.1, from coordinate 90,646,608 downwards.
AGATCAAATCAGTCCATCCTAAAGGAAATAAAAACTGAATATTCACTGGAAGGACTGATGCTAAAGCTCCAATACTTTGGCCACCTGATGCAAAGGGTTAACTCATTGGAAAAGTCCCTGATGCTGAGAAAGGTTGAAGGTAGGAGGGGAAGGGGACGACAGAGGGTGAGATGGTTGGATGACATCACCAACTCAATGGACATGAGTTTGTGCAAATTCTGGGAGATGGTGAAGGACAGGGAAGCCTGGCATGCTGCATTCCATAGGGTCAAAAAGAGTCGGACACAACTGAGTAACTGAACAACGACAACCCTGGGTTATCTACCCACAGCCACACAATTTAAAAAATAACTGTGCTGAGGCTCCTATCTAAGTCCTCTACCGATGCCAAATCTTTCACACATTCCTGGTTGCCTCATTGTCTCTTGGGGCTGAACCCAGGGAGGGTAAAGTGTGCAGGGCTGACCCTGAATGCATCCAGTGTTTACAGCCTTTTGAAGAAGGTCTGAGGACAGGACAAGGGAAGGAAACAAAACCAAATGTGTGATACTTGGAAGAGGCCTGATGGCCACTTGGGTAAAATTCTGCAGGAAGGAGAGATTTACAGGAGTCATCTGGGCTTGCTTTATTTCCATGCCCAGTTCCACCACTTGCCAGATGCAGTCCACATGGAGACTGTGCCTAAGGTCCCAAGTCAAATGATCACCCCATAAACTTGCTGTGAGGTCGACCTCCAAAACCCAGGCCAGGGCCACGTGACAGAATCCAAGTTGCAATGAAGTCAGTCCAACCCATGGCTGTGACTCAGTTTCCTTGTTTATTAAAGAGGAGAGTGATTCCTGTCCCCTCGAGGCCCCAGTACAACTGTGTAAATAGCAGAACTTAAAAACAAATACTCAGCACTAGCAGCTCCTTTGTATAGGTGTTTTGTAAACATCCCTGACTTCACCATATCAGTGATGTGGAGCTCTCTGTGGAGGTTTGCAAAGCACTTTCCAAATGTGCTCCTTGCTGTTGATGTTGGCACGAGCTTTAAAAGATTCCTGAATGGAAGTGTTTCCCGTAGATTTTAACTCAATCCTCTCCCCTAAAATTTTTATTATAAGAGAAAATAAATTGACAGTTTTGCTCAGTGGCCATCCCATTTTAGCAGCTCCGTCTCCCGGCCTTGGCACCTCTACGCTTGCTGCCACTGGCGGCCACGTCAAGCACTCATTAAAGGCAAATTGGGTTTTTAAAAATAGTGAGACATCTGCATGTGGTGTTGTTTTATCATTACAATTAGGCAAATGGGCTTCTAAATCAAATGCGAAGTGATTTCAGAAGGATTTATAGTCGGCACAAGACAACAGCGCGGGGCCGGCCCTGGACAGGTCAACTGCATCCTTGCACATCATCCAGCGAAGCTACTGGAAAGGGAGCCCAAGGGAGAACTTGGCAGCAGCATTTCTACTCTGTCCGCATCACATTCACAGTCCCTGTGACTCTACGGAGGGTGATTCCTGGCTCTTCGAATCCAGCCTGTAAAAGACAGAATCCTCTCACCTGTGCCTGCCTGGGTGTGTGCTAAGTCATTTCAACCGTGTCCAACTCTGGGCGATCCTATGGACTACAGCCTGTCAGGCTCCTCTGTGCATGGGATTCTCCAGGCAAGAATACTGGAGTGGGTTGCCATGCCCTCCTCCAGGGGATCTTCCCAACCCAGGGATCGAACCTGCATCTCTAACATCTAACCTGCATTGGCAGGTGGGTTCTTTACCACTAGCGCTACTTGGGAAGCCCCTCTTGTGCCCTGACCCTTCAAATTTCAGCCAGCAGGGGAGTGTCTATTTACTCTACCTTTGGGAAGCACCAGCCTGCCACTAAATCCTGGGGATCACCACCTCCATTCTGCCCCAGATAAACTTTTGAAACTCCAAAGGCAGTTTTTCAGAGCCAATTGCCTAGAAAGAAGGGGTCAGTGATGGTTATCTATAAGCACCTGATCAATGTGTTTGACGTCTGGTGGTGTTACTCAGTCGTGTCTGACTCTTTACAACCCCTTACATCTATCATCCCCTTACACAGTTAATATTCCCTTACAAAGAATCATGCCTTCTAAAATCAGACAGTGAGATCTGTGTCATCCGTTCAATTCCCCTTTTTTGCCATGGCTACCAGACATCTCAAAACTAAATTTAATATTCAATTGCTGTCACTTAAGTAGCCTGGATTTTTAGTGTAATTATCTCTGCCCCTTCTTCTCTATGGTTTTCAGCTTCTATTTTATGTCTTATTGAGCACATGCCAGCCTCAGAGCTAACATTAACCCTCCCTTTCAGCAGGGGTGGAAAGGATCTTACAATGTTTCAGGGAGCTGGAAGTGGCCCAAATTCATTAATGAGCTGAGCCATAGACCAGTGTTCCTAATAGAGTTCTTAGGGTGTTAGAATGATCCCAGAAGGGAAGTGAAAAGAGACCTCTGATTCTATTTATCGAGTGTCCTCTCTGTCCCAGTCACCTTTAAATATCTGATTTCATCTAATCCTCACCACGAACCTCTGAAATCAGGTCAGTCAGCTTCTATAACCCTCAGTTGCCTCATCTGTAATCTGGGAACAGGTTTCTTATTCAAGTTCTCATGGTTAATTAATGGGGCTGGGATTAGCTGCATGATACATCTGACTTCAGAGCACACCCCAGCCCAGCCTACATAGTGCTTTTATGGGAAACAGAGAAGGACACAGCTCTGGCAAGACCCACTCCTACAGTGCCAGAGACCCTGCTGATCATGAAAAAAGTGTGTGTTCTACAGTCAGGGGCAAGTTAGAACCCCACTTCTTCATTTTCAAAAACAGCCCTGAGACAGGCAGAGATAATCAGTCCTCACCAAAATCTTTGTTCTTCTTCTTTTGGGGCCATATTACTCAGTCCCTGAGTCCTTAGGTGGGGCCACGTGGCCGGCACCACGTATATCCGGGGCATTCCAGGTTGTGCTAGTAGTAAAGAACCTGCCTGCCAGTGCAGGAGATGTAAGAGATGTGGGTTCAGTCCCTGGGTCAGGAAGATCCCCTGGAGATGGGTATGGCAACCCACTCCAGTATTCTTGCCTGGAGAATCCCATGGACAGAGGATCCTGGCAGGCTTCAGTCGATAGGGTCACACAGAGTCAGACACAACTGAAGTGACTTAGCACATACGTCCCATATATATATATCACTTCCCAGCTTGACCTGTAAACAGCCCCCCACCCTGTCTCCCCCTCCCCCTGGCTGAACAGAACACGTTGAGAATGAGGGAAGGATGGATTCCCAAATTGAGAGGAGTCTAGAGTCCTTGAATGACTTGGCGGAGCTGAGCCCATTTCATCTCCTTCAAATTGCATTGGACTGTGATATGAACAAGAAATAAAATGTGATTGTGTTAGGCTCCTGAAATTTGGGGGTTGTTTGTTTTGGGGGGTCATTTGTTATGGTGCTTGATTCACCCTACTGCAAACCTAACCATGTTTCTTCCTTTTAACAGGCTTGCCTGAAAAGATTCCAGGGACCTAAGTTTAAAAACTTAATACAGTTCTGATTCAGGAGGTTGTAGGGAGGACATGATTCCGTTTCTTTGTTCCTCTAACTGAAGCTGTCCACAAATCACCCCTGCTCGAAGGAGCTTCAAGAACATTTCAAGTTAATCTGCCTTTCTGCTCAGAGCGTCAGTCATACCTGTGAGTCATAGAACTGCAGGGTGTTCGACCTGAAAGGCACCTCTGACATAATTATCACAAATTTGGAAGATAGGAAAACGAAGGCCAAGATGTCTAGCTTGCCGGGGGTCTCTGAGCTAAGACTAAAACCCAAGGCTGGTGACTCTGGACCCAGGGCTCCTGCTCCCCCTGGATGGATGGAAGCCAGGTTCAGGCGGCTGAAGAGAGGAAGGCAGCCCAGGCTTGTCTGTCAACCCTCCCGGGGAAGCAGGGAGAGTTCAGAGGAAGGCTGCTCTGTGGATGGAGTCCGCTGGTGCCCCCCACTGGACAGACTCCGTCCTCCACCTCCAGACGCGTCCAAACTGCAGGATTCCAAACGGAGACATGGAGCTATGGCAACGCTCTCTGGGTGTCCAAGGCCACAAGCAGCGCCTGTGTTAAAACCCCTTTGAGATCGTGAGCTAGTCCCTGGCATGTCCCCGCATTTTCCAGTCAATGGATCCCGCCTCCCATACAAATGTATGTCACTTCAGGCAGGGACACTTGAGTCTACTTCCCTTTCATGCCAAGAGCAGGGAGCGCAGCTTCCCGAATCACAGCCCCTCTCTTTCCCCTCCCCGACTCTGCTTCACCGCCTCTGTGAAAATAGAGAATGTCCTCCCTCTAAGGTCCTGTCTCTTTTCTTAAAAAAAAATTTAGTTTCCAGCTCTCCATGAAATTAGCATTTGTCCTCTCTAATTGTATTTGTGGACGCATCAGAATAGAAAAGAAAGGAACCCAGGAGAAAAAGAGGTAATAAAAGCGTCCATCTAAATGACACCCGGGTGGAAAATGAGAAATGGGGCCCAGAGGCCAGTGGGCTTGTTGCAGCCTCTCTGCAGGCTGCCCTGAACAAAAGCTTGCCGGGGACGAAGTGCAGTCTGGCGGTGGCCAGCGTGCTGAACAGGGAACCAGAGAGGAATTGTTCTCTATTCAAAAGGCAATTTTCTCCGAGATGGCGAGGAGCCTCTGCCTGACACTGAGACTCAATTTCCCAGCTCTTTAAAGCAAATGATTAAATAATCGTGGTAAGTCAGACATGACATTGTATCTCACCAGTTCCCTTTGTGTGTGCATTAGTCACTCAGACATGTCTGACTGTTTGCGACCCCATGGACTGTAGCCAGCCAGGTTCCACTGTCCATGGAATTCTCCAGGCAAGAATACTGGAGTAAGTTGCCATTCCCTTTTCCAGGGGATCTTTCTGACCCAGGGATCGAACCCAGGTCTCCTGCATTGCAGGTGGATTCTTTACCGTCTAAGCCGCAAGGGAAGCCCAGTTCCCTTTGCAGAGGCGCAAAACCAGGCCCAGAGAGGGACAGGACTTAACGTAAAATCACCCTACTGAGACACTCAGCCCAGAGCTTAGGGCTGTCTCCTTTTTCCTACTCAAGAAATACAACTCTCCATCTGCCAGAGGCGTAGTCCTGTCCATCCCCAGAGGGAAAGAACAAGAAACATTTTAAAGTACTTCTGCCACAAGATTTTAGGAACCAAGAGTTCCAGTGAACACTGAACATGCCATAAGCGGCTGATTCCAGATGTCTTGGATGAACTCAGAGATGTAAGTCAGGGGACTCGGGATTCTAGACAAATCTACCATAATTCCCATTGTGGGTAATGAGCCTGGTCATCCTGCTCCATAAGATTAGCATGAAAGATCTGATGAAAAATATAATCCAAAATTTTATCTTGCTTTGTTTCTGGAGAGGAGACCCTTAGGGTGACTCTCAACCAATTTCTTTATTCACAACCATTTAAAACAGATGGACTCATAGAAGGTACATGAAATGAATTTCAGAACTCTGCTCCCTAAACCAGCTTGGAGGCTTACACAGGAAGTCGAAGACCCGCAGACTCCAGAACATTCTCAGAGCATAAAAGGAGTTTCTTAATTATTTATAAAATGGCTGTTTATTCAAGTACCATCCTCTTCATCATATAGGTCTATGGCAGCTTCTTGATGGATAACACTGCATCCTGCCCACAAGTCCCTTCCTCTCCTCAGAAAGCCTTGAAAACAAGATCTTTGCCTTGTTTCCTTCTGTATTCTCAGCAATGAGGACATCTAATGTGTCATAGGTATTCAGTAGGAGAAGGCAGTGGTACCCTACTCCAGTCCTCTTGCCTGGTAGATCCCATGGACAGAGGAGCCTGGTAGGCTGCAGTCCATGGGGTAGCTGAGCGTCGGACCTGACTGAGGGACTTCACTTTCACTTTTCACCTTCCTCCACTGGAGAAGGAAATGGCAACCTACTCCAGTGTTCTTGCCTAGAGAATCCCAGAGACAGGGGAGCCTGGTGAGCTGCCATCTATGGGGTCACACAGAGTCGGACACGACTGAAGCAACTTAGCAGCAGCAGCAGGTATTTGATAAATATCTGCTGAATGACTAAATGAATAACATTACCCTGCTTTGTTCTAAGATTCTGTTTTTTGTTTATGTTACTATCCATCCATCATACATCTCACTAGAATGAGACTTCCCCTGAGAGAAGACACCTGTCTTATTCCCACCATATCATCATTGCCAATAATAGTATCTGACCCATAGTAAGTGCTCAATAAAGAGATGTTGAATGAATGCTTCAGATCCCTTGAGCTAGGAATTCTGTTTAGGCTGGGGTCAAGGTGATTATCTCAATCAAGAAACCTACCTGCCTTCACTCATGTGCAAGAAGTTGGGATACTTTTTTAAAGGTATAAAGCATGTACCTTCCTCCCAAATTGCTCAGAGACTCATAGGGGAGATGGAGACCTGAACAAATGATTGCAAATGCCTCGATAAGGTGTGAACAAGATGTTTTGGAGGTACAAAGCAAGAAGCCATCTCTAATTCAGACACCAGGAAGTCTTCAGAGAGCATGTGATACTTGAATTTGTTGTTGAAGTAAAACAGAGAGGTGAAGATGTAGAAAAAGACACTCAAAGAAGGGACGATTTGAAAGCAAATGAGTGTTCAAGAAAGAGTCTAGTTAGGAGGGAGTGTGAAAAGGATGAGGCTAGAATTTCTGGTCCAGGCCAGGTCATGATGAGAAGTTCAACTTTGGTCTATAGGTCAAAAACTCCCAAACTACTCAAACTGAGAACAATCTCTCCCCCTTTTAAAGAACTCTTTGTAAACCAGCTGTATGAAGGTGAAATATTCATTCACATAGAACAAATAAAACTTCAAAGTCCAAAAACGTATGACATCCCTACTTTTACTCCAGAAACATGAAACAATGATCAGCAACTACAATTAAAGAAACAACTAATTTCTGTGCTTCACTGACTGTCATTTGATAAGTATATCTTTTAAGTTGTTTGACTAGAAAACAAAGAAACAGATAACTGTGTGACATACACAAGACTTATTACAAATCTGTTTTGTATTGCATGGATGGCCACAGCATTAACCTGTATGAAAAAAATGACACACCTGTCTCCTGGACGCACTGGTAGTTGCATGGAGCACATATGTGGGTCACTGAGCCCTAGTTCTACAGGGCGTCCTCTCCAGGTGGGGAACCACTGCTAAAAGTCATAGGGAGTCATAAGTGATGGTGTGTGAGTGTGTGCTAAGTCACTCCAGTCAAGTTCGACTCTTTGCAACCCTATGCAGTGTAGCCCGCCAGGCTTCTCCTCCAGGCAGGAATACTGGAGTGGGTTGCCATGATCTGGCTGTTAGCCAGCAGTTAACTTGCAGATTGGAGAAGGGTGCTCTGGGGTACTGGAACAAAGGTGTCCTCATTTGTGAAAGACAGTTGGACAGAGGCAAGGATCTCACCCCACTTCTTGCTCCACACCCTACCCCAACTCAGAAAAACAACCACCAAGCAATAGCCCATAGATACAGTGAACCAAACTTCCCTCTCTTATTGATTTTCAACCACTGAGCCCTGACCACCAGAAAAGGGGAAAAAGGCTTAAATGAATCATATGCAGTCTTGCAGGCTGGGCCTCACACTCTTCCAAGCACTTAACATTTTGGTGAACTTCCTTCTAGACTTTTCCCTGGGTGTATCAGGATCACAGCACCACATTCACTTTTTCTTCCCACTCTCTATATTATTCATACTGCTGTGTCATAAAGCATTTTTCTAAACACACGATTTTTAGTTGTCACATAATATTCCACTCAAGAATGTCCCGTAATTTACCATGCTCCGGTTGTTGGACACATAGAGGGTTTCCAATATTTCACTATTATAAATAGCTCTTTGAGGCACATTCTCGCACATAAATCTCTGTGCACATCTCTGATTATTTCCTTGGGGCGGATTCCTAGGAGTGTGATTGCTGGAATGTTTGCCATTTTGATGGATCTCACACTGCACTGATCCCCCCCGCCTGGTGTTTTAGTGGCAAAAGATAAATACCCATGAAGGGACGCATGTAGGGGGAAAAAAAAAATCTCTAAGCGAGCGCCGCTGATATATCTCAGCAAAAAGGAAATCCTTCCCAAGGGCTAATCTGGGTGACAAGCAAAGCTAGTTATTTATTCGTGGCATTTAACTGACCCCTTCTGTCCAAAAGGGACTGACCTCAAAGAAGAAGAACTCATATATCATATGAAAATGTCAGAGGGATTGGGGAAGAGAAGACTGCCAGTGGTGCAGGGACTCAGCAGCCCAAGACCCAAGGAGCATGACAACAGGCAGAGTAGGCGGGCTTTTCGCTGTCTGCCCTCCTGCCGCAAGGATTGCCAGATAAAACACAAGATGCCCCGTTAAATCTGAATTTCCAATAAACACCAAATCATTATTTTAGCAAGTGTGTCTCATGAAATGTTGGGGACATAATATACTAAAAAAAAAATACTCCTCTGAAATTCTAATTTAACGGGCATGGTGGATTTTTATTTGTTAAGTTGGGCAAATCTACTGCACCATTATTGCACAGGAGCTCTTAACAGCAGCAACCACACCATTTGGTGAATGTGGTGAACGTGAATTGAGGGGATATAGCGTGGTGTCCAGGAAATTGAGAGCACTAGTTTAAAGGAGGTAGGGCTGCAACTTGTTACCAATGAGGGGATTTATTTTACAGGATCTCAGCTCAAGGATCTCTGCCCTCGAGAAAGCCTCAGAGAGGGACTACCCTGGTGGTCCAGTGGTTAAGGATCTGCTTGCCAATGCAGGGGACATGGGTTCGATCCCTGGTGCAAGAAGATCCCACATGCTGTGCAGCAACTAAGCCCACACATCACAACTACAGAAACCTCATGGGCCTACAGCCTGTGCTCAGAAACAAGAGAAGCCATCGCAATGAGAAGCCCATGCACTGCAGTGGAGCCCCCACTCTGCACAACTAAAGAAAGCCCACAACCACAGCAACTAAGACCCAAAATAAAATAAATAAATAAACACAATTTAAAAAAAGAGTCACAGAGAGATCCAGAGATACTGAGGGGGCTCTGATTGCAACCTCTTCAGGACACAAGCCTACGGGGGCACAAGGATTGCTGGGCAAAGAAACGAATTTGGACCACACCAGACTAAGGCTATGCCCATTGCAATTTTTCCAGGAGGAACATGAGGGAGGCAGCTACAAACAAACTGAAAACTAGTTCTCTCCCAGACCTTGCTTCTGCCAGCAAACTGCTTTATTTAAGAGAGGAGAAGGAAAAGAAAACACTCTCCCTTTACACACACACACACACACACACACACATGCAGGGCCCGTTCCTGTGGTCGTGCCTTGGCAGTCCCTCGCACAATATGCTCTAAATTAATAGCTTCGGGGAGATAATGGTTTATAAAGCAGAAGTTTGTATGCAACCAGGGAAAATGCTCTGCTCCTCATTATACAGCTATATTTTTCTTTTGCAGTCAGATTATGGGCAAACAAGGTTAAATGCACACATAGACACACACACACAGAGGCAAATAGGCTTCAATTTTCTGCTGTGTGACCCGCCACCTCAAACTCCCTTCTTTGACTTTGCTTTGATGATTTTTCTTGCTTCCATATTTCTCCTTGTCCTTACCTCCCTCCTGATCTTCTCCGGCTCATTATACTTTGCTGTTGCTGGTTGGTTGCTAAGTCGTGTCCACCTCTTTGTGACCCCATGGACTGCAGCATGCCAGGCTTCCCTGTCCTTCACCATTATGCTTGGGCCTTGTTTATTTTCTTTTCCCCTTTATCCTTTTTCTATTTCTGTGCTTTCTTGGTTTTCTTATTCTTCATTCTTTTTTTTAAAGATTTTTTTTTATGTAGGCCACTTTAAAAGTCTTTATTGAATCTGTTACAATATTGCTTCTGTTTTTATGTTTTGGCTTTTTGGCCAGGAGGCATGAGGGATCTCAGTTCTCCAACAGGAGATCAAACCCGCACCCCTGGCAGTAGAAGGTGAAATCTTAACCATCGGACCACCATGGAAGTCCCTTATTCATTCTTTGTCTTTCTCTTTGAAGCAGGAGAATGGCCCAGTCAAAAATAAATTTAAAATCATAGAATGTTAGAAAAAGGAGGTGTCTTTGAAACCATTCTGATGCCAAGAAACCGAGGTTCATGAACGCTGAAGGGACTTTGTCCACAGAGCATGGTTTTTGAGTGCTTAGGATTGGGGTCCAATCAGCCCTCTCTCAGCTCAGTTCCCTTTCCACTGAAGCAAACTCTTTCTCCTAAGGTCTGGCATCATTTGGTTAAGCTGATGGGCTTTTTGTTTTGGGCTGAACTGTGTTCCCCAAAGCGATAATTCCATGTCCTAACCACCCCTCCTCCTCGTACCTGTGAATGCAGCCTTATTAGGAAACAGGCTTTTAGCCAATGTAATCAAGTTAATGCTCAAAATTCTCCAAGCCAGGCTTCAGCAATACGTGAACCGAGAACTTTCAGATGTTCAAGCTGGTTTCAGAAAAGGCAGAGGAACCAGAGATCAAATTACCAATATCCGCTGGATCATGGAAAAAGCAAGAGAGTTCCCGAAAAGCATCTATTTCTGCTTTATTTACTATGCCAAAGCCTTCGACTGTGTGGATCACAATAAACTGTAGAAAATTCTGAAAGAGATGGGAATACCTGCCTGCTTCTTGAGAAACCTGTATGCAGGTCAGGAAGCAACAGTTAGAACTGGACATGGAACAACAGACTGGTTCCAAATAGGAAAAGGAGTACATCAAGGCTGTATATTGTCACCGTGCTTATTTAACTTATATGCAGAGTACATCATGAGAAACGCTGGGCTGGAGGAAGCACAAGCTGGAATCAAGATTGCTGGGAGAAATATCAATAACCTCAGATATGTAGACGACACCACCCTTACGGCAGAGAGTGAAGAGGAACTGAAAAGCCTCTTGATGAAAGTGAAAGAGGAGAGTGAAAAAGTTGGCTTAAAGCTTAACTTTCAGAAAACTAAGATCATGGCATCTGGTCCCATCACCTCACGGGAAATAGATGGGGAGATACTGGAAACAGCAACAGACTTTATTTTCTTGGGCTCCAAAATCACTGCAGATGGTGGTTGCAGCCATGAAATTAAAAGACGCTTGCTCCTTGGAAGGAAAGTTATGACCAACCTAGATAGCGTATTAAAAAGCAGACATTACTTTGCCAACAAAGGTCCATCTGGTCAAGGCTATGGTTTTTCCAGTGGTCATGTATGGATGTGAGAGTTGACCTGTGAAGAAAGTTGAGCGCCGAAGAATTGATGCTTTTGAACTGTGGTGTTGGAGAAGACTCTTGAGAGTCCCTTGGACTGCAAGGAGATCCAACCAGTCCATCCTAAAGGAGATCAGCCCTGGATGTTCATTAGAAGGACTGATGCTGAAGCTGAAACTCCAGTACTTTGGCCACCTCATGCGAAGAGCTGACTCATTGGAAAAGACCCTGATGCTGGGAGGGATTGGGGGCAGGAGGAGAAGGGGGCGACAGAGGATGAGATGGCTGGATGGCATCACCGACTCGATGGGCATGAGTTTGAGTAAACTCCGGGGGTTGGTGATGGACAGGGAGGCCTGGCATGCTGTGATTCATGGGGTCACAAAGAGTCGGACACGACTGAGCGACTGAACTGAACTGAACTGAATCAAGTTAAGATGCAGTCATGCTGGAAGAAGCCGGGTCCTAAGTCTGATGGTCCGTATCCTTATAAGAAGGCTCTGTAAAGACACAAGAGCACTGAGATATACCAGAAGGCCATGTGACATGGGGGAGGGATTGGAGCAAGGCAGCTGTAAAATCTAAGGATGACCGATGGGCTGGCAACTTGGGAGAGAGGCAGGAGACCTCTCCCTCAGAGCCTCCAGCAAGAATCAACCCCAAGTTTGGACTTCTTGCCTCCAGAATTGTGAGAGAATATGTAAGTCGGCCACCGTGGGATCATGTGTTACAGCAGCGGCAGGAACTCATACACCTTCCCATGTTCACACTCAACAAACACAGAGCAGGCAGACTGGAGTCTACGGTGTGGATCTGCAGCCCCTGGGCCCAGGCTCTCCTCCCTCCTCTAAGAGCTGCCGCATCATCCTGAGAAAAAGGACCAAAGGAACATCTCCCACGACCAGAGGTTGGACCTGGGATTTCTGAGCTATAAGCAGGACAACACATGGTCCCTGCTTTCGAGATGCTTCTGTATAAAGAATACCATGCTAAGTAATGGCTGCAGGGCTTTCAAAAAGGAGGCCGGGCTGGGGAATTTGGGACAGAATGGATGCATGTATATGTATGACTGAGTCCCCTTGCTGTTCATCTGAAATCATCACAATATTGTTAATCAGCTATACCCCAACACAAAGTAAAAAGTTTAAAAATAAAAATTAAGAAAAATAAAAGCAACATCCATTTGATTTAACCTCCCCCCAAAAGAAAAGGGGGACCAGGCTGCCACAGCCCTAAATCAAGGGACTTCTGAACCTGAAGCTCCATCCAGGGGGGAAAGAAGAACAGCCCTTTATTTCCAGAGCAGGACACCCCTCAGAACCTCAGGGGATGACAGAGGGCAGGCCAACCATGAAGACACTTCTGTGAGCCTGCAGCTATCTGAGGCCTGGATGTGCAACGTGTCCCAGAGGAACTCGAACACTCCCTACAGCTGGCCTTAGCTTGACTGGGGCAAGTGAGGAAGGATGGAAAGGGGATTTGGGAGTTGTGAAGCGGGGAGTCCCACGCTGGCTGAGACCCCTCCTCAAACATTCACACACCCCGGGTCTGCATTGGGCCCAGCCTTTGAGCCCTTTGGGGCTTCCCGGGTAGCTCAGACAGTAAAGAATCTGCCTGTCATGCAGGAGACCAGGGTTCGATACCTGGGTTGGGAAGGTCCCCTGGAGAAGGGAATGGCTACCCATTCCAGAATTCTTGCCTGGAAAATCCCATGGACAGAGGAGCCTGGTAGGCTACAGTCCATGGGATCGCAAGGAGTCGGACACAACTGAATGACTTCACTTTTCACTTCCAGAATTCTTGCCAGGAGAATCCCAAGGACAGAGGAGCCTGGCAGGATACAGAGTCAGACACGACTGAGCGACTGAGTACACACACACCTTGACTCCCAGAACTGCGAAGCGGCTCAGCCAGATCCAGAGGGGAGCTCTTCTTCCTGTAGGGGGTGTGGAGAAAAATAGTTGCGGGGGGGCAATGGGGGAGGGGCTCTTCCAAAGCTGACCCTCGTATCCCCAGTGTCAGCAGAAAACAGGTGGCAGGGCCTAGCACTCTGGGCCCCGCTCAATTGTGACTCTGGGTGACTTGCCTGTTCTTGGCTCCAGGCAAATTAAAATGTCCTTTATATTTATAACAGGGACAATAATCCGCCTTAGGTTTTCAAGTCAAGGCAGAATAGAGTCAATTCTGCTCCCTTGTCAGATGCTAATCTGACTCACTGATAATGAAGAAAGGAGAAGGAAATCAGAGGGGAAAGCCAGGTTGGTCTGCATCATCAGAGGATTTGCAACGGAAGGGGGGCTTTGAATTAAAATTCAATATTAGGAGGTAGGGAAATCAAATGCAGAGAGACTGGCCTGAAAGTGATACAGGAGTTGATGGGGAGAGAGAGAGACAGAGATGGGGGTAGGTGGAGGGGGAACGACAGCTGTGCTGGCTTAAGGAGAAAAGAATTGGAAGAAACGGAATAATAATGCTGTACATCTGAAATCAGATTACAGATTCCCCTCCTGAATCAACTCCGGGGAGAGCGCTGGGGGCAAACTGTGGGGGGTACCAGATGATAACAGTGGATTTTCCATGAGCCTTTATCTTTTATTTTAGTTTCCCCACTTAGTTTGTGAGTTTGGGCTCTTCTGGGTGGGGAGGGAGGTCAGCAAAGCTTAAGAGCTGAAGGAGAGAAGCAGGGGGAAAGAACGAACAAATAGCACCTCTGTGTCTAGCTCGAGAGAAAGTGCAGAATCAGATTCGGTTGCTTTTGCCCCATGTCTTGAATTAAAAGATTAAACAAAAAAGTAGTGTCTCTCTCTCTTTTTTTTTTCATCCAGAAAATGGAGAGTACAAAAAAATGTTCTATTCCCAAAGTTTGAGTTTACATGTCCTGGCATGTCCCTCCCAAACCATCCCTTGGGTGTATTTGTTTCTATTTTGGGGGGACAAGTACAAGCTCTTTAAAAAGCTCTAGAGACCCCCAAAGTGAGATGTGAGTACATCGCATGGCATCAATTTCAAGGCAGACCATCCCAAACATGCCCTCCAAATTCACTGAAAACTCATTGAGCTGTTGGCACATGATGTGGGAAAAATAAAAACCAGAGGGAATTGTATTTATATAAGGAAAACCTGTCCTACTGTCAAACGATTCAAAGGGTAAGAAAGTGATTCCTTCTACACTGAGCTTTGGCCAGGGTCCCCTCTCTTCTGCCCGTTGGCTGTCATTTTCTAGACCAGAGCTGCTCCCATGCTGGAAGGTTCCTGCCTTGGCCTCCACGTTTCTCCATGTTAAATAAAACTGGGTCCCTTGACTTCTCCTCACTGTCTTAGTCTGGGTGGCTATCACAAAGTGCCATAGACTAGCTGACTTATGAACCGCAGAAATTATTTCTCATAGCTTTGGAGGCTAGAAGTCCCAGATCAGGGTGCCAGCACGGTTGAGTTCTGGTGAAGCCTTCTTCCAAGCTGCAGGCTGACTTCTTCTTGTATTCTCACTTGGTAGAAAGGGGGTGAGAGGCATACGAGATGTAAGTTAGATAAAAGTTAAAAGTGGGTACCAGCGCAGGACCAGGTAGAGGGCACTTTTCTGCCCTACTCCCCCTAGCGGTCATCACCCAGAATTGTCAGTATTTATTTGCCTTTGGTGATGCCTGCTAGAGAGGGACCCCTTGAGAATGGGGATGCTCAGCTAAGCCTTGCATCCCCAGAACCTACCATTGCATCCATCCTTAAGACAGGAGGCTCACAAGAACAAACATCCCAGGACTTGCACTCTGCCTTAGGCTGCTTTGGGCCCTGCAACTCTCTGAGGTTTGCCCCACACAAAAGATCCCCCTGGTTAAAAAAAAAAAGTCCTCCCTGGAGAAAGCCCAGCTATTTCCTGAGTGCCACCTGCCACATGGGTTAACCCAGCCCTAGACTTCTCCTTTATGGCCAAGCCCATTTCAACCACAGCTGATGTTCCATCTGACCCTCAGAACCGTTGAGAAATGAGGGGCAATAAATCGCCATCCACTGGCCCAGCCCTGGCTCGCTGCCACCACCATCACCTTGGCCGCCACACCTCAGAAGAAAGACTTACCGGAGCTGCAGATGATGCCGAACTTCAATTAGGCCCTGCTGGCAAATTAGTCACGCAGGGTGACATTTTCCAATCATGGAACATTAGCATCCTCCCTAATTATGAAATTGTGGGGCTGACTTGTTTGGGAGCAAACAAGACCCGTGCTCCCGGCATTCTCAAGCGTGTGCACAGGAGCACACACATCCAAGTGCATACACACACACAGGCTCATGCATGGGGTCACAGGGTCATGGGGTCATGGGACCATGAGGCCAGGGGATCTGCTTCTCCTCCAAGGTTGTTAAAAGTTGACTTTGCATTTTGCTTAGAAGAGGAAAGGAAAATGCCATGAAGGAAACCCATAAAGCTGAGGGAGCATTTCTAAGGATTTTGCAGATGAACAGAATTGCAGGAAACAAAGGCTGTAGTGCTAGGAGCATTAAACCAGTCTGAGACAATACCATCTGCTCTTTCCATTTAGACCTAATTGCCAAGGGTCCTCATTTGAGAGTGAGATATCTCAGGTTCACTCTGATGCTTGCCTACTCTGTGGCTTTGTGGACCTTGTTGGACCTGACCTCCCCACCCTCACCTGTAAAATGGGAACATCTACTTCTCCAAATTCATTCATTCAGCAAAGATTTACCGAGTGTCTCCACCACGCCGGGCACTGTCCGAGGCCCTGAAGACGGTGGTGAATGAGGAAATATAAAGGCATCTGTAAACATCTACACATGGCCTGGTGCTCTTATAACTTCAACGCAAGGATCCCAAGCATCATGGTAGAAAACACGGGTCACCCAGTGGTCAGCGAGTGGCCGCTGCCTACCAACACTGGCCTTGGGGTTTCCCCTGGTTACACAGGCAGCTCTTCCTGGTCAAGGGTCTCTTCTGAGCAGCTCTCCCTGCTGGAACCTCCTGATCGGTATTAGATAGTTTGTGTCACTAAAAAGGAATGAACTTTTAGAGAGTATGAAAAAAAATTTAAGTATACATGTGAGTAGCTATAGGCATTTCCATATTAAAAGTGAGGGAAATAAAGAGAGATTAAGTGATGGGCATGTTGCTGTTCTGTGCTCAGTCACGTCTGACTCTTCACGACCCTATTGACTGTAGCCCTCTGTCTATGAGATTATTCTGGCAAGAATACTGAAGCGAGTTGCCATTTCTTCCTCCAGGGAATCTTCTCAACCCAGGGATCGAACTTATGTCCCCTGTAGCTCCTGCACTGGCAGGCAGATTCTTAACCACTGAACCACCGAAGTGTTAGTTGCTCAGTCATGTTGGACTCTGCGACCCCATGGACTGTAGCCTGCCAGGCTCCTCTGTCCATGTAATTCTCCAGGCAAGAATACTGGGGTGGGTTGCCATTCCCTTCTTCAGAGGATCTTCCCAACCCAGGGATTGAACCCAGGTCTCCTTCATTGCAGGCAGATTCTTTACTGTCTGAGCCACCAAGGAAGCCCTATATGTATATGTAAAATACATATAATATATACACACATATGTATGTATGTGCAGGCTTATATAAATGTGCATGCTTGTGTATGTATATATGTGCACATGTGTGTTTATAAGTGTGTGTGTATATGTGTCTGTGCTCTGTGTTTGTGTTTATGCATGTGTGTGTGTAGTCATACCTCCACTTCCATATTCTGTTTATTTCAGAGTTATCTTAAGGTATAACTAAATACATTAATTTTCTAGCAGAGGGTCTAGCACACAGCGGACATCAATAAGCATTATCTATCAGTCCTCTTGCTGTCCTCGCTTTAAGACACTCAAAATTGATGACAAGCCAGCTCCTCTATACTGTACCACCAGTACTGCACTTCTAAAGAACACAGAAGTCTGCACTTGCAGCTCTACTAAAGCCTGACCACCACTCCACTTCTTCATAGGTAACACCACTACCTGACCAGTCCACTGTCTCCTGTCTTGAGGGTGACATGGTCAGATCAGAGGGGCAGAGACACCCACCACCTTGCCAGTGAGCCCAGTGCTGCCCACAATGAAAGTGGGAAAGACAGCTACTCATTAAGATTTACACTTCGCGGGTCCTCCTTCCTCCCACCTGAGGTCGCCGCTCCCCGCACATTTCAGGGCAGAACCACTTAAGCTCTGAGTGCCATGGAGCTGGCTTAGGCTTTTGAGCTCCCTGCATTAGCCTCCTGCTTGCCCACCCACTCTCTACTGCTCCAAGTGCACCAGTTCTAATTACCAGCCAGAGGCAGAACTTCCAGGCTATGTTCATTTCAAGCATTGCTCTCTCCCTTCTGAGTTGTATCAGAACAAAATAACCCAGACAGAGCCCCGCCCCCTCCCCTTGGCATCCCGCCAGTCGTGAAGACGTCACTGGATTGCCTCGGTTTTTTTTTTTTAAGTGCCGTTCCTTGTCGCCACAGATTGATCTGCCAGTTAAATATTTAGACGTGCTCATCTGCCTTTGTCATAAAAACACCTCTTGACTTTGAGCAATGAGCAAGGAGGCACTGCGGCTGTAGCTATTCCTGGCCTGAAACCTGGGGAGAGAGGGAGGCGGTGTTCAAAGGAGTACACCACCCCAAATCCAATCAACCCACCTTGATCGAGTTCAGCACACCCTCCAGATTTGGGAAGGGCCTACAAGGGGGAGCTCCTATCCTCAGATGGCCAAATTCCTGGGTTCTACTCAACCAGACCCCCTGGCCCCTCTCTCTGTCCTGCCCCAGCTCCCCCAAACATCAAATGGCTTTCCTGCCAGTTAGTTCATGTCATCTTCATAGTCTCTCTAAGAAAACCAAAAGTGCCAGCAATATGGCATGACACACAAGACCTCCTTTAATTGTCATGACACGATAACTCATGAGCTGAGATACCTCATCCCGATTTACTAGTGAGGCAGCTGAGGCTCACAGAGGTTAAATGAATGGTTGGGCAATGCTGCGCAGGAAGAGAGGGATCTGTGACTACAACGTAGGTATCCCAACTTCCACAAATGTGTTCTTCCCCCCAGATATCCAGAGAAAGTCACCACCTACATGGACCCTCTAAACTCATGCTTGATCACCTCGGCCAAAAAGTCCCTTTATTCCTCTGTAACTTCTGCAGAGGCGCAAGATCTTTCCTGGGAAATCTGGCTTGTTCCTGATCACAGGGAGAAGTCAAAGGCCAAACAGACTGAACCACTCAGCTCCCAGCTTGAACGTTTAATCTAGAAGGTACTTTTCAGAGCCGTGGCCATCAAAGCTCTGGGACACTGCTCTGCACGGACTGCACAGTAAGCAGACTGTGGAAGATGGGAGGTCATTAAAAACTCTCCAAGGGCAGTCAAGAAGGGTTTGAGGCAAGGTGAGGGCAAGAGGGTCCTACAATGGACCACAGAAGACAGAACAGCGTGGAGGCTATTTGAATGCTCCCAAGCACACAGTGCAACAAGCCCAGTGTTTGCGCTGATGGAAAAAAGAAAAGTTTGCAAAGAAATTCTTTCTTTCATTCCCCTGTTCAGTTGGAACTCTCTGAGAAGAAGGCTGAGTTGAGTACCGCATGGGATCAAAGTCTGCAGGAAAAGAAGCAACTTCTGCTCAGAGTGTTCACAGGCTCTGCAGTGAATAGTCAGATGGAAGGGGTCAGTTACTGGATCCAGCTGTCTCCCAGATGAGAAGACTGAGGCTTCAAGAGCATTCTGAGTGCCTTACAGAGAATTCTGTGCTTGTCAGTAGCAAGAGCTCAGAAGTCCCAACTCCCAACCCAGCTTACTAGTTCTATCTCCAATCCTTCTGTCTCTCAACTCTCTGTGTGTTGACTCTGAGTCCTTCACTACGGTATGTGTTCTTCTTGGAATGGATAGGGGCCTCAGATGGCTCCATCTTACACAATTTCCACTGGTGACATTCAAGAAAAGACTTCCCTCTCCTGGTCCATAAATTAGCTTTGCTAAAGTCACATCCACAATCCTCGGCTAAATCAATGCATCCATGATGGTGGAGGCACAGAGAGTGGAATCAACAGCCTCCACCAGAAGGACCAGAAATGGAAAAGAGGCAGTTTCCCCAAAGAAATGGCAGAAAAAAGAAATCGAGACAAATACAGTAGATGCCCACATACAAAACAACTCAGACAGTTGTGCTTCATGAGATTGTTTTTTTTTTTAACGTAATCTCAAAATTTTCTACAGAATATTTTCTATTTTAGATTCAAGGAACAGGGAAGAGAAAGCCAAACTTGGGTCTCTGATCATAACTCATATTTTCCAAGCTGAATTTTTTCAGAGAAAGCCTGCCTTTGGAGTCATCAGTAGCTGTGCTGAGCTGTTAATAAAGTAGCATGTTTCTCCGTTTGACTACTGTTTTATTATGAATGTGCTTCCCTCTTAGCTCAGACAGTAGGAAATCTGCCTACAACATGGTAGACCCAGGTTCGATTTCTGGGTCAGGAGGATCCCCTGGAGAAGGAAATGGCAACCCACTCCAGTATTCTTGCCTGGAGAATTTCATGGACAGAGGAGGTTGGTGGGCTACAGTTCATGGGGTCACAAAGAGTTGGACATGACAGAGCAACTAACACACTTTATTTTGAAAATCCTTTCTCTGTCAGATACCACCAGTGGAAGTTGTGTAAGAGTTGTAGGAGCAGGATGGTGAAAAACGAGATTTGGAGATAGCAAATCCCTGCTACTCCTTCAACCCTCTGTGCCCCCCACCCCGCCTGACTGGTCTTCTCCTGAACCTGCACTCATAAAAGCCAAGGGAAGTGATTAAGAAGAAGACAGGTGAGAAAAGTATGAAGTGGGATGTGCAGTCAAGGGAGGTTGGCACCTGCTCCTACCTGGGAGGTAGACTTCAAAAGATTCCAAACTTCAGAGCCCTTCCCTACCACCCAACCTCCACATCAGCTCCTTGGGAGGCTCTGTATTAGAAGAGTCTCACATTTCTCCAGAGAAGACATACAGATGGCCAATAGGCACATGAGAAGATGCTCAACATCATCAAAACTACAATAAGGTATCACTACACCTTGGTCAGCCCACTCCAGTATTCTTGCCTGGAGAATCCCATGGACAGAGGAGCCTGGCAGGCTACAGTCCATAGGGTCGCAAAGAGTCAAGTATGACTAAAGTGACTCAGCATGAATGCACACATCAGTCAGAATGGCCATCACTAAAAATCTATAAATAGCAAATGCTAGAGAGCACATGGGGAAAAAGGAACCCTCTGATACTGTTGGAGGGAATGTCAGTTGGTGCAGCCACTAAGGAAAACAGTACGGAGTTTCCTCAGGAAACTAAACATGGCGATACCATATGATCCAGCAATCCCATTCCTGGGCATGTATCAAAACAAAACTATAATTCAAAAAGATACATGCACCCCCATGCTCATAGCAGCACTATTTACAATAGCCAAGATAGGGAAACAACCTGAATGTCCATCAACAGAGGAATGGATAAGGAAGACGCGATACACATATACAACAGAATACTACTCAGCCTTAAAAAGGGAATGAAGTAATGTCATTTATAGAAGCATGGATGCAACTAGAGATTATCATCCTAGGTGAAGTAAGTCACAAAGGGAAAGACAAATACCATATGCTATCACGTATATGTGGAATCTGAAATGTGACACCAATGAACCTATCTACAGAACAGAGGCGGATTCGCAGACATAGAAAACAGATTTGTGGTGGCCAGAGGGGCAGGGGTTGGGGGAGGGATGGGGTAGGAGGTTGGGGCTAGAAGATGTAAGGGGTTACACATAGAAAGAATAATAACAAGTACTACTGTATAGCACGGGGAAGCTTATTCAACATACTGTGTTAAATTATGATAGAAAAGGTTTTTTTTTAAAGAATACATATATGCATATAGATGCATAACTGAATCACGTTTCTATGTAACAGAAACAGAACTTAACACAACACTGTAAATCAACTATACTTAAAAATAAATAAATAGAAGACTCTCAAAGATCACAGCCGATGATGTTGATAACACTGAACAATAGTGTTAGATGACCCAGGGATTAGTGTTGGTCCATCACTTACCAATTAAAGGACCTTGAGCAAATTACTTAGCATCTGTGATCCTCAGTTCCCTCATCTGTAAAATAAGAACAGCGGTTGTGACCCCCATACCCAGAGTTGTCTTGAGGAGTAAATGAAATAATGTCTTTAATATGCTTAAGCACTCAAAAAGTGTTAGGTGTCTTGTTGTTATTAGCAGCTGTGTATATGTTGAGTCCACAGACTGAAGAAAACGTATGGCTCAGCCAGACATGCACTGTTTTTCCAGTGAGCTATTTTAATGAATTAACCATAAACTCATTGAAAACTGGCGCTGAATAGTGTCCCCTACAATAATTATATGTTTTCTCTGTCAGCGAGCAGTCACAGTATAGCTACTCCTATGCTGAGTTTTTTTTCAATTAAAAGAATCCCCATACTCAAAAAAAAAAAAAAAAAAGGTGGAAAAGCACCAGTATACATCACAGTATGGTCTTTAGAGGGACTTAGATTCTGCGGACGTTATAGCTCAAATCCAAAGCTGAGTACTGGATTGCTATCATTTTCAAAGAATGACACTCTTTCTCTATTGCCCTTTACTACTATTGCTTACAAAGAAATTAGGTAGAATTCATGGCATCAGCAAGCATTAAATATCCCCATCTGTCCTGCTTACCCTAGGAGTTTTGCTCACCTGGATTTTTCTCTCCTGCCCATGATGGATGGCCAGGAGTCACACTGTCAGATTGACTTCCAATCCATAAATAGCTCTGCCATTTAGATGCCATGGGGATAACATTAATACCAAACACAAAGACTAAATAAAAAGCCTTTAGCAACTGAATGGCCCTTAGATTTCAGAGTTATTGATCCAGGGGAGCCTGCTAAGTTATTATGACTACAGTTCTGCTCTGAGAAATCTGTGATCCTGAGAAAAGTTAGCAGAAGTCACAGTCACCTTTAACTACAAAGTGCAGCAATGGGACTGTAGGGCCGGCTCACTGCCCCCTGCTATATTCCAAGGCCTGAATCCATTCGTCCACAGTCAGAGTCAGCTGGGGGAAAGCACTGTGACTCAGTTTCCCCAGACCAACAAAAGTCCCAAATTTACAGTACTTCTGACTTCTGTTTTTCATCTCCTAAAATGTCTCCAAAATGGGGTGACTATCACTACATCTCTGTATATGAAGAATTTACATAATGAGGAAATTATGGTGGAGTGACTTCAGTGCTCGCTTCCCTGATGGTTCAGTGGTAAAGAATCCACCTACAGTGAAGGAGACTCGGGTTCAATCCCTGGGTTGGGAAGATCCCCTGGAGTAGGAAATGGCAACTCACTCCAGTACTCTTGCCTAAAAAAATCCCACAGAGGAGCCTGGCGGGCTACTGGCCAAAGGGTCACAAAGAGTCAGATATGAGAGAGACGGGGCACACACACACAACTTAAGTGCTGAGTTTACTGTTACAGTGAAGGCAAGGAGCCTCCTATGGGAGCCTTCAGATTGGCTCCTGGATCCTGTATCCATCCATTTGCATCACCTCCTAAAGTCTTAATGGATTCAGGGCTCAGACTCCACCCAGCATTGCGAGTTGCTGTCTCTTAGAATTATTGATGCCCCTGTCCCTTAATAATCCCCCCCCCCCCCATTTCAGGCTTGGGCTACACTGAACACACTACCTTGGAATTAGGATTGAGCCACAGGCTTGAGGTAAGTACCAGTCAGCCTTGCCTGGAGCCGCCTGGAGCAATGGTGGAAGGGGCTGGCCTTGCATGGGTCCTGGCTTCTCTGGGCGTCGTGCAGAGGCAGTGGTGGGGCTGGGCTGCAGACTGGTACAGGGCGGGATTGTGTGTCAGCAGACAGACCCACACCCTGAGGTTCTCCTTTTATGGGGCAAGCATGACAGTGGCCTTGAAAGTAAGTTAGAACCTGACTGAATGTGGCTGCCAAATGCTCTCAATTTGGGTACCAGCTATTTAGCAGGGGTGACTGGGAATGCTGGCTGCAGGGTACCTGGAGAATATGGAGGCTGGGGAAGTTGAGTGCTCACAGCTCCTTCTGATGATGAGGGAAGGCTGACCTGGTCCCAGTTAGCTTGTTACCAAACTATTATACCTGACGACACCCTGGAGACATTCAGTGGCCAATACTGCTTGCTCTGAACACTTGGGATTTTGGACTGTCAAGCTCTCCCTAGGGTGCGTGTGCGCTAAGTCATTTAGTCATGTCCAAATCTTTGCAACCCCATGTACTGTAGCCAGACAGTTCCTCTCTCCATGGGATTCTCCATGCAAGAATATTGGAGTGGGTTCCATGTCCTCTTCCAGGGGATCTTCCCGACCCAGAGATCAAACCCCAATCTCTTATGTCTCCTGCACAGGCAGGTGGGTTCTTTATCACTAGCGCCACCTGGGAAGCCTCTTCCTAGGTAGGGGAAGCATAAAAGAGAAAGAAGAGAGAAAAGGCTTTCTATAGCACCCGTGAGCTTCTCTGTCTCTTCTTCCCAGGATCAGCTCTCCAATAGGTTGTATGTCCTAGGCTATGTGATTCATCATAAAGATGAAGTAAAGAAACCACAGAGCTGCAAACCCAAAGGGGTGGTGACCCACTCACAGCTATTCTCCCCAGTCTGGGTATCGTCCTCAAACATGGAGTTTTGACCCTGCACCTGGTCATGGCTGACGCATCCATTTGTAGACCCCAAAGTAAACCTGGGCCATCACATTCTCTTCCAACTGGGGATTCATCTTTTTTGGTAGTCAAAGCCCCAGCTGGGAAAAATCAAGCACAAACTTGCACAATGGCGGTGACCAGGGGGAGGGAGGAAGTCCCAGGACCCTCATGGGATCTCCAGACAACCCCCAGTTTTTCCCCCTTTCTGGTCTTGGTTGTTTAACACATTTCTTTGAACCATGAGATTTCCCATTATCCCTCCCCCAAATTCCCCTTTGGCTTAAACTAGCCGGAATTGATTTCTGCTATTTGAAAACAAACAAGTCTCTTAATTAGTGTGCGTGGAATGACTGTTTTCAAGCTCTTCTGTATCATTCTCATATGTAAACTATTCTGAAAGAGAAAAAATGGGTTTCTTTCATAAGCCTCTGGGACAAACATTTTTTAAAAAATCAAAAACCTTTTTAAAATTAGCAGATATGTGATTTTCCAAAATTTCCATTAATGTAGAAGACATGCTGGTAAAGAAAAAGAAAAAGAGTTGCCTGGGGAAGGTTTGTCATAAGCTCAAAAACTCTTCCTTCTAGGGATTTTTTTTTTTTTTTTTTTTTCTGTTTGGAGTGTGTGGGAGGAACCAAGAGAAGCCAGTGGTGTGGGAGGAACCAAGGGAACAGTGGTTGGGGAATGGGGCGCAGGGGGAGTGAGTGAAGCTCAGGGTCAGAGCATGGGTACAGATTGGGAGAGCCACTTTCGAACGCAAGCATCCCTCACTGGCCGTGACTTGCGGAGGCAGCGGTGGGCATGAGCTTGGTTGCAATTTCTCAGCTAAAAGGTTCTAGGCATCCTCACTGGCAGGCTATAACGTTTTCTGTTTATGTCTGGAGTCAGGCACAGTGCCTGACATCATTGCCCAGTGATTAAAGGCAAGTTCTGATTGACACTACCCACATTTAAATCCTGGCTTTCACCTTGGAGAACACTATGGAGGTTCCTTTAAAAAACTAAAAATAGATCTACATATGGACCTCGCATTTCCACCCCAGAGAAAAACAAGGTTTAAATCGATACATGCATACCAGTGTTCATTGCAGCACTGTTTACAATAGCCAAGACATGGAAGCAACCTAAATGTCCATCAGCAGAGGAATGGATAAAGAAGATGTGGTACATATACACGATGGAATATTACTCAGCCATTAAAAAGAATGAAATGATGCCATTTGCAGCAACATGGTTGGACCTAGAGATTGTCATACTGAGTGAAGTAAGTCAGACAGAGAAGGAGAAATATCCTGTGATATCCCTTATATGAAGAATCTCATAAGAAATGATACAAATGAACTTATTTACAAAACAGAAAGAGAGTCACAGACTTAGAGAACAAGCACATGGTTGCCAGCGGAGAGGAATGGGGCAAGGGAGAGTTAGGGAGTTCGGGATCAACACGTACACACTGCTATATTTTAAATGGATAATGACAAAGTTCCTACTATATAGCACAGGGAATTCTGCCCAATGTTATGTGGCAGCCTGGATGGGAGGGGAGTTTGGGGGAGAATGGATATGAGTATATGTATAACTGAGTCCCATTGCTGTCCACCTTAAACATCACAACACTTACTTGATTACACTCCAATATAAAATTAAAAGTTTTTTAAAAAATAATGTTAATAAATAAATCCTGGCTCTGTAAGATCCTTGAACAAGCGACTTCAACTCTTTGAGCCTCAGTGTCCTTATTTTTCTGGAAAATGAAATGACATCCCACTCCAGTATTCTAGCTTGAGAAATCCCTTGGACAGACGAGTCTGGCAGGCCACAGTTCATGGAATCACAAAAGAGTCAGACAGGACTTAGTGACTAAACAATAAGAAGCCCTTATCTTTAAGGGGGGCATAGTAGCAACCTACCTCATAAGATTTTTATAATAATTAAATAAGATTTAAAATGTAAAATGCTTAGAAAACTAACTGCCAATAAGCAAGTGCTCACCAAATGGTTGGTTGCTATTATTATATTATATTCTAGCACCACTCTAAATTAGACAGTTAGCTGGAGGAAAGAGAAATAGGAAGACATTCTAGAAGCAAAACTTAAATTATTTCTGAAAAATGGTTTATTTTTGTGAAGGAGCTGTTATTATCCTCTAGAACTAATTAGAGAAGCAATGAAGCACTTAACACTTTGCCTCCTCTGATAAAACTTAAGTAGGGTTATTAGATGGATCAGCAGGAGAAGAGTCAGAAGTGATTTTCTGAAAAACTCTGCACCAGGCTGAGGACATTTTTGACACTTGAACCACCGAAAGAAAGTTAAGTATTCTCCTTGTAGCTGCATAGGGAGACCAAGAGGAGGTTAAAGTGGTAATTAATGGCCTAAGAGGATACAATGAAAAGGTACTTAATTTGACAACCGATGTTTTTATTTCTCTTAATATTATTCTATATTGTTCCTCTTGTTTTATCTCATAGTTAAGAACCGGTAGTTATATTGACAAAGAGTTCTGTTTTTCTAGGAAAATGTATGAGAGTCTTGATCAAACAGTACATTTCTATTCCATTCCAATAATTCATGCTCTGGATCTTGGGGGCAAGCTGCACCATTCACTGGGTGAAGGCTGATACTTTAGATATTTTATCATTGACTTCATTTCATGCCTTATTTCACTTCATTAGTTCACTTAGTACAAACAGCTCTCTATGGTGGATACTGCTCTCCTCATTTTACAAGTAAAGATATAAGGATGTGCGTCAGTTCACAAGCTAACATTCTACTGAGAGCTTTCCATGTGCTAAGCACTGTGGAAGGCATTTTTTTCAAATATAATCCCTTTCATCTTTATAACAACCTATTATTATTCTCATGTTTCTTACAGAAAAAGAAACTAAGGCTTATGTAAGTTCTGTAACGTATCAGCTTCACATAGATAGGTGGGGGCTGGGTGTGAACTTGACTCTTACATGACTTGATGCCAGTAGTTCAGAAAGATTAAAGTCTAGGTCTTTAGTGAGGAGCCTTCTCTCTAACTCCTTTGTGCCTTTCAGGTCCCAGCAGAAATAAACTGCTTGCATATTTTTAGTATTAAAAATGCCATTCTCATAGTAATTAGATTTATCATACTGATCATTTTGAAATGTACAGATATAGAATCACTATATTCTGTACCAAGGATTAACATAGTGTTGCAGGTCAATTATGCTTCAAAAACAAGCAAACTCACAGAAAAAAAGAGATCAGGTTTGTGGTTACAGAGGCAGAGGAGGGGGATTGGATGAAGGTAGTAAAAAGGTACAAACTTCCAATTTTAAGATAAGTAAGTGAGGGAGAGGATATATGTTTACATAGAGCTGATTTACTTTGTTGTGCATCAGAAACTAACAACACTGCAAAGCAATTATATTTCAGCAAAAAAAGATCAATGAGTATTAGGGCTGTAATATACAACATGGTAAATATAGTTAACACTGCTGCACATTATATATGAAAGTTGTTAAGAGAATAAATCCTAAGATTTCTCATCATGAGGAATAATTATTCCTATTTCTTTCACTTTTGCATCTATATAAGATGATGGATGTTCACTAAACATATTGTGGTCATCATTTCATGATGTTGTTGTTGTTTAGTTGCTCAGTCGTATCCGACTCGTTGCAACCCCATGGACTGCAGCGTGCCTGGCTTCCGTGTCCTTTACTGCCTACCAAACTTTGCTCATAATATGTCCATTGAGTCGATGATGCTATCTAACCATCTCATGTATGTAGGTCAAATCATTATTCTGTACACCTTAAACTTATACAGTGCTGTATACAGGAGACTCGGGTTCAATCCCTGGGTCAGGAAGATCCCCTGGATCCCCTGGAGAAAGAAATAGCAACCTGCTCCAGTAGTCTTGCCTGGAAAATCCGATGGACAAAAGAGCCTGGTGGGCTACAGTCCGTGGGGTCACAAAAGAGTCAGACATGACATAGCGACTAAATGACAACACGTCAATCATATCTCAATAAAACTGGAAGGAAAAAAACGCTATTCTCCAAGTGACAACAAACAAAGCTGTCTTCGAAACAAAAAGATTTCCAGTGTATTCTAGTAGCTTCAGAGCTCCTGAGCAGAGCCTAGGCAGTGATCCTACAAAAAGTCAAGGTTCCTCAGCAAGAAGTCTAGCATTTCCACAGCCATCGAGTCCATGGACTGGGCCCCGTGGGCTTTGCACGTCACTTCCTTCCCCATCATGTCACCTGTCCAGCAGCTGCAGCTGGAGCCAATCAGTGTTCAGGTAGGTCTGGGTCCCAAGGGAAAGAGCTGAGCCCTGCCTTTCCAGTTAACAAAAATTTTCAAAAGATGACTGTGGAGGTATGAAGGTTTTTACACTTTGAAGCAAGGACCATAACAACAGTGATGCTTATAATGCTAGTCAAAGTGCAGGCTCTGGCAGAGCACTTACTAGCATCCCCCACCTGAGATCAGCCCCCGTTCATTTGTATTTTCTTTTCATCTTGGTTCTTTATTGTGACGCCTTACTGCCTCTCATGCCTACAATACTGTTATCTGGCTATCAACAAAGGAAATAGGTTGTATTATCTTAGTGGTATACAAGTTTAATAGAAAATTAGGAAATGGGGAGGAGGCAGTAAGCATGTTTTACCATGCATGCTGTTGGTGGTCACTGGTGTGGGCGCTGAGTCTCCGAGAGCTGCCATGGAAGCCAGCCTGTCACTCTGGCGGAGTCATGCTGGGAGTGGACACACATGAGAGCTGGCTGCACGGATGGGAAGGGAGGATCCCATGTTGGAGACCTCAGTCCTGCAAGGTGCTGAATGCTGGGTCTGTGGCAATAAGTTGTATTTCATGGGTGGGATGCAGAGGCTGATGTTTTGTTTTTAATTTCTCTCTTATCTGGCAGAAAAGTCTTTTGACCTAAAGGCCATGGACCACTGTCAACTGCAGCTGAGGCTACCAGCCACGACCCACCACCCCTCCCAGAGTGCTCAGAACAAGGAAAAGCCATCACCAAAGATGAGCAGAACTTTTCAGCTCTTCCTCCATCCCTGATGCAAAAAGGCACAGGCCAGCTAGTGCACCTGAAAAACAGAAGTAAGCAGAGGAGGTGTGATCTTCTGGACAGGGCGCTGTGTAGGTTCACAGGACACTGGGGTTCTGAGTCAGGATTTCTGCAGGATCCTGAGAAGCCACCCCTGGGCTGACCCAGCCAGCCCAGAATCAGAGGCGATGCAGCATCCTAGATCAGAAGGGGGCCCTGTCAGGTTCACGGCAGAGCTCTCCCCAGCACTCCGACACACAGACACCCACTCACTCCCGCTCCCTCCCCCCAGGGCCTCTTGCTAATGAGAGCAGATTGATAAGGCTGCTCCCCAGAGAGAGCTGCTCAGCTGTCAACCTGGCTTCCCCCCAGGTTCTCAATGGGGCCTCCAGCTTCCAGAGCCAAGAGGCAGGGTTTGACTCACCGAACATTCAGGAACTGCTGACAAGGCCAGATCCCGTTCAGGATTCCTGGAACATTAGGAAGGACAGGTCTAGCCCCTGAGGGGCTCCCAGCTAGTGGAGAGTCAGACATGTGAGCAAATAACCTTCAGACATGCAATAGTTGACCTGCCTGCCCCAAGCTGGACAGAGGTCCCCAGAAGGCTAAGGATGTAGGTCCAAACTCCATGGAGGGGCGTCTCACACAGTACCAAGTGGGCTTTGCTCAGCCCTTAACTGTGCCCACTCACATTGAGCAATTAGTTCAGTAACAAACTGGGACGGTGAGACACAAACTACTACATACGAAACAAATAAGCACAGGTATATTAAGGGCATATGAAAGGAAATATAGCCATTATTTTGTAATATGTTAAATGAAGTATAATGTATAAAAATATTGAATCACTATGTTATACACCTGAAACTAATATAATATGGTCACCCAACTACACTTCAATTTATTTTTTAGACCACTTTTTATTTTATATTGAAGTATAGCCAGTTAACAATGTCGTGATAGTTTCAGGTGAAAAGCAAAGGGATATATATACATGTATCCAGGTGGCTTAGATGGTAAAGAGTCTGCCTGCAATACAGGAGACCCAGGATCAATCCCTAGGTCAGGATGATTCCCTGAAGAAGGAAATGGCAACCCACTCCAGTATTCTTGCCTGGAAAATCCCAAGGATGGAGGAACCTAGTGGGCTACAGTCCATGGGGTTCCAAACAGTCAGACATGACTAAGCAACTTCACTTATTCTCCCCCAAACTCCCCTCCCACCCAAGCTGCCACATATCATTGAGCAGATTTCCCTGTGCTATACAGTAGGACTTTGTTGGTTATCCATTTTAAATGTATTTTTAGTTTTGGCCGCACCATGTGGCATATGGGATCTAAAATTCCCTGCGCTTGAACGCACGTCCCCTGCAGTGGAAGCACAGTCAACCACTGGACCGCCAGGGAAGTCCCTAAGTGAAGTCGCTCAGTCGTGTCCGACTCTTTGCGACCACTGGACTGTAGCCCTCTAGGCTCCTCTGTCCATGGGATTTTCCAGGCAAGAATACCGGAGTGGGTTGCCATTTCCTTTTCCAGGAGATCTTCCCGACCCAGGGATTGAACCCGGGTCTCCCACAGTGTAGGCAGACACTTTACTGTCTGAGCCACACCAGAGAAGTCCCTAGTTCAATTTAAAAAGAATGAAATTGAGGGCTTCCCTGGTGACTTAGTGGTAAAGAATCCGTCTGCCAATGCAGCAGACACCAGTTCCAACCCTCATCCAGGAAGATCCCATCTGCCTCGGGACAACTAAGCCCGTGCACCACAACTACTGAAGCCCACACTCCCAGAGCCAGTGTTCTGCAACCACGGAAGCCACTGCAATGAGAAGCCAGCATGTTGCAACCAAGAGTAATCCCCACTTGCTGCAACTGGCAGAAGGCTCCCACAGCAACGAAGACCCAGCGCAACCACAAATAAATAAATAAATAAAAACTGGGGGGACGGCATTTCACATCTGTTCCCCAAGCACAGTTTCTCAAGTTGACAGTAAAGCAGAAATTACATATCAAAAAAAGACCTGGTATAAATCGTTTATCAATTTGGACTAATTCAGATGGATGAGCCTCCACTGGCACTGAAAAATAGTAGGTCTGCCTGAAATAATGAGGTCCCGGCAGACAGTTTTCCACATGATTCTCCCCATTTCTCAGAAAGGAGACAAAGGATGCGTACCTGGCTCATCCCCACTTACTCCTACTCCCATCTCACAAACTCCACTCCCCAAAGGGCCCTCCCCTCCGTCGGCCCTCTCAAGCTTAGCACTGAGCTCATAGAGATTGTTCTGATGATGAGACTGTGGCCTTGCTGAGGATGGAAAGAAGGGAGTGACTGATGTGCTGTGTGTATATTTCCCAGGAGGGGTAGGGGGGAGGTCCCCAGAGCCCTCCCCAGGGCAGAGGTGGCAGGTAGAGCATGGAGTGTTCAGGAAAGGCAGGCGATGAGCAGATTTGACAGGCCCCCTGCTTACGGGAAGCCAGCCTCCTCCCCAACCCCGCCCAAGTCTCCTTCTACCTGCCTCGAAACCACATATATTCAAGATAGACATGTCATGTCACCTGGATCACTCACCTGCCACAACCTTCTTCCAAATTAGGTCAATGAGTTTTCTATCCCACACTCAACTTCACATTAACTTGGCTTTATGTGAACATGTCAGGGAAGGACCACTTTCTTGAGGGAGAGTGCTTTTTTCGGTAGGTTTTTCTCCTCTTCTGGCCAAAGAGGAGCTTGAGGCACAAGAGGTTAAAAAAATAAAATAAAATAAAACAAATTCTCTAGCAGTCTAGTGGTTGGGACTCGACACTTTCACTACCATGGCCTGGGTTCAATCCCTGGTCAGGGAACTTAAGATTCCCACAAGCATGCAGTGCAGCAAAATAAATAAATAAATAAAAAGACAAAATGTAAAACTACAATGCAGTTAGCCCTCCATATCTGTGAGTTCTGCATCTGTGAGTTCAATTAACCGCAGATGGAAAATATTCAGAAAAAGTGTTCTAGAAAGTTTCAAAAAGCAAAACGTACATCTGCCACAAAAAGGCAAGCATTTAAATAGTTTGTACATTGTATTAGGTATTATTATAAGTAATCAAGAGATGACTTAAAGTATACAGGAGGATGTGTGCCCATTATATACAAATACTGTTGTTGCTATTCAGTCGCCCAGTCGTGTTTGACTCTTTGCGACCCCATGGACTGCAGCATGCCAGGTCTCCCTGTCTTTCACCATCTCCCAGAGTTTGCCCAAGTTCATGTTCATTGCATTGGTGATGCCATCCAGCCATCTCATCCTCTGACACCCTCTTCTCTTTCTGCCCTCGATCTTTTCCCAGCATCAGGGACTTTTCCAATGAGTCATCTATTTGCATCAGGTGACCAAAATATTGGAGCTTCAGCTTTAGCATCAATCCTTCAAGTGAATATTCGGGGTTGATCTCCCTTAAGATTGACCGGTTTGATCTCCTTGCTGTCCAAGGGACTTTCAGGAGTCTTCCCTAGCACCATAGTTTGAAGACATCAGTTCTTTGGCATTCTGTCTTCTTTACAGTCCAGCTCTCACAGCCACGCCTGACCACTGGGAAGACCACAGCCTTGACAATATGGACCTTTGTCCAGACTATACGGGCACGATGGAAGCAATTGAGCATGCATGCATGGGAGCTCCTGGAGCCAGTTCCTGGGCAGCTCAGGCCTCCCATATCTTCCTGCTGAGAATACCCTGTGGGAGCTTCCTTGGCCCCTTCAGAAACAGGTGCAGGCCAGGGGTTCATGCTTCTTGAGTGACCCTCTTCTGAGGAATAGACACCCCACTCCCCTGCCCCTGGGAATAATTCCACAGAATGTTTCCAAGGTCTCTAGGAGAACTCCAGAAGGACTGAGACTCAGCTGCCCACAGCGACAACCCACGCATTAAATCACTCTTTACTGCCGCTTCTGCCTCAACTGCCTCCTTGGGTCTTTCCCCAGACAGATTACTTGTGCCAAAGTACTACTTGTCTCAGGATAAGTTTGGCAGGGGATCCAAAGACATCTGTTAGGGAGTCAGCTGCATCCCCAGAAAAGGTATGTTGAAATCCCAACCCCCAGGACCTCAGAGTGAGTGAGTAAGTAAAATTCGCTCAGTCGTGTCCAACTCTTTGCGACCCCATGGACTGTAGCCCACCAGGCTCCTCTGTCCATGGAATTCTCCAGGCAAGAATACTGGAGTGGGTAGCCCATTCCCTTCTCCAGGGGACCTTCCCAACTCAGGGATCACATTCAGGTCTCCCGCATTGCAGGTGGATTCTTTACTATCTGAGCCACCAGGGAAGCCCCAGGACCTCAGAATGTGACCCTATTTAAAAATAAACTGAGGCTTTCCTAGTGGTCCAATGGTAAGAATCCACTTGACAATGTAGCAGACACAGGTTCGATCCCTGATCTGAGACATACCCCACCACCACCCCCGTGCTGCACAGCAACTAAGCCCGTGTACCACAGCTGCTAGGCTTGGGTTCCAGAGCCCGGGAGCAGCAACTAGAGAAAAACCCACATAGCAACAAAGACCCAGCGCCACCAAAAACAAATAAATAATATTATTTTTAAAAAATAATTCCATTTCTGGTGTGATTAATTCAGATTAGGTGATACTGGAGTCAGGTGGTCTGTAGTCTGATACGACCGATGTCCCTTTAAGAGGAGGAGAGGCGTGACACCGAGGCAGTGAGCAGGTATGTGATGATAGAAGAGTGATTACGGTGATACATCGACAGGCCAAGGGATGCTGACAAACACCAGAAGCTACAGAAGTCCAGTAAAGATTCTCCCCTACAAGTGTCAGAGGGAGCGTGGCCCTGCCAGCACCTTGATTCTGGATGTCTGACCTCCAGAACCATGAGACGATAATCTCCTGTTGTTTAACCCACCCAGTCTGCGGCCTTTTGTTAGAGCAACACCTAATGATAGAGTTTGAGGGGAAGGTAAACCTGAGTGCGGGGCTCAGTGACTCTGGCTGTGAAGCTCAGAGGGGCGTGTGGTCCCCGCTGAGATGGTCACCCTCATCTCGGCAGCCTCCTGTCAAAGTGTGAGGACAGGATCTACTAGGCTTGCAAGGCGCTCAGAGAAGCAAAGACAGATGAGGCTGTGGACACATGGGACTCGGCAGAAGGTCTGTACCCCCCTGCCCCCCCATTTCCATCCCCCTTAAGCCTAATACCACAATCCCTTACTGATATTAAAAACTGACAAGGAATTTTGCCACCGGCACTAGTATTTTAATATTGAAAGGTTGCGAAATCTAATAAGAGCTACAAGGAGGTTGATGGGGGTGGCGTTATTTTTCCCCCCTTTCGAGCTGCAATAGAACTGGGATTCAATAAGCAAATGTGACAGAATGTGTAATTTCCCCTTGATCCGCCTCGGCCAGGCATTTCCTGTTTAATAACCTTAAGCCAGCCTCGCCCCCCTCCAGAGGGGCCTCCTCCCCCGAACATCTCCCCTCTCCATCTTATCAGAATAATCCTTCATTTGAACGCAGCTCAGACTGGCACTTTGGTGGCACCTTATCACCGCTTGAAGACACAAAGGGAACACGCTGAAATATTATTTTTCCCCTTTGTGGAAAGGTGTTAATGAGATCTTCCTGCCATCGCCCTGCCCAGAGACGGCAGGAGATTCCCTGATCCCAGCCCTTTCTGGTCAGATCCCAGCTCTGAAAACTGTCCATAAAGGAGGGTGTTCCTGGCCCATGCTCAGAACAGAGGAGGGGAGGCCAGGGCAGAAAATTGCCAACTAGAAAGTGACAAGCAGTGGGAGGAGCCTACCCCTGACCTGGGAGAGTGGTCTCTGAGCGGGGGTGTCAGACACACGTGACAGTGAGGGCAGGGGAGGACAGCAGAGGACTCTGGGGAGGAGTCTGGGCGGGCTGGCAAGCACAGAGCAAGCTGCACCGCGAGGAGGGGTCCTGCAGCCCGCTGGGCCACCTGTCCTAGACTCTGAGAGGGGCCCCAGCTCAGGGGCGAGAGCCGAGACGGGTGCTGAGTCCTTGAGGAACAGAATGAAGTCACAGGTTCCTGTTTCAGTTTTTTGGAGCTAGTCAAAGAGAGCTTTGCGAGTCCTCGGAAAAGAGATCTGAAGTCTAAGAGGGAAAGAGTCACGAGCCATCTACTATGGGCTGAACTGTGTCTCCCTAAAATTCATGCATTGAAACCCGAACCCCCAACGTGACTCTATTTGGAGACAAAGCCCTTAAGGAAGTAACTAAGACTGGATGAGGTTCAATATGATCCCATGACCCGATATGACTGGTGTCCTTATAAGAAAAGGAAGAGACACCACATATGCGCACAAGAGGAAAGGCCACACGAGGACACAGTGAGAAGAAGGCCATCTGCAAGCCAGGAAGAAAGGCCTCAGGAAAAACCAAGCATTGACCTTGGACTTCTAGTCTCCAGAAATGCAAGAAAATAAAATTCTGTTGTTAAAGCCACCCAGTGTGTGGTATTTTTGTTATGGCAGCCTGAGCAGACTAATACATCATCCTTCATTCTTACTACAATCTCCACACTAGAGCCCAGAGAGGGTAAGTTACTTGGCCCAGGTCACACAGCTTGCTCAGAACTAGAAAGAAAACAAAGGCCAGCTCTCAGTTCTGTGCTAATTCTGCTCCACCAGCTTCCTCACAAAAGAATAAAGGACTTGCACCGAAAAAAGTCAGCACTACCTAATAAACACACACATTCAAAAGCACCTGAATTTTTAATAAAGGAGCAAAAATCCCTAACCTCCACGGCTCTGAGTGCTCCTAGGCAGGAATGATAGAGCTTCTTCATTCTCTGCCACACAACCATCATGGTGAGGGCTTGGTATTTACTTGGATAAACAATAATCTCCCCTAAATGGCAGCCAGCCGCTGAGGGTCACCTGACTGATAACATTTGCAGTTGCTATGTTACTCAGCTCCTAATTTGCTGTCATTTGTTACTTGGAGCTCTTGGAATTCCCTGCAAAGCTAAAGGAGGTAGACAGGAAACCACGCTGGCTGGAGTGAGCAATGCTAGATTCCCAGCCAGTTACACCCTGGCCCCATGAGTGTCCCAGCCAGAGTCCCCAGCTCTGATGGACAGCAAACTTTCCCCATGCTTTCCCCACTGGTTCCCTTCTCCTTGGGCCACAAGGGGAAAGGATGTTAACAGGAATAGGGGAGACACAGAGGTGGCCCCAGGTAGATAGAAGGTAGGAGGCAGATCAGAAAGCATCCATTAAGGGTCCTCTAATGTTTAACACCAACTCAATGGACATGAATTTGAGCAAACTCCAGGAGATAGTGAAGGACAGGGAGGCCTGGCCTGCTGCAGACATGCAATCGCAAAGATTCAGACATGACTTAACAACTGAACATCAACCCATTTGACATCAGTAGCCAGAACTCAGACACCACATGGTGAATGGAAAAGAGCACCAGATTTGAAACCCAAAGACCTGGCTTTGAATACAGGTTCTACTGAAAATAGCTGTTTGCCTTGGAGAAATATTTAGACCTCTCGGAGATTTGGTTTTGTCAGCTATAATCGGTTTACGGACAAATATAATGCACAAGGGATCTTTTAGCAGCACCTAAAAGATGCATGACGGGCTTACGGAAATATTTGGTCCTTCTTCTGTGCTGCCTACAAGTGTGCCTTGGGTGATTGTTTGGCCTTCAGCTTTCAGAGGACTGGGAAGGAACAGCTGGGACGACTATAATGACAGACAAAGGCAAGAGACAGTAGGACAGAAGTCAAGTAGAAAGACAGCACCTAACCCATCCTGGGTGTCTATGAAATTTTCTATGAAATTCTAGAAGACTCTTTCGAAAGAGACAGTTTTCAGTTAGAATATCTGCTGGCAGATGCAGTGATAAAGCCAAGGGCAGGGCGTGGATGGGAAAGTGACAAGAGGCAGGCGCACGCTCAGTTCTCCTCGTGGCCCCTTCCTCCTGCCCAGGAGCAGCAGAGGCATCCTTCTGTCCTGCCCTCCTCATTCACCCTCTTTTGCAAAGGGCCCTGAGGAGTAAGGAGGCGAGATCTGAGGACAGGGTTGGGGTTTGGCATGAAGAACCTTCCTGATCTCCTCTGCCAGCCCTGCTATAACCAAACTTGGACCATTAATGTGAACTGGCCCATGTCCAGCAAAAAGGCTCCAGGACTTTCTGATAAAGTGGATTACATAGAGCTCTCCTGTAGGGATCTCATTTATCCACACTTTTCTGCAGAGCCTATGGGGCTCCCGTTTGCATGCATGTGTGCGTGCTCAGTCGTGTCTGGCTCTGTGACTCCGGGGACTGTGGCACACCAGGCTCCTCAGTCCATGAGATTTCCCAGGCAAGAACACTGAAGTGGGTTGCCATGTCCTCCTCTAGGGGATCTTCCCAACCCAGAGATCAAACTCGTATATCCTGCATCTCCTAAATTGGCAGCTGGATTCTTTACCACTGAGCCTCCTGAGAAGCCTTTTCTGTTTGCCTACATGTCTATAAAAATATTTGGGAACAAGTTCAAGGAAAAGACCTTCCTCCCAGAAGAGTGTTGTATCATGTATAAGGTAATTTACTTTCAAACACATCAGTATAAACAAGATGGGATGTATGTAAACTATTTCTCAGTACACTTCAGAGGTGTACTGATTCAAGAGGTCCTAAAATTAACACTCCCGAGTGGGCTGATCGCAGTGGGCAATCAGCACGAAGAAACCCTTATCAGGAACCATCTTCTGCAGAGCTGATTATTAGCATTAAAATTATCAGTGTCAAAAAGTCTACTAAGTCAGGTTGCCACATGAAGGTTGCCAGAAAGAGGACGAGCCTAGCCATCAGCTTATATAAATGTGCATGCCTGCAGCAACAGCTTGGAGACTGGAAAACAACCAGGTCTGATCAAACATGCCTGGAGCAACAGCTTGGAGACTGGAAAACAACCAAGTCTGATCAAGGTGACCAGAGCAGTCCTCAGGATATCCATGCAGCTAACAAAGGATGTGATCTAATCAATGGCTTGGCAGAACGCTGCCATCAAAAGCCATGCTCCTTTCTAGTTTCTCCTTTCTCTAGTTACTATGAACACCTCCCTTCTTCAAGGCTTCTGCCGGCACTGACCAGGGAGGAGGGGCTGTGATCATGACCAGGTGTCCTGGTCCACACGTAGCTGGAGATGCTGCAGAGTGTGGTTGTCAGGGGCAAGCCCTGGAATCAGTCTGGCTGTTTTCAATTCTGCCCTTCCCCACCCCCACCCCCACCCCCATTCATTAGCTGTGGGCCCTGGGCATACTTCTTAGCCTCTCCGTGCCTCAGTTAATACAGGTAAAGGGCTTAGAGTCCTGCTCAGCAAATAATAAGTGCATTACTAGGCAGCATTATTAATTATCACCCCATAGGACAGACTTGAACACCAGCCCACCCAGGCTCCTAGACACCAGGTTTTACTGTGATAATAGTAACTACCTTTTAAAGAGAATCTTGGTCATTACAAGCACATTCCATGAGTTCCTTTACATCCATTCTACTAGTTCCTGAATCCCCACAGCAGCTCTTTGGGGGTAGCTAAATATTCTTATCCCCTTCTTATAGATGATGAAGATGAAGCTTAGAAAGATTAAGTGACTTGCTCCCTGCTACACAGCCCAAAGCAGGGGAACCAGCACATAAACCAAGTTCATGTGATTCCAGAGCCTGGGTTCTTTTTGTTTTTTAAAAGATTTTTTTTTTTTGTAATGTGGACCGTTTTTAGAGTCTTTATTGAATTTCTTACAATATTGCCTCTGTTTTATGCTTTAGTTTTTTGGCCATGAGGCACATGAAACCTTAGTTTCCTGACCAAGAATCAAACCCACGTCCTCTGTGTTGGAAGGTGAAGTCTTAACCACTGGACTGCCAGGAAGTCCCCAAAGCCTGGGTTCTTAACTACCACAAAGCTCACCACTCCTAGGCATGCCATGCACCTTACCGGGAGTGTTTTGGTTCTCCATGTTGACTTTTCTACCAAGGAGAGAGCTCATGGACAATGGAATGGCTCTCCTCATTGGCAATTTCATCCCACTTCAAATTAATACAGGAGTGTTTGGATTTATGCAGCAGTCTCTTGGTGGCTCAGTCAGTTAAGAATCTGCCTGCAAGGCAGGAGACCCAGGTTCAATCCCTGGGTCAGGAAGATCCCCTGGAGAAGGAAATGGCAATCCACTCTAGTACTCTTGCCTGGGAAATCCCATGGAAAGAGGAGACTGGTGGGGTACAGTCCACGGGATCGCCAGAGTCTAACATGACTTAGCAACGAAACCACCACCACCTCTTATGACTCCAGTGGTATTAGGGGTTCACAGTTTGGGCTGCACATGAAATTTAAAAATCCCAGTGCTATGGCCCCACTCTGGACCAATTAAATGCAAATCTCAGGGACTGTGACCCAAGCATCTGTATTTTTTACAGCTCCCCAAGTAACAACGATGCCCCCAAGGCCATGAACCACTGGATGAGGGTTCAACAGCAAAGCTGAATCTAACAGACTCTCATAGTATTAAGCATCTGATTCTACAACATCTGGAGTTCTGAGTCTAGCCACCAGGACAAAGTGTATTCCCACTGACAACAGCATCGCCCTCCAACTCTCAGAGCAGGGAACAGAGGATAAACACTCAGCTCAAAATTAAGGCTTTGCAGGAGAAAGAAGGACATGCTATTTGTGACATCATGGATGGAACTTGAGGACATTATGCTGAATGAAATACGTCAAAAAGAGAAAGAAAAATACTGTGTGATATCATTTGTACGTGAAATCTAAAAGAAAGTGGAACTTGGAGAAACAGAAACTAGAACCGTGCTTACCAGCTGCTGAATGGTGGAGGGAAAGAAAACATAGTAATCAAAGAGTTCAAACTTCCCCTGACATGATGAATAAGTTCCGGAGATCTAATGTACAGCATGGTGATTCTATTTAATACTGTGTATACTTGAAAGTTGCTAAGAGCATCGATTTAAATGTTCTCACCACAAATAAGAAATGGTACGCATGTGATGTGATTCAGATGTTAGCTGAAGACTCTATGTGATAATTGTTTTGCCACATA
The DNA here is from genome assembly GCF_963930625.1 of Muntiacus reevesi. Lineage (NCBI taxonomy): Eukaryota > Metazoa > Chordata > Mammalia > Artiodactyla > Cervidae > Muntiacus > Muntiacus reevesi. The sequence goes on along the minus strand of NC_089254.1, from coordinate 90,606,484 downwards.
GGAGTCTAGCAAATCAATACCTTGCACACCTTAAACATATACAATGCTATGTCAATTATATATCCGTAAAGCTGGAAAAGTAGTAAATATGGATAATATGAAAATAAAGTTTGTTACAAATAAATTAAAATATTAAGGAATTTTTTTCTTTATTCAAGGCTTTGCCTCCCTCCCCACAGAGAGAATGGTCCATGGGAGCCTGGGCTTTCCCAACACACCCCTCACTTAGTGTCCTAGAAACAGCCCCAAGCACTGCCCTCCAGGCAGCTCGTATCAGGCCTTCATCAGTGTCCCCAAGGCAGCCTCAGATACCACATTTGAATCTGGACATTTGGTTATTATTCTCAAAATGAAGGATCAGGCATTGCCTGGGACATAATGAGTTGAATACAATTTTATGGGTCTCTGTGGGACAGCCGGGAGGGGCGCTGGGACGGAGGGGGAGGGCAGGGGGAGGTTAGACGGGATAACAACTCCTGAGTCTCTCTCCAGGGGCAGATAGAAAGCCTAAAGCAGAATCCTCAGAAGATGCGGGCAATCAACGACATTAGCATACAAACTGCCTCCTCCAGACGTCAGCTCCTGGCAACCAAGGACCCATCAGGGGCAGCAGGCTCTTAGCCCTGCAATAAAGACTTATAAAACCTCACTGATGCCAAACCTCTTGGGATGCCTGGGGGGAGGAGAGAGCAATCTCGGAGCTGAAGGATTCAGAGATGGTCAGAGAGAACCATGGGCTGAGGGTAGAGAGTAGGTGGACGGCCATTCATGGAGAAGCCAGGAGAGATGCCGGAACCATCTTCGCGCCCGTGGAGAACCTGGATGAGGGGAGAAGGCATCAATGGCCTGCTGTGGGGCGTGGAGGCTGGCACACCTCTCAGCAAAGCTGCTCTTTAAAGCTGGGGGAGAAAAGCCACTGCCCCAGGAAGATGCTAGAATAGTGCCCCCTACAGGCCTCACCTCCAATAGCACGTGTCCCAGACGGCCTCAAGGTTCCCTTTGCTTGGCTGAATTCTGACAGGTTTCTTCTTGCTTGTAGCCCCATCGTCCTTCTCTTAGAGCATTTACTCTAGAAAATGCTAGAAACTTCTAAATTCTTATAAATGAAAAAATTGTAAATTTTTTCAAGTGCTGCCTACAGATATGGCCATATGACTTCATTACCATATAATTCTCAGTTAATTATTACAGACGAGGGGAAAGGGGTAGGGGAAGGATAAATTAGGAATTTGGGATTAGCAGATACACACTACTATATATTAAAGAGATAAGCAACAAGGACCTACCGTATAGCACAGGGAACTATATTCAATATCTTATAATAACCCATAATGGAAGAGAATCTGGTAAAGAATATATATATATATGCACATACACATGGGCTTCCCCAGGAGCTCAGAGGTAAAGAATCTGCCTGCAATTGCAGGAGCCACAGGAGACATGGGTTTGATCCCCGGGTCAGGAAGATCTCCTGGAGGAGGGCGTGGCAACCCACTCCAATATTCTTGCCTGGAGAATTCCATGGACAGAGGAGCTTGGCAGCTTACAGTCCATGGGGCTGCAGAGTTAGACATGACTGTGCCTACTAAATTGCTTCAGTCGTGTCCCACTCTTTGTGATCCCATGGACTGTAGCCTGCCAAGCTCCTCTGTCCATGGGATTCTCCAGGCAAGAATACTGGAGTGGGTTGCCATGCCCTCCTCCATGGTATCTTCCCAACCCAAGGGTCGAACCCACATCTCCTATGTCTCCTGCTTTGGCAGGTGTGTTCTTTGCCACTAGCACAACCTGGGAAGCCCAGCACATGTATATATATGTATAACTGAATCACTTTATGGTACACCTAAAGCATTGTAAATCAACTATACTTCAAATTTATAAATTAAATAAAATAGGAAAAAATTAGTATAGACTATCTTTGTCCTTGCTGAGGTTGGAGTTTTATTCATTTTGGAGTCTATCTGGATTAAAAAAAATACCTAGTGTGTTAAGATATTTAACAAGATTGTGTGAGACTAATATGATTAAAATAGCAAATTTTATTTAGCACTTTCTTTCAGCCACAGTGTTAAATGCCTTACATGAATTATCTCATTTAATGTTTTCAGCAACCCTATGAGGAAGGTACTAATAAAATCTATTATAGAAAAGAAAACAGAGAGAAGCTGAGTGATCTGCCTAAGATCACCTAATTAAGTGCCAGAGTCTGTATATGAATCCAGAGAACCTGAACTTGTAATACTTTCTATCACCTCCTCACTACAATGCTCTACTGTTCCTGTCCCCTAGATTTAATTCATCTCACCACCAGAATCAAAGCATATCTTCTTGACATATCCTTTTCTTGGGCTGCTTTAAGAGAATCACCAATATCTAAAAGAACTATTGTTGTATTGGACTCATCAAACAGTAGACTATTGGCCTATTGCTGGCATTTATATATTGCTATTACCGCTTTCTCCCAAAACATCTCATCTCGACTGTTCTATAATACTATAATGCCCACACGGTCTGATCTTCCAGAGTAATCTTGATTACTCAATAGTGTGACCTATTTTCTACATAAGCCACGAAAAGTTAGAGGAATTACAACATGTTTACATCCAAAATAGATTCCCCACTCTGTTTCCCGCATCCAAAGGAGTCCCGAATTCCTTTGTCAGATTTCCTTTGTCAAAATTCCTTGGGCTCTGAAAACACAGCCCTGAAACCCTGTTGATGGAGGAGTTTTAGCCCACTTCTTACTCCTGGCTGAGGCTATTTACCCTTCAGCAAAGCCATTATGCCACGTGGTATCACCGCCACAGCTGAGCCAGAGCGGCTCCCAGCCACAGGCACGCTGGTGTTTAATTAGCCTCCATATACCTATTGACTGCCATCATCATCCCTGAGCCAATTCTTATTCATACAGACCTCTGGTGGCAGCACGACTATTTTCCAGCAGCCTGATTCTCTCCCCTAGAGAACAGCCAGCAGATTGTCATAAAGCACTGATGCAAGTCCTCACCACTCCCTGTATCATGCTGCTACGCCATGGCACCGGGCCCTGTGCAAACCTGGCCAGATCACACAGAGTCCGGCCGGAGCCAGAAACACATGTGGCCAGGCATTCTGTTGGTCCTGGGGTTTAGAGACTGCACACACCCTCACCCACCCACCCATCCCATACACATGTGTTTGGACCACCCTCCTCTGTGTCATGTCCAAGAAACAAGGAAAATATCCTTGGCCAAGAGCCACAGAGACTGGTGGTTCCAAATGATTGATTCTCAGTTGAAGGCAGGTGGAAGGCAGCCGTTTGTATATATCTCCTAACTATCTGCCCTCCCTGGGTCAGGAAGATCCTCTGAAGAAGGAAATAGCAATCCACTCCAGTATTCTTGCCTGGAGAATCCCATGGACAGAGGAGCCTGCTGGGCTACAGTCCCTGGGGTTGCAAAGAGTCAACTAACACTTTCATCTGCCCTCCAGGTAACCTGCTGGCCTTTGAACCTTTAATTGATATCACCAGCTTCCTGAAAGCTGTCCCAGTCTCATGACACAAGGGTCATTGGATGTGTGGCCTAGAGTGCCAGGCTCTTTCACCTACTCTCCAATAACTCACATATTTTGATATATATATAATTACTTAGCCCTTTGCATTTGAAGAGGAAGCTTATATTAAAATATTATCAGCACATGTCAAGGTATTAAATAAAAATCAAAGGCACCATGTTGAGTTAAAGACAGAGTCCATGTCCTCCAGAGCAAGAGCTATAAGCCTGGGGAAAGAGAGGGTGGAGGGCAGACAAATGGTCTGGGGAGACGACAGATGGAAGCAAGCATGACTATATTTGGTCACCACTGATCCATCACACAAGTTCAAGCAAGTTCATCCTCTACACACCAGTTGACCTGCATGGCCGTGTAATAGAGCAAGACCACGACAAGCTGTCATCACTGAGCTGGGCATGATGAAAGCAAGACCAGAAGGCGAGCAGTATGGTCAGAAAGTGAGAGAGCGATAGCAAGATGTTAGAGCAGAGTGGACTTCGGAGTATGGCCATGGTTAAACACCAAGAGAGCAAAGTGAGAGATGCCGAATCCAGTAAGGGAATGAGAGTCCAACTGGCACATCTAGGCAGGAGCTGGAAAGACTGCAAGGTATTGAGATGGAACGGAAAGGCAGTCCAAGTAAACTCGATAGAGTCACTACTGAGGGGGCTGGTCTCTCTCACGCCCTCATCAGCACCCATTTTAATGTGTTAATGTGCCTCCTTCAATTTGTATATGTTCCTGGAAAATGCATACTGTGGCTCTGTGTGCCTGTATTTTTCATTGATATAAATTATTGTGCTGGAGGTCTCACTCCCTTTTTCTTAACTCTTCCCGTGAGTGTTCTGTTTAAGAGCCTCCCACACTGCAGTGGGTATATCCAATCTCTGTTTCTAACCACTGTGTTTCTGGTCTGCAGGGAGTACCTGCCACATTGTGATCTGGGCTCCCCTGATGATGGTAGCCTAGACTGCCTCCAACTTCTCACCACGGTGAAACGATGGGGCCATGAGCCTCCTCGCACACGCCACTAGAGACCTGTGAAAGAATTTCTTTGGGATATGTGCCCAGGAATGAAATTGCTGGGTCACATGGGAAATACATTCTTCATTTAACTAAACAGTTGTGAGGTGGCTTTCTTAAGGGTTGCACACCCTAAGCACCCACCAGGGCCAGGCAATTCCTCTATCTGAGGGTTTTCCTTTGAAGGTCTGGGACTCAGCCCCTTTCAACTCTTCTCTTTGTGTACCAGGCACCTAGTTATCAGTCAGACAGAGCCCCAAGCAAGAGGAGTTACCCACTTCTTCCCCAGGTGACCACATAAGTATTCTAAGAGACAATGCACACAGCTGTGAAATTCTTCCAGCCCCTCCCTAAATATTCCCTCTTTACTGTCAGGATGTCAAAGCATGAAAGAACCAAGGCATATTTTTAGGTAATGTGTTTCAAGCCCATCCCAAGGCCCTTGACCTAATGGCTCCAGCTGCCAACATCCATAAATACCCATAATAAAGTCACTGTTCAAAAATCTATACTATGTCAACCATGGCTTTGTGAGTCCAGTAAGATTCTGTGCCAATGCACCGTGCTTTACATTGACCTTTCATTTAGAATATTTTGTTGTCTTTCTTATAATGAGTGATCTTCCCATGTCTTTCTCGTTCCGCCATTGATATTTTCCTTTGATTTTTCTACTTTCTTCTAAAATATGTATATGTGTAAATGAATAATTGCAGGATCTATAGATTTGACTTGTCTGCCAAGACCTTAAGGCATAAAACTATGTCTCAAATCTCTAGTCCTGGGGCACATACTTTTTTTCTTACCTCTTTTTATTGTACTTCTCTCTGATTGCATTATGTCCTGCCTAAAAGTAACCACCATCCTGTGTAAAGATGGAGAACCAGTCGGTGTTCTGCATTCCTTTTCACATCTTGATTACAAATGAGCTTGTTCCAGAGGCTTCTAGTTGTTCCACCACATCCATTCTTCATGTTTTCATGGCAATGGGATTTGGGGTTAGCCCATGGTAGGTAGCCCAGATGAAGTCTGTACTTACTAGTTTTCTTGTAGGAAGAAATTATTATCAACGGGATGTGTGTAACTCCTAGGCCACATGCTTAAAATAAAAATGCCAGGACTTCCCTGATGGTCCGGTGGTTAAGAATCCACCTTCCAATGCAGGGGAGGCAAGTTTGATCCCTGGTCAGGGACCTAAGATCCCATATGCCCCAGGGCAACTAAGCCCAAGTGCTACAACTAGAGAGACGCTTGTGTGCTACAAGGAAAGATCCCACATGCAACAGTGAAGATCCTGAGTGCCAACACTGGGACCAGACACAGTCCAAAAATAAATAAATAAATAATCATTTTTTAAAAACACTGGTAATGTAACAGAAATTTCAAAAAATAAAAATAAATAAAGGTGATGGTGTAACCCTTCCTTTTTGGCCTCCTCACATTGGATGGAAGGGTGATGTGATGTTGAGACCTAGGTACCATCGTGAATCATAAGATGATGCTATCTCGAATCATAAGACTGACAGAGAACCCACAGTAAAGGATCTTGGGTCTTCACTGACTGCTTAGCTACCCCCCAGAAGACCTGGAAAGCCCACCTAGTCATTCCAATGGGAAAAAGAAAAATGTTTCTCTAATGTTACATAGGAGCCTAACTAATACAGATATATATCAGGGTCCAGACAGGCTATGTTTTCGATTCTGCAGACCATACAATCTTCGTTGCAACTATTCACCTCTGCCTTTGGAGCACAAAAGCAGCCAGAGATTACAAATGGATGTGACTATGTTCCAACAAAACTTTACAAAAATAGACATTCTTTAATCAGATTTGGCCCACAGGCTACAGTTTGCTACCCCTGATACACAGTAGCACTGACACATTTTTAGACTTTATATAAATGGCATCACACTCTATGTATCCTTCTGCTACTTACTTTCTTTGCTCAACATTATGTTTTTGACATTTCTCCATGTTATATATGTAGATTTAGTTCAATCATTTCCATCACCAGAAACTAGAACATTGAATGACTGTTTCAAAATTTACTCATTCATTCGTCTGTTGATCAATCAGGTTGTTTCTAATTATATCATTCTCACAGTGTTACAATGCACACTCATGTAAATGTCTCCTAAGGCATATGTGAGTTTCTCTAGAATTCACACCTGGGAATGAAATCACTGTATCCACAAGGCATGTGCATTTTCAGTTTTACTAGCTCTTTCCAAACTTTCTCTCCATAACTGTACCAGTGAAATCTTCCATCAGCATATGATGGCTCCCCTTGGCTCTACATTACTACCCATTCTTGCTATTATAAGATTTCCTAAATTTTGCCAGTCTGACAGATCAGAAATTTGTATCTCACTGTAATTTTTAATTTTTACTTGACTGTTTACTAATGAGGTTGAGCACTTTCTCATATCTTCACCAGCTATTTAGACATCCCTCTTATAAAACTCTCTGATCATATCCCATCTTTTTTTCTGTTATGTTATTTGTATTTTTCACGTGGATTTGTAAGAGGCTTTCTCATATTCTGGTTACTAATTATTTATCTTTTATAAGCTTTACAAACATCTTTTCTGAGCCTGTAACTTGACTTTTAACTTGTATTTTGATACACAAATATTTTTTATTTTCATATAGACAAATCTATCAAACTTCTCATTCTGACTATGCTTCTGGCACCTTGTTTAAGAAACCCTTCCTACATCCAGGGTCATGAAAATATTTCCTTCCAATTCTTCCAATATTCTGAAATTTCCTTTCTCTCATTTAGGTCTTTAAAGGTCCTGAAATCTATTTTTGTATAGGTTGGAAAGAGAAAAAGAATTTTTTCCCTTTGTGGATTACCATAATTATGGATTACCTAAAATTAGGGTATTTTTAAAACACTCTATGCATTCCTAACAGATCTGCAGTGTACCTTGTCACATATTAAATTCTATATATCTGTGATTTTATTTCTGGGCTCTCTTTTCTGTTTTTTTTGATCTATTTTGTGTTTTCCCTTTTCAAAACCAAATTGCCCTTATCACTTGGGCAATTTAATGATAAAGCTTGATTTCTGGTAAACTGATGTCCCTAATTCTTGTCCTTTCTCCTCAAAATTATCTTGGATATTCCTGGTCCTTCCTTTGTTCTCCCAGGTAAATTTTAGATGCAGCTTACCAGGTTCTATGAAGAAAAAGTTGTTGGAATTTTGCCTTAAATTGTATTCAGTTTATGGATTCATCTGGAGATAATTGACATCTTTACAACAGTCTTCCTAACCACTCTGTCTCTTGCACTCCCCCAGCATCAGATGATAATAATTTGAGGCAGATTTATGGCCAACTGAAACACTGTAATCAAAGATGGCTGATTAATGTTTCTGTGTCAACCCAGAGAAAAGTTTTCACTGCTTTGCTATGGGATTCTGTCCCTGGCCCTGGCCCTTTGAAAATACATCAATCAATTATTCAGATGACCCCAAGCTGGTGGCAAGAGAACATGCCATAGATGACGTAATCAAAATTCAGCATGATCTCAAGTCTAGAATGCATGGCCCCAGCCAAGCAGATAAAATTTAACAAGGACGAAGGCATAGCCCTGCAGCAGTCTCTAAAATTCACTGGCACAAATGCAGAATGATTGCAGAGGAAATAGCGACTCGCCAGTTGTTTGCGTGAAAAGGATTTTGTGGCACAAGAGAAGCAGTTAGGTAGTCACTAATCACAAACCTAATATGAGGCAATAATATGCTGTGGCCATTTAAAAGAGCTAATGCAAACATATTAAGGTACAATATGCAGTTCAAGGTGAATTGCGAGTTTCCCTGTGCTCTGCTCTGCTTCATCTTTGGATCTCACACTGCCATATCTCAGAGCACCTAAAGGAGGATCAGCAAATTGGTGAGGTGTGTGGGAAGCTTCCCATTCAGAGTCTGGACAAAGAGGCATCCATGCTGTGATTGTTCTTGTGGTGGAGCAACAAAGAAAAAAGTTACAGCTGTCCAGCCCATGTAGGAAAAAGCTCATCTTCATCACCCTGAGGATGTCCCCAGCATAGGAGAGGTCAGGTGTGCAGGGTGTAGTGAGCTTGCTGCTGCTGCTCAAGTCATACTAACAGATGTTTAGTGGCCATTTCCCAGGCAAGGAGTAGATAGACCACTTGCCTGGGGTGACTTTTCACTCTCCTATGTGATTAGTGGCTGAGGCTTTAAGATCTCTCACTCCTTTCTGCCTAGTCCAAGCAAGCTTCTTCAATCACAGATTTGGTGAAGAAAAAAACACTATAGGCCAGTGCAAGAACAAAGAGTAATTATAAAATCCAGTTTTTTTCCAAGATTAGGAAGGATTTCATTATCTTTTTTACTTAAAAGAATGCATCTACGAAATATTTCAAACATACCAAAAAATCTGAGAGAAGATTAAGACAAATACCCACCTGGCCACCACTGAGAATTAACTGCTAAACCTTTTCATATTGCATAAGATTTTCAAAGAGAAATAAAGCATGACAGGTATGGTTAGAGTCCTCGCCCCTACTCTATCCCATTTCCTATAAGAAACAAGTCTCTGAAATCAGTGTATACCCTTCTCATCTATGTATCTGAGTCTTACTATATGTGTTTCCTTAAAAGTATGCAGCATTATTTTATGGTTTTTAATATTTATGGAAATGGCTTCATGATATTTAGAATATTTTGTAATTGCTTACTTAGGAGACCATCATGAACAAGGCTGACACAAGCATCCTTGTACACACCTCCTTGTCTACATACAACCGTCTCTAGAGTATCTACACCTAGACGTGAAGCTGCTGGATCATAGTCTTCGTATTTTACATTTTACTAGACACTTCCTGATAGGCTGTACCCACCAGCACTGAAAGACAGTTCCCAGTATCCCACATCCTTGCTGATACTAATAAATTTTTATACTTGGTTGCTAAACCAAAAGGCATGGAATGGCATCTCATTGTGGGATTTTTTTTTTCTTTCTGGATATTGGTAAGACTGAACACTATTCATATATTTATTGGCTATTCAGGATTCCTCATCTGTGAATTGCTTCCTATTTATCTTTTGTCCATTTTCAGTGGGTCATTTATCTTTTTCTTACTGATTTGTGGAATTCTCTGTCCAGTTGTCCCCCAGTATTCATGGGCGTTGCTTCCAGAACCCCCTGCAGATACCAAACTTCATGTGGATGATCAAGTTCCTTATATAAAATGGTGTCATATTTGCACAGAACCCACGCATATCCTCCTGTACACTTTAAATCATCGCTAGATTATTTATAATGCCGAATACAATGTAAATGCTATGTAAATAGTTGTAAATACGATGTAAATGCTATGTAAATACTTGCTGATGCACAGCAAATTCAAGTTTTACCTTTTGGAACTTGTGCAATTTTTTAAAACTATTTTTGATTTGCAGGTGGTTATGTCCACAGATGTGAAGCCCTTGGGTACAGAGGGCTGCCTGCACTCCGGATATTTACCCTGCATGGATTACACACAGGGAAACACCTTCTCTCGTGACTTATTTTCTTTCTAGCTTAGCCCTGATTCTACTCTCACTCCAAACTGAGCCATTCTTCCAAAATCACCTGCTACGTCTGCCGTCACTTAGAACTTGTCGCTTGTTTTACCAAGCAAGTCCTCTGGTGGTGGTTTTCTATCTTTAACACAAAGCTTGTGATTCTAGTAACTTCTGGTAGGGGGTGCTTTCGTTTGTGGTATGAGAGTTCAAGGATTTAAGCCATTGAGAGATTTTTTCCCCAAAGCAACCAATTCTGATTCTTCAACACCAGTTAGGCGTCTGACAATTCAATTCAATTTTGCCACCAACTACTTGGATTTAGCCTCAAACTTCGCAGATTTAAGGGCTTTGTCCCAAAAACTGCCCCTACTTCAGACACTGGCCCTTCTCCTGTCCCTCACCCCTAGAGACCTGGAGTCTCGAGATCTCATGCCTGGAGACCCAGAGCAGATCTAAACTGTTCACCACCCTTCAGCACCATCTGTTTGAGAACCACTGTCCTGAGCCCCAGGGTTCTGAAGACTACATCCAACCGGACCCCAGTGCTGTCCTTTAGGAATGCACAGTCCTACGATGCAAAGCCAGGTCTAGCAAGGAGGACAGGAGCCTCCTGAAAATTCTCTCTTCTTCTATTGTTGTACTTTGGATGCCTTGTGTAACAGGCTGCTCTGGCATTCCTCATGGCTCTGCCTATATGCTGTTTTTCATGTTATCCAGACATTTTGAAAAGGTCCATGTCCTTGGAATAGTATGCAGCCTTAAAAAGGAAGGGAATTCATAATCCTGCCACAACATAGAAGAACCTTGAAGGCATAATGCTAAGTAAAATAATCAGACTCAAAAGACAAATACTGTACCATTCCACTTGTATGAAGTATCTAGAGTAGGTGGAGTCATAGAAACAGAGTGAAATGATGGTTGCCAAGAGCTGCATAAGGGGGAAGTGGAAAGTTGTTGTTCAAAGTTTCAGTTTTGCAAGATGAAAAAGTTCGGCAAAACTGATAATACAGCAACATGAATGCATTAACTGAATCATACATTTAAAAATGGTTAAGATGGTAAATGTTTCCTGTTTTGTATATTTTACATTTTTAAAATAAAGGGTCCATGTTATCTACATCTTTTGTAGGTTTCCCCAGTAATGCCTAACTTAACCATGCACATGAATGGTCCCCATTCTTCATCAAAACCTTTTTATCAGTCACTGTAGACATTTCCATAGCCATTATCTTATTTAATGTGATTTAATCCTCACAGTAACCCTTCGAGGTAAGTATTTTAACCTAATAAACAGATAAGGAAAGTGAGGCTTATCATCATTCTGTGACTTTCCCACAGCTAACTGGAAGCAAAACTAGGGGGGATCCCAGCTCTCCAACTCCAACTGAGTATTATTTCCACCATAATACCTCAGTTTCCTTACTGACTTGTAGATCCAGAACTCAATTGCTCAGACCCAGACTACCAGGCAGTGTTCCAGAAGCTCCCCCAACATCAACAGCTAAGGATTCATATTCAATTGTCAACCAAGGCTCGGAAAGTGACTGCTTGTGAGTGTGTGTGTGTGTGTGTGTGTGTGTGTGTGTGTGTGTGTGTGTGTGAGTACTGTCAAAAAAGAAAATTACCACTTCAGGTGCACAGAGGGAAAAACCCGCAGACTCTCAAACCCCAAAGTAAGTGCAACAGTTCTCCAACACAGGCGTGACAAAGTCAGAGGAGAAGCAGCCTTAGACTCTGTTGTCATGGGCAACATAACACAATTCAGTCCCCGAGTCCTTGGCATATATGTGGCTTTCTGTCCTCAGGCCTCGAAGCTTGAAGTAGCTGAGCAAGGACCACAGATAGTTCTTCCTCAAGGAGCATCCATCCCACCCTGTTAGCTCAGGACGAAGACAAGTCCAAGATAAATCCCTTGAGCAGAACCTCCTCTGAGGAAGGAGTGGGGAGAGACTGAAAGGCCAGAGGAAAATGGCAGCCATGGGCCAACAGATCATGCTCAATGGGATAGAGGGCGTGAGGCCCTGAAAACTGGTGAAAGGAACTTTTCCCAGGCAAATGGTTCTGATGGAAACTCTGATCTCCTATTGCTGACACAAGAAGTTCACACAGTCAGGTTTTGGGGACTCAGGCAAGAAATTCTAAGATTTCTCATGAATGGTCTGTAGTTCAGCATCTTAGTTTTCTCTAAACACACAGTGTGACTCACTGCCCTCCCCCTTCTTCTGGCCTCATTCCTCTCCTCTTTCCCCAACTCTGAACCACCCCCCCCCCCTTGTCTGATTCCCTGACCTCTGGTACGCTGGGAGGACACCATGAAAGTGAACTGGAGAGGGACAAGAAAATGGCCCCATGAAATGACAGAAGAACGAGGCTCCATCTGTCCCAGAATCTTCTAGGCTTTCTCAGTTCCTGCCTTATGTCAGAAAAAGTAAAGCAAAACCTCAAGCTTTCTAATCATCTGTAAAATCCACTGTCTTCATAGTCCAACACACATCCTCTTCTCTGTCACTCAACAGGCAAACATATAAAATTAGGAAAATGGAAGAAAATAGAAATGCTGGAGTATTTCAATCAACAACCAAACCTCTTTTAAGTTGCTAAGTCCACCCATGAGGTACTTACACTAAGCTCTGGTAGACAGAGTTGATACACAAGAAATGCATCTTGTCCTGACAACCATGTTATTAATGAGTTGTATTAGTCAGGATCTGACCAGCGACCTTAGCTAAGTCACATGACCTCTCTGAGCCTCAGGCTCCCCATAAATGAAATTGGAGAGGGGAGTAGAAGTGGATGAGAGGACATCTCCTCCCTGCCAGCCTGCCTGCAAAGGATGAGCAGAAGCAGGGCTAGCAGATCTGTGGTCCTTTGTGTTCAAGTAGAGGCTATGCAGGAAGACCTGCATCACTGCAGACACACCTGGGAGCTGTAACTTGTCCCTCCTGTTTCACTGCATTTCATTAACGAGACCTTGACTAAACCCCCGAAAATGGCTTTCTAATGGCTATTATTCCATCCAGAGCAGAACAAGGAGGAAGGGGCCTTGTGCTCCATCATAAAGGGCCCCCCTAGGCAATACCAAGCCACTTGCAAACCTACAGACTTGTCTGAGGCTAGTCTACAGGGGGTTGTTGTAATTCAGGACAACCAGCTAGTCATTTCTGTTCATCTGTCAGATAAGACTCCTAGACAAGTCACGTTACCACATTTGGCTCTGTTTTCTAAATGACAGAGGCATCGGCAGTCCTCACTCATGGGGAAGGAAGGGATATTTCTGTGTTATTGAATCGCCCCTTACCTCTGCACCCAGCCTCTTGATGATCAGAATGGTTTGGGAACTTCAGGCCTCAGGCTCTCTACTTGGTGGCGTGTTTAGCAATGATCTAGATGAAGAACAGGTAACACTTCTCCCAAAAAGATATCAGTTTTTAACTTAGGCTGTTCAGTCATTGAGTCAAACATGACTTAATCGTGTCCGACTCATTGTGACCCCATGGGCTGCAGCACACCACGCTGCCCTGTCCTTCACTATCTCCTGGAGTTTCTCAAATTTATGTCCGTTGAGTAGGTAACGCTATCTAACCACCTCATCCTCTGTTTCCCCCTTCTCCTGTTGCCTTCAGTCTTTCCCAGCATCAGTGTCTTTTCCAATGAGTCAGCTCTTCCCATCAGGTGGCCAAAGTATTGGAGCTTCAGCTTCAGCATCAGTCCTTCCAATGAACATTCAGGGTTGATTCCCTTTAGGATTGACTGGCTTGATATTGCAGTCCAAGGGACTCTCAAGAATTTTACCTGATACTAAAAGCAATAAAAGTAGCTAAGATTTATATAACCTTTACCCTGTACCAGGCTTCCTTCTGTTCTTCATTCCATATGTTAACAATGTAATCCTCACTCCAGCCTAAATGAGGGTTGCCCACTTCAGAGGGGAGGAAACTACTCAGGATTATGTATATTTCAGATTTTCATAGAGGATTCTATGAGCAAGAAACCCAAGAGATCTAAAGGAATAAGCAGCCAAGGCTGGAGTTCCAAGCTCCTAGCTAGGTGAGTTTGCTCAAACTCATATCCATGTAGTCAGTGATGCCATCCAAATATCTCATCCGCTGTTATCCCCTTCTCCTCCTGCCTTCAGTCTTTCCCAGAATCAGGGCCTTTTCCAGTGAGTCACTTCTTCAAATCAGGTAGCCAAAGTATTGCAATTTCAGCTTCAGCATCAGTGCTTTGAATGAATATTCAGGACTGATTTCCTTCACATTTGACTGGTTTGATCTCCTTGGAGTCCAAGGGACTCTCAAGAGTCTTCTCCAACACCACAGTGCAAAAGTATCAATTCTTCAGCACTCAGCTTTCTTTATGGTCCAACTGTCACACCCATACATGACTGCTGGAAAAACAATAGCTTTGACTAGATGAACCTTTGTCAGCAAAGTATTGTCTCTGCTTTTTAATATGCTATCTAGGTTGGTCATAGCTTTTCTTCCAAGGAGCAAGCATCTTTTAATTTCATGGCTACAGTCACCATCTGCAGTGATTTTGGAACCCAAGAAAATAAAGTCTCTCACTGTTTCCATTGTTTCCCCATCTATTTGCCATGAAGTGATGGGACTGGATGCCATGATCTTCGTTCTTTGAAACTTGAATTTTAAGCCAGCTTTTTCACTCTCTTCTTTCACTTTCATCAAGAGGCTCTTTAGGTCCTCTTCACTTTATGCCATAACAGTGATGTCATCTGCATATCTGAGGTTATTGAAATTTCTCCTGGTAATCTTGATTCCAACTTGTGCTTCATCCAGCCCAGCACTTCACATGATGTGTTCTGCACATAAGTTAAATAAGCAGGGTGACAATATACAGCCTTGACTTACTCCTTTCCCAATTTGGAAACAGTCCATTGTTCCATATCCAGTTTTAACTGCTGCTTCTCGACCTGCATATACGTTTCTCAAGAGGCAGGTCAGGTTGTCTGGTATTCCCATCTCTTTAAGAATTTTCCACAGTTTGCGGTGATCCACACAGTCAACGGCTTTAGCATAGTCAATGAAGCAGAAGTAGGTGCTTTTCTGGAATTCTTTTGCTTTTTCTATCATCCAATGGATGTTGGCAATTTTATCTCCAGTTCCTCTGCCTTTTCTAAATCTAGCTTGAACATCTGGACATTCTCAGCTCACATACTGTTGAAGGCTAACTTGGAGAATTTTGAACATTACTTTGCTAGCATGTGAGATGAGTGCAACTGTGTGCTAGTTTGAACTACTGCACTTTGGGACTGGAATGAAAACTGACCTTTCCCAGTCCTGTGACCACTGCTGAGTTTTCCAAATTTGCTGGCATATTGACTGCAGCACTTTCACAGCATCATCTTTTAGGATTTGAAATAGCTCAACTGGAATTCCATCACCTTCGCTAGCTTTGTTCGTAGTGATTCTTCCTAAGGCCCACTTGACTTCACATTCCAGGATGTCTGGCTCTAGGTGAGTGATCCCACCATCATGGTTATCTGGGTCATGAAGATCTTTTTTGTATAGTTCTTCTGTGTATTCTTGCCACCTCTTCTTAATATCTTCTACTTCTGTTAGGTCATACCGTTTCTGTCTTTTATTGTGCGTCTATCTTTGCATGAAATGTTCCCTTGGTATGTCTAATTTTCTTGAAGAGATCTCTAGTCTTTCCCATTCTATTGTTTTCCTCTACTTCATTGCATTGATCACTGAGGAAGGCTTTCTTATCTCTCCTTGCTATTCTTTGGAACTCTGCATTCAGATGGATATAGCTTTCCTTTTCTCCTTTGCCTTTAGCTTCTCTTCTTTTCTCAGCTATTTGTAAGGCCTCCTCAGACAACCATTTTGCCTTTTTCCATTTCTTTTTCTTGGGGATGGCTTTTTCTTGGGGATGATATATTTCAGGAGAGATGGCTGGGGGTTCTGATAAGGGTGACTCCTTGCTGGCCAATGGTAGCCCTACCCACCCTGGCCTCTCAGCACTGCAACGCTTATGTGAACACAGATTCAAGGATATTTGTGCACCCTGTTGTAGCACCAGTCTAAAAGTCCCCGGAGGAAGTGCTGTCTACTTCTGAAGAGGCTGCTTCTAGGTCTGCACACTACCCACATGAACATAATTCTTCCTCCAGTTGAAATGGGACCCACTTTTTGGGTTTTTCGATGTTCTGTGCTCATTAAGATAAAGTGGCTGGTACCATGTGTGGGGCAGCAGCCATCCAGGGAGGGTCATACCAGCTTCCAGTCTACTGGCCTGTGGGTTGGCCAAAGGTCGCTGGGTCAGAGAGGTGGTTGGGGAGGCCAGGCAGGCACCCTGCATCCAAAAGAGGAAGGAGAGTTGTATTTCCATCTTCAGGGCCCAAGGAGTGTAGTCAGGGAAGCATCAGAACCCAAAGGATTAATACAGTCTTGTGCTCTGCAGCCTGTGGACACATCAAGATGTGGTCCTAAGCTGGAAACACTGACAGCAGCCTGAGGGCTTCTGCTGCTGGTTTCTTTTCTTTAAAAAAAAAAAAAAAAAAAAAACTATGTTACCCATGGCCTGCTGTCCAGAGCTTACCTGGCTAGCTGGCTGGCTAGCCGCTCCTGGAGATTAAAAGGGACTTGCTGGGAGAAGAACAGATACCAATCATGATCAGCATGTTGGGAACACAACTTTCCATACTTGTGTGTTCCGTCGTCAAGTTGTATCCAACTCCTTAAGATTCCATGCACTGTGGCACACCAGGCCTCCCTGCCTCTCATCATCTCCCAGAGTTTGCTCAAGTTCATGTCCATTGAATCATGACACCATCCAACCATCTCATCTTCTGTCGTCCTCTTCTCCTGCCTTCAATCTTTCCCAGCGATATATTTTCCATTGAGTCAGTTCTTCACATCAGGTGGTTAAAATACTGGAGCTTCAGCTTCAGCATCAGTTCTTCAATGAATATTCAGGGTTGATTTCCTTTAGGATGGACTGATTTGATCTCCTTGCTGTCCAGGGGCCTCTCAAGAGTCTTCTCCAGTGCCACAATTCAAAAGAATCAGTTCTTTAGGGCTCTGCCTTCTTTATGGTCCCAAACAAACCAGGACCTTTAAAAAAAAATTACCTGATGTCTGTGTAAATGTGCACTGCCAGATCCCATCCTCAGAGATCAGAATTCAGGAGGTCTGCAGCAGGGCCAATGTGTTTTCCTGTTAACAAACATCCTAGGTAACTCTCACACAGGGGGCCTGGGGGCTCTGGAGGCAGTGTGTTGAGTAACGCAGAGTGCCAAGCTCCTACAACATGATCAGTGCACAAGCAGCATCAGCATCATTGATTCAAAGCCCTGGCCCCACTCCACTCCCACTGAGTCGGAATCGGTGCTTTAGTGTGATTTGCAGGCACGTTAAGGTTTTGAGAAGAACAGCTCTGGAGCCACAGTTCCAAACTAGTTTGAGTCAGAATCACTAGAGAGCCTGTTAAAATGCAGATTGCTGGGCCTCACCCCCACAGTTTCTGATTCAGGTGGTCAGGTGGAACTCAGTCATGTGTTTTTTCCAGTTTTCTCAGGGACGCTGATGACTCAGGGACTGCACTCTGAAAACCGCTGCCCTAATCTAGAGCGGATTTTCTCAGCCTGGCTGCACACAGTCATCATCTAGGAACCTTTAAAAGCTACTGCTGTCTGGGTCCCACCCTCAGAAGCTCTGGATTCATTAGGCTCAAGCCTAGCCTGGGCATTTGAACATTTAGAAGCTCTTTTGTTGCTGTTGTTGTTATTTAGTCACTTAGTAGTGTCTGACTCTGTGAATCCGTAGACTGTAGCCTGCCGGGCTCCTCTGTCCGTGGGATTTCTCAGCCAAGAATACTGAAGTGGGTCGCCATTTCCTCCTCTAGGGGATCCCGCTGACCCAGGGATCAAACCTGCATGTCCCACGTTGGTGGGTGGATTCTTTACCCTCTGAGCCACCTGTGAAGCCCTGAGAAGCTCTGAAGGTGACCTTAATTGCAGACAAGGTTGAGAACGATTGTTCTGGAGTAAGACAACCTGGATACAAATCCCAGCTTCACCACAAACCAGCTGGTGACTGGGGAAAACTTAGCAACCCTCTTCCACTGCCCACACCCCCACCCCCGCTCAGTGGTCTGCCTGGAGAAGAGCCCCAGTACCCTGCCCATGAACCTAGTGGATGGGGATGGCATGGAGGTTTCATGTGTATGCTTCAAAAGGTATCAAACAAGATGTCAGCAGGTGAAACTTTTTCCATGTCCAGTTCATAAATAGCTGGTGCCCTGACTTCTACTTATACCTCTGCCTGTTTCTCTCACTGCATTTTAACTCTGCATATCAAGATAAAAGAGACCCTCAAGTGAGTGCTCACCATGTGGCAAGTGCCTTAAGTATATCATCTCATTTAATTGAATCTTTATAGCAGCCTTACAGGGTTGATACCATTATGTCAATTTTTCTGATGAGAAAAATCAATGGTCAAAGAGGTCCAGCTGACTTGCCCAAGCCAATACGTCTAGAAAGTGGACAGTCAGAACGTGAATTTCATTTAGACTCTAGGGTTGCCTCTGCTGCCCACTAACATCACTGCCTCCCCTACCCAGGGGCTCTGCTTCTTCTCAACATGGAAGTTTCTGCAAGAGGATGGGCCAGGGAGGTGGAGGCCACCCCCAAGGACACATCCTCCCACCCTCTAGGTGAACTTGATGTTTTGAGCACCACCAGCCTGCCTGAGATTTAAGTTGATTTATCATCATTACCAGCCCAGGGACACAGTCCCAGACACAAATAAGGTTTCATTTTCCTGACAAATACAAGTGGATTTTTTTTAAACAACAGAATAAAGCTGTTCTGCTAAACTCTCCATGAAAGTGCAGATTGCTAATCCAATCTGAATGTGTCATTGGTTTACTTGGGCTTCATCTAAAGGTTTTGATACAGAGTTGAGGAATAATATATAAAGTTTCTGATATGAGTTCTACTAATACTTGAGCTTGAGATGAATTCTTAGTTGTTTGTTACGGAAGCCAATTTCTTTTTTTAAATGGGGTTGGCAAGCAAGACAAGGACAAGATAGAAATGAACCAATAAAATCAAGAGCAGGGATTAATTAAAGTCCTGGAGTTTGCCATAGAATGGGGATAAAGGAAAGATGGTAATAGTGCTTCTACTAAAAAAGACAAGTTGGATTATATATATATATATAAAGTTTCTGGAGAAATAATTTAATTTTGAGACTGTCTCCACAAATCGACTGGGCTTATCTTTCTCCCATGAAGAGTAAAGATTGCCCTTTTTCAGGCCAGAGGGGAATCTCATTTCCCCTCTCCTTATCATTTATTAGAAATCAAAATATTGTTTCAAATGGATGTGTTTAATATTTCAGACAATATAATGTATCCAGAACAAAAGGGCAACTCTGGTAGGCAGGCAACAGGGAGTAGAAAGGAGATGAAAAAAGATCCTGAATCACATAGCCAAAGGTTTCTCTCCAATCTCTCCCACTTCATTCCATGAGGCTTGGCTCATTGGTCATCTTATTCTTGAATTTCCTTAATCCTGAAAATGGAGAAAGTAACGGGAGGATTTCCTTCCCTTACTCTACAGCATAGGTGTGGTCCAACAGCATTGATTTTTAACATTTACTTTATAAAGTAAACTTCCAGTGATTCAAGTGATTTTGGTTGTATAGAAAGTAAGATGTTTCCCACTGAAAACCCCACCTTGTAAAATAGGTTGGAAATTCTGACAACAAAAACTTATGACCTTGGTTATATCTATGAGCAGTATGGTCCACCTGAGTGGCTTATTTTCCCTCTGGGGCCTTGTCTATATCTCAGACTCCCCTTGACCATGGTCTGCCATCTTCCCTAGCCTCCTCTCATATCTAAACATTTGACTGCATGTGCCCTAGACCAACTTCCCTGTTAGTTCTTTCTGTGTATTAAAAATGCCTGATGGAGGGACTTCCCTGGTGGTCCAGGGGTTAACAATCTGCCTTGCATTGCAGGAGATGCAGGTTCAATCCCTGGTGGGGGAACTAAGATCCTACAGGCTGCAGAGCAACTAAACCCAAGTGCCACAACCAGAGGGCCCCTGAGCCACAACAAAAGACCTCGTACGACACAATGAAGATTCCCCATGCTGCCACGAAGACCCAATGCAGCCAACAACCTTTTTAAATGCCTGATGGAGCCACTCTCCAGTTTTGTGTTTCCCAGTTACTGTTGCCACTGAACTCCTGATGAGCCCCAGACTCTGTGATCAGTAAAATGTCATTCCTCCATGTCAGCAATGTGGCAAGTTTAAAACCCAGCATGTCAAGTTTACCTGTAATGAGAGACACCTCCACGAACCCGCATGACAGGATCAGCATGAGGAATAGTGACAAAGCAGCCAATTCAATTACCAGACATCCTTACCGTGTGAAGTGCTATGAGAACGCTAAGTAATAATGTTATGGCTTCATCTGAAAGATGTGTGTGTCACCCAGGAGCGTCCCTAAGTCAGTAACATCATTTGCAATAAGTCATCGTTAATTAACGCTAAATGACTAGGCCCTGCCGGGGAAAGCAGGCAGTATTAAACTGACATCAGTATGTGAAGAGTTCATTACGGTTAATGTTATGAGAGCACAGACTGAAGGACTTAATAGTGGATTAGAAGGTGTTTGTGTCCAAACACCTCGATGTGGGCTTCACAGCTGCCACACACAAGCAAAGATGCTGACTGGTTGCTAAGAAAGAGGATGGGCGACTTGGAGACCTAAGGAGAGGCTCTCGCAGCACGGGACCATGGGGTAAAGTGCTGGGGGAAAAACAGGAGGGGGAGAGAGCTCACCCACCCTATTCCTCATGCTTCCCATCTTTCACATCATTTCCACCAGAGTCTGGGAGAATGAGCCAGAAACAATGAGCAAAGAGACGCAGGTGTCACCTAGGGCGAGTGTCACCTGGGGAAGAAGATCAGCATGGGTGTCAGGTGAAGGGGGAAGATAGGATACTTGAAAAACTCTTCAGGTGATTCAGTTTTGCCACCCTACCTGCTCCCTCTCCCTCCAGCCACCCACCTATTGTCATACAGTGGCATTGCCAAGTTTAGTTATTGCTGGAAACTTTAAGGCAAATGATGCTAACAAAATGTGTAAGGCACTTGATCACAAATCAACAGTGCCATACATAATATAGTCATGAATCTATAGATACAGTATAAAATAAAATGAAAGATTGTAGTGGTGGTGGTGTTCAGTCACTAAGTCCTGTCCAGCTCTTTGTGACCTTGTAGACTGTAGAACACCAGGCTCCTCTGTCCTCCACCATCTCCCAGGGTTTGCTTAAATTCACATCCACTGAGTCAAGCGATGCTATCTAACCATCTCATCCTCTGCCACCCCCTTCTCCTTTTGCCTTCAACATCAGAGTCTTTTCCAAATGAGTCGGCTCTTAGCACCAGGTGTCCAAAGTATTGGAGCTTCAGCTTCAGCAACAGTCCTTCCAATGAATGTTCAGGGTTGATTTCCTAAGATTGTACCTGACGCAAACACCAATTCTCCACCCTGCAGTAGCTGGAGGACAGATGGCAAGAAAAGAATAATGGTTCCTGAGCCACACACAGGACGCTGCACCCTGTGGCTGCTGCCTCCGGGTTCTTCCTTTAAAGCCCCAAAGTGATAGGGCCTAGTGGTAAATGCAATTTATTCCCAAGTCTCTTTATTCACCTGTAATAGATGCTTATTTAAAAAGAGGATCATTTGTTTTGCTACTAACAAACCATAAGCATAAAGACAAAAATTGCAAAGCTTTTGTTTAAGATCTATGGCTTTTTATACATTCATTCACTCCCAGGCATTTGAAGGGCACTTTTCCAGCTTTCAAGATACACAAAGGAGAGAGACCAAAGGCTTGCCCTCAAGGCACTCACATGCTAGAAGGTCACAGAGTCAAGTGCACAAACAGGCAAACAGAGAATGGAGGAGAAGAGGGATCCACAGGTTTTGCAGAGCAGGTAGGGGTTGAAGAGGTGACAAAGGTGGCTTGGGGTCAGCCTCTCAGAGAAATACAAGTAGGTTGAGGATCCCCTGGGGAGTCAAGGTTAAGGTCATTATAAGCAAAGGGAACAACCTAAGAGGAAATACCAGGACCAAATCTTTCTATAGCCTTGAGGAGGGAGCTCTTCCTACCAGCAGAAATAACTGGACTGGGTGGATATCAGTCTAGGCAGTACAGGGAGCCCATGGGTTTCCTCGTCTAAGATAGCCAGACTAAAGGAACTGTGTGCCCCGAACCTGGTAACTCAGCTGTCGAGGTTGCCATCTGGGGGAACGGATCCAGAGACGCAAGCAGAGAAGGGGTCCCTAAAGAGAAACAAGTGAGAATGAGTGCACGGAGGCAGGAGCCCCAGGGTACTGTGTGATCCCAAAGAAAGAGAGACACGACGCTGTCTTTCCAGACCCAGTTCTAGAACTTTGTGAAAGTCAGCCATTCTTATGGGTCTTGAATTCTGTGAAATATTCTCAATTCCTTTTAATAAAGTCCCTTTAATTTAAGGCTGTGGGAGGGGGACTGTGGACAGGGCACAGATGAACGAGAGGCCCTGAACTGTCCTGGGCAGAGGTGGGCTGCCCTGCCCCCTGGTCCACGGTGCCCACGACAGGGGTGATCACAGACGGACTCGTGGCATTCATCGGCACCGGAAGGAAGTCAGAGGACAATAGGCAAAAGGATTGGACTGGGGACTGAGGGGCTGAGTTCACCAGAAGGGCTTCACACTTCCTCATCAGCTTTTTCCAAAGATAAAAATCTCTGAAGCACTTGCAGTTTCTCTAGAGAAAGACGTGAGATAAATACAAGTTATCGTTCACAAAAGGGTCTTTCTTCTTTATTATAAAGCCATCGGAAAGGAATTGCTTTTCCAGGCCGCAAGGGAGCTGCAGCCGTATCTCTCAACAGGTAACCTTGAAAATCAGACACAATAACTGTCCCTTTGCTGAGTTTTTCTTCCCTGACCCACCATCCCTCCAAAAGCACACTTCTCCATTACTACCTTCCCATAATGAGACTGATAACACCTCCTCCTCTGCAGACAAAGCCATGATGGCTGCCAGCAGTGGGGCTGGACCCTCCCCGGCTGTCAGCTCAGCACCCATCACTGCCTGTCCCACGCTGCTGCTGGCTTCTGGGGGAAGCACGCGAGGGAGAGAAAGTGAGAGGTCTCATCCATCCTTTCACAAAGACCAGCCTCCTGAGCTAAAGTTTACCTACAGCAGCTTAAGGAATTCTGCTTTCAAAAGCAGAAAGGAAAGGCCCCTTCTGTGTTTTATCATTTCTTCACAATTCTTTGTTGGTGTCAATAAAACTGTACTTAAATATTTCAGATCTACATTGTCAACCTGCAGACCTAGAGACGTACACAGGTGGAGAAGAAGGAAACATCTGGTATGAGGCAGAAGAGGGTGTCTTAAGAGGAAGGCACTGGATATGTGGGCTTCATAGATGCTGAGGCCAAAGTTTGAGGAAGGGAAGGATGGAGACCTGAAGAGCCCAGCAAGCATGTTCTTCGAACTCAAGGATGCTGAGGGAAAATTCCACCCTGGGGGCTGCAACAGCAAGAAGCTATGCCCTCAGGACATGTTCTGACTGTGGACCTCCTCTCCAGTTGAACTTCCAAATAATTCTGTGGCATCTGTTGGGCAGCCATGAAATTAAAAGACACTTGCTCCTTGGAAGAAAAGCTATGACAAACCTAGACAGCATATTAAAAAGCAGAGATATCACTTTGCCGACAAAGGTCCATAGAGTCAAAGCTATGATTTTTCCAGTCGTCATATACAGATGTTAGAGTTGGACCATAAAGAAGGCCGAGTGCCCAAGAATTGATGCTTTCGAACTGTGGTGCTGGAAATGACTCTTGAGAGTCCCTTGGACTGCTAAGAGATACAACCAGTCCATCCTAAAGGAAATCAGTCCTGAATATTCATTGGAAGGACTGATGCTAAAGCTCCAATATTTTGGCCAACTGATGGGAAAAGTTGACTCATTAGAAAAGACACTGATGCTGGGGAAGATTGAAGGCAGGAGGAGTAGGGGACGACAGAGTAAGAGATGGTTGGATGGCATCACCGACTCAATGGACATGAGTTTGAGCAAGCTCTGGGAGATGGTAAAGAACAGGGAAGCCTGGCATGCTGCAGTCCATGGGGTCACAAAGAGTCAGACACAACTGAACGACTAAACAACAGATCTGTTGGGAAATACAGGGTTTTGAGGAATCCTGGTTTGTGGAGACCTGCTGAGAGGCCCTCCCTGTGAAACAGCTTCAGGAAGTAGCTGGACCACCTGAATGGTCTGCAAACCTTTGAGCCTCAGGTGTGAACCTGCAGTGAGACTCTGAGATGTAACAGTCTCCCGTGTCTGATCTTTCATCCCAGGGACATTCCAGAAGACTGAGATAATCCTGAGGGTTTTCCTCCAGTCCACACCAGTCACGTGGGGCACCAACCATACGGGCTTGGTGTCCATGGGCACATACTCAGACTTATTGTCATTTGGAGTTGAAAAGGCCACCAGGTTCTCCAAACGCAACCCTCTACATATCCTATATATAACAGCATAGGTTGAAACGTTTGCTGTCACCTATTGTTCTCCACAGTGTTTGCATTTTATATAGTAAGCTGTCACTGTGAGAACCTAACTTCTGTCTAGCTGGCCCCATGGGAGACATGAACTTGAACTTTCCCACCACACTGGAGGAAGTTTGGCCTAAACAAGTTCTCCTTGGGTCACATCACCTCTTACAATTTGTTTTGAGGTGAGTCTGGATTCTGTGCTTCAAAAACAGCATTATTTAGGAGACCATCTACATATCTGTTACCTATTGTGGCCAAATTACCCCCCAATTTAGCGGCTTAAAACAGTATCTCACAGTTTGTGTGGGTCAAGAAGCCAGGCATGGCTTCGCTGGGTGTTTCTGCCTCAAGGTGTCCACAGGCTACAGTCAGAGTATCACCAGGGTTGCAGCATCTCAGGGCTCAGCCAGGGAGTATGCCCTGCTTCCCAAGTTGACTCATGTGGTTGTTGGCTAGATTCTCCTTGAGACTGTTGGACCGAGTTCCTGGTTGGCTCTTGGCCAGAAGCCTCCCATAGTTTCTTGCCCCAGGGGCCCCACCAGACAGCCGCTCACAACAGGGCATTGTTTCCATCAGAGTGAGCAAATGACAGCCTCAAAGAGAATCCAGGAGATGGAAACCACAGCCTTTGGTGATTTAACTCAGAAGTGACATCCCATTAGCTGTGTTGCAATCTGTTCACTAGAAGCAGATCGGTGGTCCAGTGTCTAAGATGCCACACTCCCAATGCAGGGGCCTGGGTTCAATCCCTGGCCAAGAAACTAGATCCCACATGCAGCAACTAAGAGTTCATGTGCCACAACATAGAAAAAAATGATTTCCCTTGCCGCAACTAAAACTAAAACTTGATGCAGCCAAATAAATAAATAAAAACTTTTTTTAAGTGAATAGAAGAAGTAAGCTGCTAAGTGCTCCCATGCTCAAGGGGAGGGGATTCACAAGGACATGAATCCAGGAGACGGAGGTCATTTGGGGGCCATAGTGAAGGGGGCTTACCACAGACCACATTACCTAATACCATCTTTATTTACATGTCTCTGCCATGGGGATTGTCCAGTGAGAAAAAAACAAAAACTCTTTGGTCAGATTTTGTCTATCCTTGCAGTAGTCAACCACCACCAGTAAGCTTCTGCTCAAGGGGTAGACAGGCCCTGGTGGCCATGTCTGTACATTTGACCTCCCTTCACACCACATCTGCTAGAAAATCTGACCAAAGCTGGGCCAATCAGATTCCTCTCCAGGGAATGAATCAACTAGCAAAGTGGTCCCCAACATTTTTGGCACCAGGAACCAGTTCCATGGGAGAAAATGCTTCCAGCGAAGGGGGATGGTTTCAGGATGATTCAGCTGCATCACATTTATTGTGAACTTTATTTCTAATACTATTACAATAGTTCCACCTCAGAGGTTCCAGGGGCTGGGGACCCCTAATTTAGGATGCAAAATGAAGTTAAACTGGATGGTCAAGCAGAAGCAAGGCCAGAGCCAGAGGATGAACCAAACAAAGCCACCCTCAGAATGCAATTACCAGAGGGTGGGAACCAGGCATGAGCAGAAGGAGCCGGCCTGCAGGAGAGAGGCCAGAGAGACTTGTGTGCAGATGGGCAAGGACGAGAGGTCATGAGGCCCAAGGCAGAGACAGAAGCAGGGAGTCTGGCCTCCTTTTATCCTTACCTGTTTATTCAATCTCTGCAGGGTGCCCTGCCACCCTCCACTGGGTCAGCCTGAGTGGACTTTGTTTCTGAGCCATCAAAGTCTGCCTCAGCCAAGTCCTTCCCAGTCTGTTGCTTCTTCTGGAAAATGATTAATCTAATCAGTTCAACCTCACCCCAGAAACTGACCTTTGAGATAGGAAACTGTGCAGAGCAAAGCACATTTTTGTTTAAAGCACAAGTGCTATTCAATGCATTTCCATAGGCCTGCATTGAGATGGGGTTAGAGCCGGCTTCCCTGGTGGCTCAGACTATAAAAGAATCTGCCTGCAATGCAAGAGACCTGGGTTCAATCCCTGGGTCAGGAAGATGCCCTAGAGAAGGGAATGGCTACCCACTCCAGTAGTCTTGCCTGGAGAATTACATGGACAGAGAAGCCTGGCAGATTACAGTCCACGGGGTCACAAAGGGTCAGACGTGACAGAGTGACTAACACTTTCACTTTCAGAGTTGTCTAAGTGAACTAAGAGGGAAACAAAATTATGGAAATGGGAATTTGACTTCTCCAGCAAACTGCACAGAGGCTGCTAAACTAGAACAAGAGGGACTTCCTTGGTGGTCCAGTGGCTAAGACTCTGAGCTCCAAATGCAGGGGTCCAGGTTCAACTCCTGGTCGGGGAACTAGATCCCACATGCTGTAACAAAAACTGCCACATGCTGACAAGTAAGGATCTCACATGCAAAACAGCTAAAATTTTATATATTTCCTTCTAGTCTTTTTCATACATATATGAAGTAATATATATATATATGTGTATATATATATATATATACAGACACACACAAACACACATACATACACCAGCATAACTTAATTTAATTAATTAATTAAATTTAAAAAACTAGAAATAGAGAGCTGATGCCCTTAGCCCTCCACACCCAGAGTACCATGCCATGTAAAAATGTGCCACACACTCACACAAATATGCATTCGTGAACTCTCATACATAAGTGGCCACACCACACTTTACAAACTAGGAAACCATTCCCAAGTATATAGCAACTTCTCTTCACTTCTTGCAATGTATCACAAGACATGTGTACCCCTTGAGTCAGCTCCCATATGGATTCACTTTCCAGAGCACATTTTCGAAGCATTCAACAGTCTGTTAATAAAGAAACCAACTCATAGAGTAGTTTACAGGACTCCCCCAGGCAATGCACGTAAATATTGCAAACAGCGAGTTTATACCGCCAACTCACTGCAGAAACCCAGAAGAATAAGATTTTACACATTCTCTTCCCAAAGGAAATCAGACTGAAAACACAGAGAGTTAGAAGCTGGTATGGTACTGCACCCCCTCCATCGATGTAGCCTGAAAAAGTTTCTTTTATATTTTTCGTACAAATCATGATTTTTTTTTTTAATTACAAAACTAATATGTGCTCACCATGAGGAATTTCGAAATTCTAAAAAGTATAGAAGAGAAAATAAGGGTGCTTATAAATGCAACCACCAAGAGACAACTAAGGCTTGTTTTTTACGCATTTCCTTCTAGTCTTTTTCCATACATATATGGAAGTATATATATATATATATATATATATACACATTTGAATAATGTTTTTTCCACCTAGTATTATATAACATGAGAGGCATGGGGAGAAACGTTAGCTTTCCAGGTGGTACTAGTTGTAAAGAACACGCCTGCCAATGCAAGAAGTGTAAGAGATGCCAGTTCCATCCCTAGGTCGAGATCAGCTGGAGAAATAAATGTCAATCCACTCCAGTATTCTTGCCTGGAGAATCCCATGGACAAAGGAGCCTGGCAGGCTACAGTT
Source organism: Muntiacus reevesi (assembly GCF_963930625.1). Taxonomy (NCBI): domain Eukaryota; kingdom Metazoa; phylum Chordata; class Mammalia; order Artiodactyla; family Cervidae; genus Muntiacus; species Muntiacus reevesi. Next base: position 90,578,296 of record NC_089254.1, on the reverse strand, counting down.
CATGGGTCACAAAGAGTGGAACACAGCTGAAGTGACTTGGAATGCATGCATGCATGCATATATTCTAAACAGGTGAACTTCATGGTATGTAAACTACAGGTCAATAAAGCTGCTTTTTAAAAAATCATAATGAGTTACCACTATATACATTTTAGAATGGCTAGTATTAAAAACAAAAAAATAAATGGTTTTTTAAAACCCTGAAAATTCCAAATACTAGTAAGGATGTGGAACAACGAGAATCTTGGTGGGAATACTAAATGGTGCAGCCACTTTGGAAAAGGGTTTCACAGTTTCTTACAGTTAAACATGTACTTCCAGTAGTACCTGACAACCCTACTCCTAGGTATTTACCCAGAAGAAATAACGGCATACGGCCACACAAGAACCTGCACACAAATGTTCATAACAGCTTCATTCATATTAACCCCAAACCAGCAAGAACAGGAAAGTTCATCAACAAGACAACAGATAAACAAATTGGAATGTTTATTCCATAGAATACTTTGTAGCAACGTAAAAGAATTACCAATAGCAGCAACAGCAGACTTGAATCTCAAAACCATTATGCTGCCTGAAAGAAGCTCTACAGATAAGACTGTATTGTTCCGTTTATATGAAATCCTAGAAAAAGGAAATCGAATCTATCACAACAGAAAAAAGATCAATGATCACCTGGACCTGAGAGAGGGGGGAAAGCAATGGAAGGAGAAGAAGCATGTGGACACTGGGGGAGTCGTGGAAATATTCCACATCATGATTGTGGTTGTGGTTACACAACGGTACACATTTTTCCATCATATCGTATACTTTTTCCATCATAACGTATACATCATATCGTAAAACTGCTAAATTTTACCTTTCCAATGAGTTTTATTGTTTTGCAAAAAGAGAAAAGTCATCAAACCATACACTGAAAGTAGTTGCACTTTTTTCTATTGTGACTCAATTAAGTTGAGCTTTTAAAATGGAAATATATATATATTGTACTGTGCTCATTTTTGTGGATCATTAAATACTTTTCAAAAGTACCTTAGTTTGAGTATTATGTAGCTGTACTATTCAGGGTTATAGATGTGCCACAACTCAATTAGCCAGTCCATGGTGGCTGGATATTTAAGTTTTGTTTTGTTTTGCTTTTTGCTACTGAAAACAACATGCAACAAACATCTGTGTACATGAAACTCTGTGTTTTAGATCCCTGAAGAAGCCACTGCTGGGTCAAAGAGCAGGGGTATTTTCAATACATTTGCAAGAACGCCTTCTTAAATCTGACTCCCTTAACTGTGGGGGCAGGAAGTCACAGTGATTGAAGGAGGGTGGTCACTTTTCCCACAGCTCCTCTGTTAGTGAAGAGACGTTTCAGTGGATTCCCACTGAAAGGAGCAGAGGACTGAAGAAGTCATGGGTCCTTGTCCTGGTCCAGCCACTCGATGTGTAACCTCGAGTCATTTTCCCTCTTTAGATACTGTTTAATCTCCAAAATGAGGGTAGAGACTTATGGTAGGTAAATATTTTCTGCACAGAGCAAAATAGGCACTAACCACAAAATAAGAAACAGATAATTGAAAATAAAAACCTGTGTTCATTAAAAGACATTATTAAGAGAGAAGACAAACCACAGACTGAAAGAAGGCAATCACAAAACATGTTTTCAACTAAGGACTTGTATCCAGAGTTCCTAAAAACAAGAAGAAAACAAACAATAAAGTAGACAAAAGATATGAACATTCACTTCACACACACACACACACACACACACACACACACACAGATAAATATTCAAATCGCCATCATGCAGACAAAAATGTGCTCAATACTGTTAGCCATATAGGAAAGCAAACTAACACTACACAAGATACTACTATATATCCAACAAAATGGATAAAATAAATAAGACTGACAATGTTTGTGAGAAGGTGGATCAACAAGTACTCTTCTCCATTGCTAGAGGGAGTGTAAAATGGAACAGTCACTTTGGGAAATCAGAAGTACTTGTTAAAATGAAACATATATACCCCTGGACTCAGCAATCCTACTCCTAAGGGCACATATACTCTAAAAAAAAAAATCAGTAAATATATCATTAAAAAGCATGTATAGAAAAAAAAAAAAAAAGGCATGTATAGGAAACTTTATAGCAGCCTGTTTCCTAATAGCCAAAAACTTAGAAACTCATACGTCCACCAACAGGATAACCAAGCAATTGTGGAATATCTGTATAGTAGACTACCACAAAGCAAGAAAAAAGCAAACTTGTGCTTAATGCATGGGTAAAGCTCTCAGACACAAAGTCAATGAAAAGAAGTGAGACTCCAAGGGACACATACTGATAGAAAAGATTTGTACAAAGTTCAACAGGCAAAACTAATCTCTGGTGGTAAAGTCAGAACAGTGGTTACTTCTGGTATGGATGGTGATGGCATGGACTAAGCAGGAGCATGATGGAAGAAGCTTCTGAGGTCAGGTCATGCTCTGCATCCTGCTCCTGGTGGTTGTTACAAAGGCGGAAACACAAAAATCTTCACTGAGCTGTCTACCGAAGTATGTGCACTTCCCTACAAATATCTTAGAAGCTCCATGTGCTTCCCAGGTGCTTCAGCAGTAAAGAATTCACCTGCCAATGCAGGATATGCAAGAAATGTGGGTTCAGTCTCTTTTTCAGCTCCCTCAAAGATGCTGGTTCCGTCTGCTGCTGGCCCAGAGCTAGAGAAGACACAGGGCCGCCACCGCCCCAGAAAACCCTGTTGGAGGCTATGCTTCTGTGAAGGAAAAGAAGGGACAGCGGTGAGCATGTCGGCCCTGAACTGGAAGCCCTTCATGAATGGAAGACTGGCCTCTAACACGGCGGAGCGCAGTACCTTTCCAATTGATTTAACCAAGACACGGCTCCAGATTCAAGGCCAGAAGAATGATGCAGACTTTAAAGAAATCAGGTGTGGAGGAATGTTGCATGCATTAGTGAGGATAGGCAGAGAGGAAGGCCTGAAAGCGCTGTATTCGGGGATTGCCCCGGCAATGGTACGCCAGGCTTCCTATGGCACCATCAAAATAGGCACCTACCAGAGCTTGAAGCGGTTATTTGTCGAGCGTCCTAAAGATGAAACCCTTCTGATAAATGTGGTCTGTGGGATTCTCTGGAGTCATATCCTCAAGCATTGCCAATCCAATGGATGTTTTAAAGATATGGATGCAAGCCTGAAGCAGCACCCTGCGAGGAGGAATGATAGGCAACTTCATTAACATTTAGCAGCGAGAGGGAAGGAGAGGGCTGTGGAAGGGCGTGTCCCTCACCGCTCAGAGGGCTGCTATTGTGGGCGTCGTGGAGCTGCCGGTCTACGACCTCACCAGGAAGCATCTGATTCTCTCCGGCCTGATGGGAGACACCCGTGTGTACTCATTTCCTCTCATGCTTCACCTGTGGGCTGGCAGGAGCCCTGGCCTCAAACCCCGTCAATGTGGTGAGAACGTGTATGATGAATCAGAGAGTCCTCCGAGATGACGAATGCCCTGGCTATAAAGGTACCCTGGATTGCTTGTCACAGACATGGAAGAGTGAAGGGTTTTTGCTCTATATAAAGGGTTTTGGCCAAACTGGTTGGGAGTTGGTCCTTGGAATATTATTTTCTTTGTGACATATGAGCAGCTGAAGAAACTGGGTTTGTGACAAGTCAAGACTGCATGAGACATCCACTGAAAATGCTCACTTCTGAAATGGTGAAGCGTCCTGTCTTTCCCACTGCTTCTTACTGCTTGGCCCACCACAGATTGAGGTGTGAGCAACAGATGAGGACAGGGTTAGCTCAGATCACTCTGTCCTGGCATCAGACACTCTGTACCAAATGTTTAACTGTAACATCCAGACACTAGTCCTTACCATTCAAGCGCCCTTCAACATCAAAGATAACAGGAAATGCATGTTTCTTGCTAAAGAAAAATTGCATGAAGATCAGGAACTGTGGACCATTTCCTTCAGGAGAAGAGTAAATCCTGGTGTGTCTCAGTTCATAGCCAAGACTCCCAGACTGTTCTAAAGAAGCTCTTTGGAACCATGGGATAGAACTTCTGAGACAATGTTACTGTTCCTGAGCGTTTGGGGGAGCTTTGGGGGAGCTTTTGGGGGAGCTTTGGGGGACCTTTGGTCTCACACATGGAGACCTGGTGTATCCCAAGTATAAACAGGGCAGGATAGAGATCCCTGGAACATTGCACTGCTTTGTAATTTCCTATTTTGGCAGGATTCTTTGACTTTATAATAACTGACTTTTAAGCCTTTGACTGCTCCACCATCGTAAGGCCTTGTTAAAAAGTATTACTATCTAAACTCATGATGGTGTGAGAGGTTGGCTTGGAAGGTAGCAAAGTCTGTGTTGTGGGGAGTGTGTTTAAGCAACTTGGGTTCTCTCCTCGGTAATGGTAGTACTGGCTTAGCCAAAAAGTTTGTTCAGGTTGTAAGAGCTTAGGAAAAATCTGAACAAACTCTTTGGCTAAGTCAATAATTTTCTCTGTGATATTAACAAAGTTTCTATCTCCCAATCTGTAAAATGGGGATAATGACATCTATTGATACTGAGTGTCAGGTGAAGAAAACAGTAGCTCCTACTGCTAGACTTGTAGGATAAATGTCTTTACATCATGGTGTCATACAGCCGTAATTCCAGAATAAATAGATCCTGTGTATGAAGAGTCATTTTATCATGGACTTCTCCCAAGTGAGGTCCTGTGATAAAACTCTTGTGAAATAAAGAGGCTAACATTCTACTGTTTCCCTTAGTGAAATGTGGCAAGTGAATCGAAGAGTTGATTTTTCCAGATTTCCCAGGTTTTACTTCAGTTCTGGTCACATTTGTTAAAATATTTCCTGTCTTGGACTTCCTTATCAGTTTGGATGGAAAATACTTGCTTGAAATTTGAAAAGCAATATTTTTGTATACCTAGAGTCTGATAAGAGGTATAAAATAGCTTCTTTCTTTTCTTTCAAAGACAGGAAATCATTCTTCTTTCTCACCTTCATCTTACTCTTTGCAAAATAGAAAGTGACTCTGAGAGAGTCCCAGAACCTTTATACTTCTAGAAGACATCCCTAGGAAAGGAAATATATTTAACATTCACTTGGGTAACTTTGGTTCTACCCTTAGAGTATGCTCAGTTGCTCAGTTCTGTCCAACTCTTAGCCACCCCATGGACTGTAGCCCTCCAGGCTCCTCTGTCCGTGGGATTCTCCAGGCAAGAATACTGGAGTAGGTTGCCATTTCCTTCTCCAGGGGATCTCCCTGACCCAGGGATTGAACCCATGTCTCTTGTGTCTCCTGCGTTGGCAGGCAGATTCTTGACCACTGAGCCACTTGGGAAGCCCTATGAGAGTAACATTAAATACCTACTCACTGGGGCTCCAGGACAGTCACCTTTGCGGTATATGCATGTTCCCCGTCTGTCCAGCCCCTGGACTGCTTCCTCCTTTGAAGCAAAATAGAAGGCACACAGATTTTTCTTGGGGATTGGGCAATTTTCCTCCCAGTCTTACTTACCTTGCCTTCTTTATTAATGCTGACTTTGAAAATAAGATTTTGTGAAGCAGGATTTCTATTCCAAAAGTAAGAGCTAAGGCAGGAACAGAGGAGGTCAGACGGACAGGTAGGTGTTGATTGCTTCAAGTCTCAGATGGAAGCCTAGTTCTCGCTGACCAGTTCTGGATGTGAAACTAGAGAGCTGAGCCCCTTCAGGCCTCATCCCTCCTACTGAACCATATCTTTAGAGAGGAGACTTCTCTTCTTACCAGAACATTCCACTGATGTAAGGGCTTTCTATATAAAGGCTTTCACTTTTGAGTTCCTTGAGTTTAAAGGATGACTTTTTATGAGCCACTCTTTGTTTTTTTCCCTTAATGTGGAAAACATTGTAAGTGTACATATAATTCCTAAACAGTAGAAGTGAGTTCATTTTGAAGACCATGAAAAGATTGAATGTCATGCAATATTCATTATATAAGTTTATTCAAATATGTACGTGTTCATACCAGGAAGAAAAGAAAACCAAACCTCCTTGTAAAAGGTTAGCACATTTTTAAGACAAAAATGTTGTATTTCTTCAGTGCAGACTTATTAAATACCTTATAGAACTGAGTCTTAACCTGTTTTGATTTTGTTTTCTGTTTCCTGAAAGAGTAATGCAGTTATTGAAGCTTCTAACCAAGAAAGAGTTTGAAGGACTGGGGAGACTTGGCCCCTTTGTCTTCAGGGCTGTGACTATAAGTTCCCTCCCCCCACCCCCTTGGGTATTGTTAAATGTAGCAAAGGGATTTTTAGCTTTTATAACCCAGATGAAGAGAGTGGATTCTTTTGTTTGCTTGTGGATTTGTGTAATCATTGATGGCTAAGTGTTGGCTGATTGTGATATAAAGAACGGCTTCTGTTTTCTGTATTTATTCATGAACCAGAAATAGTGTATGTTATTACATAAAGACTATAAAAGTTTTCATAAGCCTGCTGGAAAATGTGACATAAACCTTGTTTCATTATTTAATAAACTGTAGTAATATATAATAACCAAAAAAAAAAAAAGAAAGGCAGGCTTGATCCCTGGGTTAGGAAGATCTCCTGGAGGAGGGCATGGCAACCCACTCCAGTATTTATACCTGGGAAATCCCGTGGACAGAGGAGCTTGGCGGGCTACAGTCCATGGGATCACAAACAGTCGAGGATGGCACCAACCAACAAGCTCCATAAAAAAATAAATGAATGCAAATTAAATACAATGAAAGCATTGGACTAGATGATAGTTAAGGTTTTTCCAATCTTGTAGGGTCTCTTCACACCTTGTTCTCTTTGCCTCTTTGCTTCACTTTCTCAAGCTCCAAGCTCCACTACTCTAACAGCTTAAACTATCACTCCACCTGGGGAGCCCAAGTATTTGCAACTCTCTAGCAGAGCTCAGTCAAGTTCATTCCATCAGGATGTACATGTCCTGCATCTCACCCACACCACAACTTATCCAAAACAAAACACAGCCTCATCCTCCCCCTCAGCGCTCTCCAAAGCAGGCATCAAGCAGTGTGGCTCCCTGGTTCACACTGAAGAGGAAAATTTAAAATTTTACATAACCTCCTTCTCCTTCTCCTTCTGCCTCTGTAGCTCAGCTTGCCCCTTACAAAGTCTAGATTGCATAGGTCACGTAGTCTCAGAAAATGGGGACTTGCAATACTAGGAACTGGAGTTTATCTCACTGACCCTTGTCCTGCTCTTTGCAATGGCTCAGCCCCTGCAAACCTGCTTAATCATGCCTGTCCAGGCCAGGCATCCCCCTACCCATCTTGACTGCTGTTCCCACGCTTACAAAACCCCTTAGTTTAAACCAGCCCATTAACAGCTAGTGTTGCCCACTACAGTCTGTCTATAAAAACTCTGTAATCCCTTTGTTCAGGGCTCAGAGCTTGGAGCGTTAACTCCTCTGGGCTCGCTGGCATAATAAACCTGAGTTCTCCAACTCTCCAAGTGTGGTGCTTGGTTTTTCGAGTATTGGTTTCTGCAACAACACCATTTCCCCTTCTCTGGGAACATCCCTAATGCTCAGGACTGAGTCTCCAGAGAATAAGTCTATAGCCATGAATCTAACTCCATCCCACATCTCCTGACCCAGGAGGAGGCACGTCCGCTAAGCTGGGCCAGATTCTCTCTCCTGTGAACTTAAAATTTGCACTCAGATCCTAGGGGTTGCTAACGGACTGAAGATAATGTCACAGAAGAAAGATCCACAAATCCTTTTCACTCAAGCATCAGAAACTTCCTTCAGTGGTCCTCTTGGGTATTCAGCTCTTCATTTTTGTTGGAAGGATTCCTACTCTATATTCTTTTTTTGTTTTAAGATTCTGGGAGGGGTGGGGGGACTTGCACTGTTGTTAAAGTCTTTGTTGAATTTGAATCAACCATGTTTTGGTTTTTTGGCCTTGAGGCATGCGGGATCTTATCTCCCTGACCAGGGATCGAACTCATATCCCCCTGCATTGGAAGGTAAAGTCTTAACCCCCGGACCACCAGAGAAGTCCCCCTACTCTATATTCTTGCATTAAATGTCCTTTTGTATTTCAACTCAGTTCAGGTCAGTCACTTAGTCATGTCTGACTCTGTGACCCCATGGACCTCAGTACGCCAGGCCTCCCTGTCCATCACCAACTCCCAGAGTTTACCCAAACACATGTCCATTGAGTCAGTGATGCCATCCAACCATCTCATCCTCTGTCGTCCCCTTCTCCTCCTGCCTTCAGTCTTTCCCAGCATCAGGGTCTTTTCCAACGAGTCAGTTCTTCACATCAGGTGGCCAGAGTATTGGAGTTTCAGCTTCAACATCAGTCCTTCCAATGAACACTCAGGACTGATCTCCTTTAGGATGGACTGGTTGGATCTCCTTGTAATCCAAGGGACTCTCAAGAGTCTTCTCCAACACCATAGTTCAAAAGCATAAATTCTTTAGAGCTCAGCTTTCTTTATGGTCCAACTCTCACATCCATACATGACTACTGGAAAAACCACAGCCTTGACTAGACGGACCTTTGTTGGCAAAGTAATGTCTCTGCTTTTTAATATGCTGCCTAGGTTGTATTTCAACTAGCTAATGCCACTTCCTGTTGCTTGCAATCCAAAGAATTTAACTAATGCCCTTCCCAAAGCCCACCCTATCCTCTCTAGTGCTCTGTTTTCATGATTTATTCATGACTTTGTCCTCTTCTTATTTACCTAGCTGTCAACTTGGTTTCCTCTCTGTTTCTACTGAAACTTGTCTGACCCATACCTGAAACTTTTCTCAGCTAGTTCTCTCCTTTCCAGGTCTTGAGACTGATGCCTACATCTGGGCCCCTGTCATTGCTAATCTGAGCTAATCTGATGAAGGCTCCTCTCTGCTCCCCATCCCATCCTTGACCTCTCCAATTCACCATTCACAGTTCTGTTAGACGGAGCTTCCTAAAGACCAGCTCTGACCATGCCATTTTCCTGTTTATCAGCCTTGCTGGCTCCCCTTCATATTCTAGAACACGCATGTAGGCTCCTTAGTGTGCCCCAAGGCCATTCTCAACAGCTTCAACTTGCCTTTCTAGTCTCAACTCAGGCTCTGTTATTCCTCCCAAGTCGTCTGTGCTGCCTTCCAATTGAACATCACACTCACAGGCTCCCAACACGCAAACTCACCCCTCTGGGCCTTTGCTAATTCAGCTCCCTTTGTTTAAATGTCCTACCACAGCCTTCCTGTCCTCACATCGTCTGTGATGGTTGAAACCTCACCTGGTCTTCAAAACCCAGATAAAAGGCAGCATGTTTATGAAGCTTGCCCTTCGTGGAGGTCATCATCCCAAGTGCTTTATTCATTCTTCTGTTACGAGTGTGTAATTCCTGACCTGGAGGGACAGCTGTTTGCATCTGTTTATGTCTATCTCTTTCAGTAGACTTGCTCCTTGTGAGCAGAGACCAGACCTGTTTCCTACTGTAAGCTTCCTGCCCACCACAGTCCCTGGCATGGAATCAGTGCTCAGTAAACAGGTGTGGAATTGAATTTTCTAAACCTGTGGTGAAAAACAAATGAAAATGGGAGAGGAGCGGTGTAAGCAGAGGTGTAGGGGGACACAGCAACCTGAGAGAATGAAAGAACAGGAGCAGAGGGAGAAAGTCCTTTGGAAATGCATCTCTCCTCCAGGACAATTTTATGATCAAAGGGGACAAATACTGCCCAACTAATCTAACTTCACCCTGGCATGAGAACTAATGGGAGATGAGATGAGGTACAGATGCCAAAGCTGAAAACAAAAGCCCAGGAAAGAGGTAAAAGATTCCTGTTTCCCTAAGCCTGGCTCTGAAACATCTGGACCCTGAGGCTAGAAGATTCACTTCAGCTCCCACCTGTCCTGAGGGGCAGGTTTGCTCTCCTATGCCCAGTGGCATACCAACCAGCTCTTTTAAAATTCAGCAGAATAAAACAGAAACGACAAATCCTTCCATGGTGTTGCCACTAGCCCTGGCAGAGAAATGATGAAGATAAAAGAAAGAAGAATGGGATGGTAAAGCCAATCTGAATCTCGATAAAATGCCCATGAGGCCTAAGACTTCCAGGTGATGGAGAGTCAGCAAGTACAATACCAGTCTCCCTGGGAAAGGGGTTACAAAGGGGGTATAAGGAGGGGAGGAGATCGAATGGCTTTTTATAGCCCCTAATATCTCTTCTGACTGCAGCCCTCATGGCCTCCGTATGCCAGGATGCTGGCAAGATGAATGGATTTTCTTCCTGTTAAATACCATTACCTGGAGCACTGGGAAAAATGAAGAATGGGTTTCAGTCTTACATCCCAGCTTCCATCTCTTTTCTTCTAATGAAGGGGGAAAAAACTACCAAAACAAAACAAACCCCACATGTCCTCCCCAATCTATCCCCACTTCCTACAACATATATAAATAACTTCAGGGAAAACAGGTAACCCACAGAGCTACAAAGTTGGCCTCCCAACACTCATGTCCAGCACATATAGCCAGTGCTGAGGTGGTGAAGTTCAAATCTAGCCCATCACCATAGTCAGGTCCACACTAGGTCAATAATATACTTGGAGATCCATTAAGTCTCTTTTAAGAGCCTGTTATCTTTAGAGCCCAAGAGCACTGTCCATTAAGAGGCATCACAAAGATGCCACTCTGCCACAGGTGCAAATGATTCTGCTTGTTGAATGGACTCTCAGTTACTTAAGTGATCTGAGGCATCTATGTGCATCACAACAAAGGAAGGAAACCAAATATCATTTGTGGTCCACCTCTAGCAGGGATCATGATCAGACTCTCAGGACCAGCAGTTCTTAGCCTCAGCTACACGCAGATCAAGAAGAAGCTTAAAAAAAAAAAAAGAAGAAGAAGAAGAAGCAGTAGCTGAGAAGCTAAAAAATAAAGAAGAGAGAGAAAAGAAAAGAAAACCACTGGTGTCTGGGAAAAAATAATTGGAAAAGAAAATGATTTTAAAAGATTATTTACAGAAGTTTATCAAAAAATATACTCAGGGATAAATCTAAAATATGTGCAAAGATCTGTATCTTGAAAGCTATAAATTTCTCACTGTTGTGAAAAATGTAGAAATACCTCATGTCAGGTAATGGGAGTATAATGTGAGTTTAACAAAGCCAAAAAATTCAAGGTTGATATTAAAAATCAACTGTATTCTTCTGTATTAGCAGCAGTCAATTGGAAAATGAAATTTTAAAATAATCCTATGTAAATAGCACCAAAAACATAAAATACTGGGAGTAAATCTAGTAAAAGTCATCTAAGTCACTCCCCACGAAAATTACAAAACACTGTGAGATAAAGTAAATAAGACCTAAATAAATAGAGATGACCCATATTCAGTTTGGAACACTCAATGTTGTTAAGATATCAATTCTCCCCAAATTAATCTGTAGTGCCAATGCATTCTCAATAAAAATCTCAGCAGGCTTCTTCTGTGGAAATTGACAAGCTGATTCTAAAATTCATATGGAAGTGCAAAGGATCTAAAACAGCTGAAACAATTTTGAAAAAGAATAAACTTAGAGGTTTTATGCTGACTGATTTCAAGTTTTTCCATAAGACTACAGTAATCAAAGCCATGTTTATTAGCCTAAGTATAGGTACATAGCGGCTTTCCTGGTGGCTCAGATAGTAAAGCATCTGCCTGCAATGCAGGAGACCTAGGTTCGATCCCTGGATTGGGAAGATCCCCTGGAAAAGGAAATGACAATCCACTCCAGTACTCTTGCCTGGAAAATTCCATGGACAGAGGAGCTTTGCAGGCTAGAGTCCATGGGGTTGCAAAGAGTCAGACACGACTGAGTGACTTTACTTCACTTCAATTCATAGGTATATAGATCAATGGACCAAAAGGGCAAATCCAGAAAAAGACCCAGAAATACATGGTCAGTTTATTTTTTTAGCAAAGGTAAAAACATAATTTAATAGAGAAAGGATAGTCTTTTCATAAATTGTTTGGAATAATTGAATGTTCATAGAAAAAAATAAACCATGGCCTGTCCCTCACACTGTCACAACTTTGACTTGGAAATGATCACAGACCTAAGCACAAAAGTTAAACTACAAAACATCTGGAAGAAAATATAGGACAAAAACCTCTGTTTGGGGGGTAAAGATTCCATGGGACACAGAAAGCATGAATCTCAAAAAATTGGCAAATTAAACATTATCAAGATTTTTAACTTCTGCTCTTTGACACCATTAAGAAAATGACAAGGCAAGCTACAGAAGAAAATATTTGGTGTATGTGTGCTCATGGCCATTTTCTCAGTAAATTTCCATAGCCCTCCATCTGGCTCTTCCTGAGGCCAGTGATCCACACTCCAAATCGCAGAATTTCAGAGGGAACATGGGCCAACATCTCACCCAGTTGTCTTCTAAATTAGAATCTTGAGACCTGGAGTTCATTGAAAGCAAAACCTGTACTTGGAAACAAGGCTCCTAAATCCTGGCCCATTACTGATTCACCAGAATATCTGAATTCTTTTTTAACATTCTTTAATTGCAGTAAAATACACATAACATAAAATTTACCACCTTAACCATTTGTAAATGTACAGTTCAGTGGTATTAAGTGCATTCACATTGTTGTGAATTATCACAACATCATCACACATTATCACCACCATCCGTTTCCAGAACCTCTTTCATCTTGTAAAACTGAAACTATGGACTCCTTACCCCTGGGTCCCTAGCAAGTATCGTTCAGCTCTCTGTCTTTAAGGATCCAAGTGCTCTAAGTCCTCATATAAAAAGGAATCATACAATATTTCTCTTTTTTTGGACTCACTTGTTTCACTTAGCATAATGTCTGTAGGGTTCATCTATATTGTAGCATGTGTCAGGACTGCCTGCCTTTTCAGGGATGAATGATATTCCATTTCATAAGTAGAGAACACATTTTGTTTATACACCCACTTATTGATGGACACTTGGGCTGCTACCATGTTTTGGCTATTGTGTATAATGTTGCTGTGAATATGGGTGCAAAAAAATTAAAAAATAGATTACCATGTGATCAACAAATTCCACTTCTAGGGACTTTTAAGCAACTTCTGTACTGTTTTCTGCAGTGGCTGCAGCATTTTACATTCCCTCAAACCAGGCACATGCATTTAATGTCTCTACATTCTCACCAACACTTGTTGTTTTTGGTTGTATGGTAGCCATTCTAATGTGTGTGAGGTGGTTTGGAGTTGCATTTTGTTGTTGCTGTTTTTGTTTATTGTTGAGTTGTAGGAGTTCTTTATATATTCTGGATATTAACCCCATCAAACATATGATTCACAAATATTTTCTCCCATTTCATAGGTTACCTTTTCACTCTGTTGATTGTGTCCTTTGGTGCAGAGAACACAGGTTCATTTTGCAAGAAGATTTCATGGGATTTGGAGAGGTGGGGGTAGAAGGCAGAAATGGGATTTTTACTCTGCAGAGCTGGGTTTCCCTGGTGGCTCAGATGGTAAAGAATTGGCCTGCAATGCAGGAGACCCAGGTTCAATCCTTGGTTTGGGAAGATCCCCTGGAAAAGGGAATGGCTACCCATGCCAGTATTCTTACCTGGAGAATGCCATGGACAGAAGAGCCTGGCAGGCTATGGTCCATAGGGTCACAGAAGAGTTGGAGATGACTGAGCAACTAACCCTTTCACTTTTTTCACTTCACTCTGCAGAGTTAAATAGTATACACATATATCAAACAGAATTCTGCTTCTGACATGGAGGCCAAGGGAAGGGTGAAAGTATCAAGGAATGAACACCATAAACAGCAGTCCCGAGGACTTTGTCATAGTATTTTGAGCTAAACCCTTTGATTCTTGAGTACTAACTCTGTACTGAAATCTGGGTTAAGCACATAGCATAACGCAGGGTCCCTGTCCTCAGGGATCTCACGATCAAGTTGTAGAGATAAAAAACAAATGCCACACACACACACACACACACACACACACAAAATAAGTAAGAAACAAATAAAATAAAGATATCCAAAGGGAAAAAAAAACAATGCCACAACCTTGAGGAAACTACATCCTAAAAATACAATGGATCTGTTAAAGCACACAATCCGATGAGTAGATTGGACTTAAACAGGGTGCGCTGAGGAGGAGAGGAGGTGGCAGTGAGACTTGGAAAACGTGGTGAATTCAAAACCACTGCAAGAGTCCAAGGAAGATGATCCAAGACCTGGAACTCTTCCAAGAGCAATAGAGAGGGTGGAAAAAAGGATTCGAGAGAAATGGACAGGATTTCATAACAGAATGGAATAAAGGGGAGAATATAAAACAATGCCTGCATTTCTGGCTTAGTTTACTAGCGGCCACAAGCCAAGACAAAGAACATAGGCAGTGGAACTGATGTGAGGAAAAGATGGAGAGACTGATTTTGGTCCTCTGGTCACACAGGACATACAGGGGGAGATGCACAATGGGCGGTTAGAAACATGGATCTGGAGGTAAGGAAAGAAAAATAGATCAGAAAAATAACATGGTAGTGAAAGATATGAGAGAGGGTAAGCTTCTGGAAGGGGCTGGTTTGAATGAAAAGAAAGGAAAGCTGAGAAAAGAACCTACATTTAAAACACGGAGGAGGGAGGAAGATGCTGCTGCTGCTGCTGCTAAGTCGCTTCAGTCGTGTCCGACTCTGTGCGACCCCATAGACAGCAGCCCACCAGGCTCCCCGGTCCCTGGGATTCTCCAGGCAAGAACACTGGAGTGGGTTGCCATTGCCTTCTCCAGGGAGGAAGATGAGGCCCCCAATAAGGGAAACTTTGAATTTGAATGGTCAAGGGCTCACCCAAAGTGTGCCAACGTTTAGTCAAAACGATTAGACCGTGGATTGAGCAGCAGGACCCTTGAGGCCAAGCCTTTCTGGAAAACAGTGAACTAGAATTTCCTTTATATTTTCTGTAAAGGTAGAAGATTCAGAAGTTCCAATTCTTCAGCTGCTATAGGGATTTTGTGAACATGAATCAAGTTTCACGAATCTTTTTGGAGAAGGGCCGACACGCGATGGATATGCGTGATCCTAGGAGACAGAAGCCCAGAGGACTCCCAACTGTCTACATTTCAGTATAAGACCCAGGAGACTCTTAAACACAGAAATGTTTCCCCTTCGATTCAGGATCAATACTCACTTTTCCTCATGGACCAGATTTCTGTGTATTTGTATTTAAAAGGAAGAAAACTCAGCCCTGAGAATTGTGATTCACCTAAGTGTGAGCTCTGAAGCTTTGGAATCATGACTAGGAAATTGCCACCTCACACATCTTTGTGCTCAATCACCAAGGCCACACAGAGTCAGCGTTATCGAGATAAGTGATGACACCTGATGGCCTGTAAAGTGTTATATGATTCAAAGTGTATCCTGCAATCTGTTATTTTATTTCCTGAATCAGAGAGCAACCTGGTTAAAGTTTTTAGGAAGGGACAAGCAGGCCATTTTTCAGATGAATGACAGGGCTTCTCTTCTAAACAACTCAATTAAGAGGGTCAGGGGAACGAACGGGAAAAGCAATGAACGTGAAACCCTCCTTGGTCCTGACCCAGTCCTTGAAGGTACTGAGAAACCCTCACGCACACATCACCATCACTGATCTGTCAGAAACACCAGAGCTGACATGAGCAGAATAGATGGGCTTCCAAAAAGAAAAACAGTAATAACAATCTCACACTTTATAAATTTGGAGTTATGTTTTCAAGGAATAACACATAGAGGTGATTATCTCACTGAAAAAATGCACATGGCACATAGCTGGCCAGACTGGCACTGAGATGCATATGATGCAGGCTTACATATTTATTTGCAAAACACAATGTAATAGAAATGGACATCATACTTTGCATTTATATAGCAACTATTTCTCCAAGGACCTCAAAGGATTCTGCAGCAGTTACTGGATTCATCCTTGTTACACGCTTGTAAAATGAAGGAGAGGCAAGGATCACTCATCCCATTTTATTAAAAAGGAAGCAGATGTCCCAAGAGGATACATGAGCTGGCCAAGGGCATACATACTATGACTCATTTGTTTGCTCAGAACCATGTAGGGACTGAAATTAGTCCCATATTGTCCTTGTGCTTGCTGATTTTCCCTATAAACTTCTGAAAAGGAAATGATTCTGTTTCTCAGCCTTATGTTTGCGATTCAGACCATCAAATGGACAGTGGGGGATGAACTGGGGAAGGGAAGAGGTTAATAAGCGTGTGGCATTTCTCTTTTCCCTTCAGTGGCCTGCTGCTGGCCGTGTTCTTAAGGACAGATCCAGGGCTCTCGACAACAAAGAGGGGGAAGCCTTCCCGCTGTCATGGCTTGAAAACAGGGACACACAATGACTGCCCACAAAGCAACTGTAATGTCCACTCCAATCCATTTGTCACTTATCTTACAACTACTCTGTGAGGTATTATTTCCTTACAAAGATGAGAAAGGGGCTCAGAGAGATGGGATGACTTGCCTATGCTCCTCTAACAAGCTCAGGCTCTGGATCTAAGTATGGCTGTACTCCTTCCAACAGCTCTGCACGTCCACTTTGTTCACTGACAAGACTTCAGTCGGGAGGCACACAACAGGGGTCTTAGGGTCATAGCCTAGAGACATTTAAGAAAGTTAGAGCCAACCTGGGGCTCCACCCCGTCCCACAGATCTTCCAAATAGCAGACCAGGGTGAGCGCTGATGTCACTCCATTCTCCCTGGACAGATCCACTGGAAACGGCTTAGCCATCAAGTCACTCTGAGTCCAGGATAGTTGAGTACCTATTGAGTACCAAGTTGAGCCCCCTTGGTACCAGATTCACACCTGCGTCTGCCTCAGACCTGAGCTGGTAGCAGAGCAGGCTGAGTTCTATGAGCAGGGGGAGGATGGAAGGTGATACCCTGGATGCTGCCCCAATGCACCCTTCTTCCACCCACTCTGAGCACAGCTCTTTGGCATTTGAGAGTTCTGACCATCTTTGGGCAGCATGAATAGGGCCTGTCTTTCAGGGGCCTGACATTCTTCATATAGAGAGAAACCAAGGTTCAGACTTGTCCCAAGTTACTGAGGAAAACACAAAGTAAAAAAGCGCTAAGGACCATTTTCTCTGATGTTTTTTCTAAAGTAGGGTTTGGTCCCTAGAACAAGATATTACAAGTGGTAGAAAAAAGCCAGCCTCTGGTAATAGGGGTTGGAAGGAAGAGGACCAGTGGCTTTACTCTGCTTTTCATACTTCATATGCATCATCTCATTTATCCCCACAACTCAGAGGCATAGGCATTCTTATCCCCATTCTACAGACAAGGAAAGAGTAGCTCCAAGTTTAAATAGCAGAGCAAATACATAACAAAACCTGGATTTCAAACATGTATCTATGGGGCTCATGCCCTTTGCATTAAGCCTCACTAACTTTGCCTGGGAAATCCCATGGACAGAGCAGCAAAAGAGTCAGACACGACTTAGCAACTAAACAACAACAACAGTCTCTGAGGAGTTTGATATTGTGCCCTTCTCCTGATGACATCATTGCAATGGTGTCTGGGAAGGTTCCAGCTCATCGCTGGAGCAAAAATGCGAGTCACAGATGCAGACAAGGCCAAGTGCAGGTGAGATGCCGTCTTTGCGAGGCACTGCAGTCATGGATGCAAGTCACAGGAGTAATCCTAAAATTCTGGGAGTTACAAAAACTGAGTAAAAAAAAAAAAGATTGTTGTTGTTAGTTAAATATAAGTTTTATCTAAGGCAATACATCTAGTAAATTATCATTTCAACCTGTAACCAATATAAAAATAATAATGATACAGCACATATTCTCTTTCTGTTGTTAGGTCCCTGAAATCTAGAGTGTATTTTACACTTGGAACACATCCCCAGCTTGGAGAAGCTACATTTCAAGTGCTCAAGACACACATGTGATTAGTGGCTACCATATTAGACAGCATGGGTCTAGAAGAAAAATGTATGGATGGAGGCTTGGAATGCTTGGATTGAGGGTCCTAATTCTGAAAAACTACCAAGGCCACTTTAGTGGTTGAGAACCCAGACCCTGGAAACAGACTCACCTGGCTTTGAATGCCAGCTGCACAACAAGCTGGCTACACGTCCTTGGGCAAGAAACTTAGTCTCCGTTGCCTCAGTTTTCTCATCTGTAACATGGAAATAACAACAATGCCTACCTCATAGAGTTTTATGAGGATGAAATGTGGAAGTCCTTGTAAATAACAGGAATAGGCATAAACGATACAAAGGCACTGGTTATTATTGTTGTTTTTATTATTATTATTTCCACTGGGACTCAGTTTCCTTATCTGTAAAATAAGGATGTTGGAAACAAGGGATATTGCAATCCTTTATTGCTATGTTGTTTAATGCAAACTGGACTAGGAATCCAATGCTGTATCTGGTCTCTGAGCATCAGTTCAGAAGCGGGCACTGGGGAGGGAGTCAAGTCCAGCCTGTCTCTATAGAGGTGGCTTGTAAGATATGCCTATGGCTTGTGGGTAGGGGAAGGGGGAGGTAGGTGGAAGGACTCGCCAGCTATTTTGTCATCAGGGATAGAACTTGCTCCCTCCAGCCTGGGCTCATGCTGACTCATTCCCTAGACACACTCCACACGCTCACAAGGTGTCCTCTATGAACTTACCACGTCCCCAGTTACAATCCCTCAGCAATGTGAACCTCTGAACCAGAAGAAATTCA
Organism: Muntiacus reevesi; assembly: GCF_963930625.1. Taxonomy (NCBI): domain Eukaryota; kingdom Metazoa; phylum Chordata; class Mammalia; order Artiodactyla; family Cervidae; genus Muntiacus; species Muntiacus reevesi. The sequence goes on along the minus strand of NC_089254.1, from coordinate 90,559,596 downwards.
ACCTGGGCTTACAGTTTGGAGCAAAATCCATCCTTTCCCAAGTGCCTCCAGCACCAGCTAATAGAAGAGAATCCCCTAGGGGATGGTGACCCCCAAAGCTTTGCACACCAGCTGTCCTTGGGGCTGAGAGATGAAAGGGAAGCTGGGTGGTCAAAAGGCCAAACACTTGAAAAGCTGTGAATGAAGATGCCAAAATCATAGCAGTAGCTGTCCCAAGGGCCACTGCTCAGAGAATCGTAGCTGTCTGGCTTCTTTCCCCTAGAGACCAAACTGATGAGTTTTAGAAATTCAAGGTAGAAACAGCCCAGTAGACCAGGCACCTTATCCCCAGGGAAACTGGCAGGGGAGGGCGCATCCCCACTCTCCTCTCCAGGGATCATGTCAACTCCTCTTGGAGGGACTCGGAGGCTGGCACCTCTCATACTTCTCCCAGGGGCAGAAATCTGCAGCCTAAACGTCTCGGTACCAGAAATCCTTCCTTCTCAAGATACCAAAGAGAAGGGCTGCTCACCTCAGAGAAAGAAACACATCAACCAAAGCACAGCCCTCCTGCCGAGCAGCAGTTCCCAGCCAGCTGTTCCTGGAGATTTGCCGAGAGCTGTGTTCTCCCACACCGGCAAGAGAGACACCGAAGAAGTGGGGGGTCACAGGCCCACCCATGAGAGAGGAGTCAAGCATGATCCCTGGGCAGTGTGTGTGTGCATGTGAGGTCGCTTCAGTCATATCTGACTCTGCGACCCTCTGGACTGTAGCCCGCCAGGCTCTTCTGTCCATGGGATTCTCCAGGCAAGAATACTGGAGTAGGTTGCCATGCCCTTCTCCAGGGGATCTCTCCGACCTGGGGATCAAACCCGCATCTCTTCTGTCTCCTGCATTGGCAGGTGGGTTCTTTACCACTAGGGCCACCTGGGAAGCACAAAACACCATTCCCAGCCCCAGAGGAGGCAAGAGTAGGACTCAGAGACCCTCCCACTGCGACAACTTTGGCTCCTGGGAGCACTGGGTCTTGAGTCCTCTTCCTTCTCTGAGCTGGACTGAAGGAATGTTTGCACATCTCCCAGACACATGGACTGAGTCTGACATATTTCAGTATGCTGGGCTGGTTGAGTTCCCTCGACGCCCATTGCTAAGGGGCCATGTTCTCCCTTTGAGACCTGCTGAGAGAGGCTTAGCAGCTGAGCTGCACTAGTTAAGAGCCCCCAGAATCCCACCATCTAAATCAGAGAGGCTGGTTCTGGGCCGCGGGAGCGAGGCTGCCACTGGGCCTGCATCATCAGCACCACCATCTCACACTCATCAACCGGGACCCAACTGTAGCTTCTCCCAGAAGAGCCAGACAGACAGCGCTTCTTTTTTATTTTTATTTTTTAAAATATTCATTCATTTATTTGGCTGTGCCTGATCTTAGTGGCAGCATGCAGGATCTTTAGTTGCAGCACGTGAACTCTTAGTTGCAGGATGTGGGAGCTAGTTCCCTGACCAGGGATTGAACCCTGTATCAGAAGCATGGAGTCTTAGCCACTGGACCACCAGGGAAGTCCCTGAATGGAGCTTCTTAATTGCCGTTATCAAACAACATTACCCCGTCCCAAAGGGAGTTTCCTGTCTGCCCCATGAAAGGAAATGAAGATCCTACAGGACTTGGACCAGAGAAGTGGAATGTGGAGATGGACCGCACAGGATTTTTCCGCTCAACGAGAAGAGCAAGTTTTCTACTCTAAGGCCACCTGTGGCCGCCGCTTCAGTGCCTCTCCACGCCTGTTCCTCCCGCTCGTTAGTTACATGTGCCAACGCAAGAAGAGAAATCAAGGGCTGCTTAGCTTTCCCCACTGGCCCTGTCAATCGTTCCAACGAAGACAATTCCTGCCACACAGTCAAGAAATGGGCCCCCGTGGGCCAGGGAACAGCTCCGTCCCTGCAAATGTATTTACACAGCACAGTGCTTGTTCTTCACGTTTCGCCAGGAGCCCTCCTCTCCTGAATGCCCCCGGGAAGTTTTATCACCTGGGAAGGCTCTTGGCTGCTGCTCTGCCCACATCCCTCCTGGATCATCAGAACAGACAAACAGTCTGGCTGTTCGGAGCTGCCGCCTCCCGCAGCGGGCCGTCTCTGCTGCTGACAGAAGGTTCTCCAGCCGGCAGGGGTGGGCTGGGACAGGCGGGCTCCTGCAGAACACGTCTCAGTATTCTGTGCTCCCTGTCTCAGGCTGCTTCGTCAGCTGTCTGAGACGCTCTCCTCAAGGTGGAGAGAGAAGATGAAAGCTCAGATCACAACAAGGACTTTGGAGGGGGAAAGAGTGAACAAAGGGAGAGCTACTCTGGGTGGGTCCAGCACTGCGCATCACTTACCTTGGGGCCTGGGGCTTCCCAGGTGGCGCTAGTGGTAAAAAACCCGCCTGCCAATGCAGGGGACTTGAAAGACATGGGTTCGATCCTTGGATCAGGAAGATCCCCTGGAGGAGGAAATGGTCACCCACTCCAGTATCCTTGCCTGGAAAATTCCATGAACAGACATGCCTGGCAGACTACAGTCCGTGGGGTCACCAAGAGTCAGACGAAACTAAAGTGACTTAGCACACACATGGGTTTAGAGATTAAATTCCTTTTCCTCTCTCTGATTAGAGCAGACCTGAACAACACAGGTGTCAACTTAGTGAACCAATGTGCAAATGAAATTGTATCTCTTTGGCTCCAAACCCTCCAAAGATGGCCCATTTCTTGCACAAGAAAAGCCAAAGTCCTTCCTGCTGAACTGTGAGGCCCTAGAGACTTTAGCTTCCCTTTCCTTCTCCCCATCCCCCTCACTCAACTCTATTCCTACCACAACAGCCTCCTTGGTACTACTCAAACATACCAGGCTGATTTCTACCTCAGGGCCTTTGCACTTGCTGTCCTCTTACCTGGACCCCTCTTTCTTCAAGTAGCCAACTGGCTCCTCCCTCACTTCCTGCAGGGCTTTTTTTAAAAATATTATTCTCTCAACAAAGCCTATACTGACCGCTCCATTTACAACTGTACCCACCTTGGCACTCCAACTGTCACCCTTTTCAAGCCCCACCTAGTGCTCATCTTCTCACCGTGCACTTCATTTATTTACTATGTTTGTCACATCACCACACTATTCACTGATTTCTTGTGTTTATCTGTTTATGTAGATGGTGAGGGCAGGGACTTTGGGTCTGTTTTTTTCACAGTTACACCCTCAGCACCTAGAACAGCTCCTGACACACACAGCAAATGCCTCATAAATATTTGTTGACTAAATGTATATGTTGATGTAGTTCTATCTTGGGGCAAATTAGACTTGCCAATTAGAAAAGGCAGTTAACAGGAAAGGAATAGGATAAGAGTCTAAAGCAACCAGCAGTAAAGACAGAAACATTGGTATCAAGTAGAATCAAGAAACGGTCATTTTGAGAGAGGAGAGAAAATGAATGGTATAAATTCATGCTACACATTTCCCAGCCAGATGAGTAGACGCACTCACTACCTGCTCTGAAGGTAAGTGTTACCATCCCATTCAGTGGGTGGGGAAACTAACTCCCAAGAATGATGAGTCCGGTACCTCACGTGGCCCTTCCTAAATGACATAGAACTTGACTGTGGCTCAAAGTCCAGCAGCCGAAAAAGTAGAAGGCTTATTTTCCAAACCAACCACCACTGTGGTGATAGCCCATATTCTTCCACCTACAACTTGCTATTGACTGGGTTCTTTAGCTCCTTTTTTGTTGTGCAGTTTTCAAAGTAATCTTTAACCTATGGGTAGGCCCTTTTCAAAATAAGACCACCATGCTGTTGAAGGGGACTTCCCTGGTAGCTCAGCTAGTAGAGAATCCGACTGCAATGCAGGAGACCCAGGTTCAATCCCTGGGTTGGGAAGATTCCCTAGAGGAGGGCAAGGCTACCCACTCCAGTATTCTGGCCTGGAGAATTCCAGGGACAGAGGAGCCTGGCAGGCTACAGTCCATGGGGTTGCAAAGAGTCAGACATGACTGAGCATCTAAGCACATACTGTTGAAAGCAGGAGAAGGGGTGTAATATGAAAGTGAATGGTCAGGTGCAGGCAATGTTCCCTTGCGCATATATGCCCCAACACCCACAATGAAGGGATGTCCAGGTGACAATAGAAACAATTCTCTGTCCCTAAAACAGCTGGAAATGGTCTTTTCCTCTCCCACTGAATAATTTGGAAGTGATTTTGAAAATGCAACACAAGGAGGGCAGTCTTTTTTCTTCCTTCTCACCTTGAAATTACACACTGCTTCCCAGAGCCTGGTTAATGTTAAGTATGACCTTTTGCAAAGTTTCTTGGCAGGTCAGTTATGATCCTTCCAGATTCTAATGTATCAGGCAGTGGCTGTTTATGTGTTTGACAAAGTATACTTTGTCCAGAGTTGATATGTTTTACCAGATCTTCTGGAGCTCACTCCCCCTTTCTCTCTCTTGCTCTTTCCATCTCTCTTCTAGTCTAACTTTGGGTATTTAATCAACCTTACTGGGAAGAAAACATGAATATATTTATGAATTCTCAGTCCCTGAGTTGCCATGCACACTGTATTAGCTTATTACCATGTCTCCAAGATAATTCTTCCCTCTCATCTCATTACACCTGTGCTTTTGAGTTCAGGGAGATCTCAGCTCAACCAAAATTAGTTTTAATGTTTGGTTTGTTCCAAGAGCTGCTTTGAGGGTCTCTGTCTTGAACAGGTGTATCAGCTCCTTACATCCTTATTGCCTTTGCCTTTGTTCTTCTCAGTCTCAGAAAGAGAAACCTAGTGAATTAGATGGGAGCCTCACGAGGTTGGTTCAGCCCAAGAATATAACTAAGCTTAATGAGCATGTAGATGCATTCATGTGTACCAGGGATGGATGGGACCCGGGAGCCACTCCGTCCTTAGAAGGTGTGCCGGGGATGTCAACTCTGACTCAAGTGGAAGTTTTAGGATATCAAAGTTTTTAGCCTTCCCTCTGCAGAGCATAGAACAGTGCTCAGCACACAGTAGGTATCTGACTTTTGTTGAGAGAAAGAAGATAAGATAGCAAGGGAACAAAGAGAGCAAGAAGACCATACTCTGCAACACAAAGACCCTCATGTCCTTTATCAGAGGGGTGGGGACAAGAGTTTGGGTCCATAAGTCAAGTTTCAGATTTTTATGATAGAGGCCCAGGGAGAAAGATGCCAGCACCTCCTTAGCTGTCACCACCTGAGAACCTACAGATGCTCAGAACCTATGCCTTCCCCCAGATCTGCAGCTCCCTCTAAACTCTCAAAGCAGGCTTATATATTATATTTGAACCAGCATTTCTGAACACATCATGGATGTCTTTACCACAACAGTGAAGACGGGAAGGAGATGGCAACCAGAGCAAAGCAAAAGGATCATGTAGCTACATCAAAGGCCCAGATGAAGCAAGAGGATGTGGATTGTGGGATTTCTCCAGAAATATCCTGCTGCCTGGAGAAAGAGCAAGAGAAAGGGGATGGTTGAGTGTGTCCGAGGTCAAGAATTAGCCAAATAAGTGCCACATAGACTCAAGAGGGCAGGGACTGGGTGAAGTTTGATTGATCATAGGTCCAGGCTGCACAGAGAGTGCAGAAATCAGGGGCTCATGACCTCTGACATCATTTGGTCCACAAGTTTTGGGTCTGTACAAATTTTGGACTTCCCTGACAGCTCAAACAGTAAAGAATTTGCCTGCAATGCAGGAGACCCATTTTCAATCCTTGGGTCAAGAAGATCCACTCGAGAAGGGAATATTCTTGCCTAGAGAATTCTATGGAAAGAGGAGCCTAGTGGGCCACAGTCCACAGGGCTGCAATGAGTCGGGCATGACTGAGCGACTAATACACTCACACACTCAAACAAATCTTGGATGGGATCATTTATTTTCTAGACATCTTGGCATCAGTTACATATGCCCAACTTTTTGTCCTCCCAAGGAGAACATGGAATAGAGCTGAGCAGAGCTTCCATTCACACTATGCACCTTTGGAGGCTGCTTATGTAGTGTGACAGTGGTGTTCCAGGACCCTGGAGCCCATGAACCTCACTTGTGAGAAAAAGAGACAGATGTCACCTCTGTTGTGTGATTTGAAGGGCAAGGGGAAGGCTGCAGGGACTCCCTACCCCAAGCCTTCTGGCAGCCTGCCACAGTGCCTGAAATTTCCTTATTATTCACTGTTAAGGTTTACTGTACAGAAATACTAATAGAGTGCAAATTTTATCTGAAGGAGTCATGCAGCTGAGATGGTACAAAAAGTTGAAAGTGAGACCAAGCTGATTTCAGATCCCAGCTCTCTCTATAGCAGTGTGATGCCTGGCAAATTGATTAGAATCCAAAAGACCCTCTATTCTTATTTATAAAAATGTGAATTCAATCAACCTTGTAGGGCTATAGCAAGGATGGATGGGCAGGTAGAGAGCAATTAGCATGGTGGCTGACACACAGTGAGGACTCAAGATGCGTTTGCTCTTATTATCTTTATCACTGTGAAGATATGGTGGAAAAGCACTGGATGAGTCAGGAGCCATAGTTTCCAGTCCCTTATTTTTCCATTGATGAACTCCGTGATCTTTTTAGGGTCATGTTACTTCTCTAGGCTCAGTTTCCAGAGAAATTTGAGTGGATTTATTCATTCAACATTGGTATTGAGCTCCTGAGATGTGGTAGGTACTGTTCATTGGCTAGATGATCAATAAATGAATAAATAGGTATGTGATGCTCTCTTTTGCCAAGAGAACACATTGGTCATAGCAAACACCCTCTTCCAACAACACAAGAGAAGAGTCTACATATGGACATCACCAGATGGTCAAAACTGAAATCAGATAGATTATATTCTTTGCAGCCAAAGATGGAGAACCTCTATACAGTCAGCAAAAACAAGACCGGGAGTTGACTATTGCTCAGATCATTAACTCATTATTGCCAAATTCAGACTTAAATTGAAAAATGTAGGGAAAACCACTAGACCATTTTAGCATGCATGCACACATGCATGAATTGGAGAAGGAAATGGCAACCCACTCCACGATTCTTGCCTGGAGAATCCCAGGGACAGAGGAGCCTGGTGGACTGCCATCTGTGGGGTCACACAGTCAGACATGACTGAAGCGACTTAGCAGCAACATCAGCATTCAGGTATGACCTAAATCAAATCCCTTATGTTTATATAGTGGAAGTGACAAATAGGTTCAAGGGATTAGATCTGATAGAGTGCCTAAAGAACTATGGATGTAGGTTCGTAACACTACAGGAGGAAGGGATCAAGACCATCCCCAAGAAAAAGAAATGCCAAAACACAAAATGGTTGTCTGAGGAGGCCTTACAAATAGCTGAGAAAAGAAGAGAAGTGATACATGCATTTGAATGCAGAGGTCCAAAGAATAGCAAGGAGAGATAAGAACGACTTTCTAAGTGATCGATGCAAAGAAATAGAAAAATACAATTGAATGGGAAAGACTAGAGATCTCTTCAAGAAAATTAGAGATACCAAGGGAACTTTTCATGCAAAGATGAGCACAATAAAGGACAGAAACAGTATGGACCTAACAGAAGCAGAAGATATTAAGTAGAGGTGGCAATAATACACAGAAGAACTATACAAAACAGATCTTCATGACCCAGATAACCACGATGGTGTGATCGCTCACCTAGAACCAGATATCCAGGAGTGCATTCAAGTGGGCCTTAGGAAGCATCACTATGAACAAAGCTAGAGGAAGTGATGGAATTCCAGTTGAGCTATTTCAAATCCTAAAAGATGACACTGTGATTGTGCTGCAGTCAATATGCCAGCAAATTTGGAAAACTCAGAGTGGCCACATGACTGGAAAAGGTCAGTTTTCATTCCAATCCCAAAGAAAAGCAATGCCAAAGAACGCTCAAACTACCACACAATTGCAGTCATCTTACATGCTGGCAAAGTAATGCTCAAAATTCTCCAAGCCAGGCTTCAATAGTACATGAACCATGAACTTCAAGATGTTCAAGCTGGATGTAGAAAAGGTAGAGGAACCAGAGATAAAATTGCCAACATCTGTTGGATCATCGAAAAAGCAAGGGAATTCCAGAAAAACATCTACTTCTGCTTTATTGACTATGCCAAAGCCTTTGACTGTGTGGATCACAACAAATTGTGGAAGATTCTGAAAGAGATGGAAATACCAGACCACTTTACCTGCCTCCTGAGAAATCTGTATGCAGGTCAAGAAGCAACAGTTAGAACTGGACATGGAACAACAGACTGGTTCCAAATAGGGAAAGGAGTAGGTCAAGGCTTTATATTGTCACCCTACTTATTTAACTTCTATGCAGAGTACATCATGAGAAACACTGGGCTGGAGGAAGCACAAGCTGGAATCAAGATTGCTGGGAGAAATATCAATAACCTCAGATATGTAGATGACACCACTCTTATGGAAGAAAGCAAAAAGGAACTAAAGAGCCTCTTGATGAAAGTGAAAGAGGAGAGTGAAATAGTTGGCTTAAATCTCAACATTCAGAAAACTAAGTTCATGGCATCTGGTTCCATCACTTCATGGCTAATAGATGGGGAGACAGTGGAAACAGTGGCAGACTTTACTTTGGGGGGCTCCAAAATCACTGCTGATAGTGACTGCAGCCATGAAATTAAAAGACACTTGCTCCTTGGAAGAAAAGCTATCACAAACCTACATAGCATATTAAAAAGCAGAGACATTACTTCGCCAACAAAGGTCCACTTAGTCAAAGCTATGGTTTTTCCAGTAGTCATGTATGGATGTGAGAGTTGGACTATAAAGAATGCTGAGCACCAAAGAATTGATGCTTTTGAACGTGGTGTTAGAGAAGACTCTTGAGAGGCCCTTGGACTGCAAGGAGATTCAACCAGTCTAACCTAAGGGATATCAATCCTGAATATTCATTGGAAGGATTGATGTTGAAGCTGAAACTCCAATACTTTGGCCACCTGATGTGAAGAACTGATTCATTGGAAAAGACCCTGAAGCTGGAAAAGAATGAAGGCAGGAGGAGAAGGGGACGAAAGAGGATGAGAAGGTTGGATGGCATTGCCAATTTGATGTACATGAGTTTGAGCACTCTCTAGGAGTTGATGATGAACAGGGAAGCCTGGCGTGCTGCAGTCCATGGGGTCGCAAAGAGTCAGACACGACTGAGCAACCCAACTGACCGAACTAAGGTATGTGAAATAGTAGTAATAATAAGCAGATCACTAAGATGTAGTCTTGTGGGGCTTCCCTGTTGGCCCAAAGGCTAAGACTCTGCTCCCAATGCAGGAGGCCCGGGTTTAAGCTCTAGTCAGGGAACTAGATCCCACATGCCACAACTTAAAGATTCCTCCTGCTGCAATGAAGATCAAAGATCTGCTATGCTGCACCTAAGACCTGATGCAGCCAGCCAAATAAGTGATAAATAAAATAAATAATTTTTAAATGTAGTTTTATGATGGAAAGGTACTAGTGACCACTTTAAATGTCCAGGGAAAACCCATGTGAGGAGGTGATTTTTATACAGAGGTCTACAATGATAAGAAGGAGTTAGCTATGGGAAGTTCAAGAGGAAATGCCATACAGGTAGAAGAAAGAGAAAATGCAAAGGCTTCCCCAAAGAAACAGGCTTAGATGGTTTCTAACGCTCTTTCCTGATCTAACTTATGTTCTTATATTCTCTATGACTATTGGGTATAACACTGGGATAAGTCAAATGATGGTTCTTTAAGGGTTGATTACTGTCACTAAGAAGAGGAGAGCGGTTTAGTTAGACTAATTCTGCTAGGACCCAATTGAGCAATGGGAAAATCAGAGCCAAGACTGGAAAGAGAAAACTATGGCTAAAAAGGTGAAGACACAATTGGGTGGTGGGTTAATGGTGGTATTGTGGAGACTAGGGCCAGCTTCCTTCAGAAGTGACCAGCAAGTCCTTATCATACTATCTAGAGAAACAATGGCAGGAGCTGGTTGCTTGGACAGATGATGCCTTGAAGCCCCTTCATTAAAGCTGAAGGAAGGTAGAACTCAGTCAGGAAGAAACTCCTCAGATGAACCTAGAAGGGTCTATGCTAGGGAAACTGGTCTCAGATGACAGAACAGAGATATTCATTGATTCACTTGCTCATTCATTCATTCAACGAATATTTATTGCGAGTTCACTCCTCTAGACCTTGTTCTAGCTGCTTGTGCTATATCACTGAGCAAAGCAGACCAAAATCTCTCACTTGCTTTCCAGTGGGGGAGATAGGTATTGAGAGGTCAAGGCCTTTAACCCGGACAGATTTAGACTTTTTATTTGCTGTACGTATTGAGGGACTAATCTGAGCCCAATGCTGGGTTAGTTGCAGGACTCTATGTTTATGTGGGCATGTGAACACATCATAACATACATCTAATAGAGTGTCTCACTGCTCCCAAATGCTAATCTCCTTTCATCCTCCTCAGTTCAGTTCAATTCAGTTCAGTTCAGTCTCTCAGTCGTGTCCATCTCTTTGCAACCCCATGAATCGCAGCATGCCAGGCCTCCCTGTCCATCACCAACTCCCGGAGTTTACTCAAACTCATATCCATCGAGTCGGTGATGCCATCCAGCCATCTCATCCTCTTTCATCCCCTTCTTCTCCTGCCCCCAATCCCTCCCAGCATTAGGATCTTTTCCAATGAGTCAACTCTTCACATGAGGTGGCCAAAGTATTGGAGTTTCAACTTCAGCATCAGTCCTCCCAATGAACACCCAGGGCTGATCTCCTTTAGGATAGACTGGTTGGATCTCCTTGCAGTCCAAGGGACGCTCAAGAGTCTTCTCCAACACCATAGTTCAAAAGCATCAATTTGTCGGCGCTCAGCTTTCTTCACAGTCCAACTCTCACATCCATACATGACCACTGGAAAAACCATAGCCTTGACTAGACGGAGCTTTGTTGGCAAATGTCTCTGCTTTTTAATATGCTATCTAGGTTGGTCATAACTTTCCTTCCAAGGAGTAAGTATCTTTTAATTTCATGACTACAATCACCATCTGCAGTGATTTTGGAGCCCAAAAAAATGAAGTCTGACACTGTTTCCAGTGTTTCCCCATCTATTTCCCATGAAGTCATCCTCATACCACCCTACAGATTCGCAAAGTAGAGGGGCCCGTTCAGGCTCACCATGCAGAGAGTCTGGACTCCAACCCAAGTCATCTTACAGTCCGGCAATCTTCCAGTTACATCCGATCTTACTTAGGATGATGTCATTCTGCTGAACTAGCCTACATGACCCCTCCAGAATTTAAACTGGAAGCAAGGCCTGTGAAAAGGCAGGAGCTGAGAGACTCAATTCTGTTCCTTACGTAGCAGCAGCTATTTCAGCTTCCCAAGGTAGCACCCAGTGTTGGGGACATCTGCAGGGTGGTCAGAAGTGGCAGCACGCCCGGGGTGGCAATAGTGGAATCTTTGCTACCTTACTTTTCTTGCACTTTTCATGAACACTGGTCCCAAGTGCATGGCCTACAATCCAGGTACTCCAAGTCTCCTGAAGTTATTTTGAACTACCCAATGTTCCTCCCCCCCCACCCCTTGGCCACATAGCATAGCATGTGGAATCTTTTTCTTTTAATTTTTTTTTAATTATGAAAGTATGATAACACATTAACAGGAGACTTAGAAAATACAGAACAAGATTACATATAGCTCCACTATATATTATAATTTTTAAGTAGATAAATTATGATTTTTAGTTGGAATTTCAGTATGAAACTCTCAAAAATTAATAGAATGAATATGCAGAGAAGTTGAAGGATATAGTAGAACTGCAAAGCACCAATTCAACATAATTAAGATTCATACAGTTTTCACACAACAGTAGGACACAAATTCTACTCAAGTTTCCATAGACTGTAAACTAGGAGACACTGGAACATAAAACAAGGTGCAAAAGCTTCATGGTCTAAAGGTATTGAAATCATCCAGAGTCTGTTCTCTTATCACTGTGGAATTATGTTAGAAATCAATATCAAAAGATATTTGAAAATAAACCACATATTTTCAAGTGCAATGTGACATTTACCAAGAGAGATCTTCAACTTAGCCATTGAAAGCCTCAATAAAGGATTGAACCTATGCCCCTTGCATTGGGAGCATGGAGTCTTAACCACTGGATCACCAGGGAAGCTCTCCCCAATGTTCCTTCTAATAAATTCCCTTTCTGCTTAAATTAAGGACATTTGACCCCTTTTGCCTAAAACTAAAATCTATGACTACTGCACTTACAAAAAGCTTTGTTCCCACTTACATAACATAGGCTAACTTTTCTACAGTAAAATAAAATCCTTAGTGGCTTAAAACAACAATGTTTTCTATCTTGATCACACTTCTTGTGCATCAACTTAGCTAGATTTCCCAAAAGAATTTTTAAAATTTTTGAACTGAATGAAAATAAGCTGTCTTATCAAAATTCGTGGAATGCAACAAAAGCAAGGTTTAGAGAGAAAGTTGTAATATTGAATATATGTAACAGAAGAGAAGAAAGACCTAAAATCAATCACCAAGCATCCATACTTAGGAAGTTCAAGAAAAGAAAAAACATAAACCCAAAGAACCAGAATAGAAGAAATGGTAAAATTAGAACAGAAATCAGTAACATTGAAAACAAGAAATCAATTGAGAAAATCATCAAAATGAAAAGCTAATTCTTTCAAAAGATCAGTAAAGTTGATAAACCTCCAGTCAGGCTAACCAAGAAAAATAGACACAAATTAAAGATATCAGAAAGGAAAAGGGGGTTATCTTTCTTGATCCTCATAACATTTAGAGCCTAATAAACAGATATTATAACAATTCTATTCCCACAAATTTGACAACTTATATGAAAGGGACCAATTTCTTCAGAGATATAAACTACGAAAACTCACACAAGGAGAAATAGACAATATGAATAGACTTACATATAAATGAAATATATTGAATAAATAATTAGTAACCTTCCAAAAAAGAAAGCACCGGGACCAGATGGTCTCACTGGTGAATTCTACCAAACATTTAAGGAAGAAAATGTACCAGCTCTCTATAATCTCTTCCAGAAAATAAAAACAGAAGGAATATTTTCTAACTCATGCTATGAGATCAGCATTGCTCTAATACCAAACCCAAATATAAACGTCATAAAAAAGGAAGGTGCAATGGTTGGATGACATCTCTGATTCAATGGACATGAGTTTGAGCAAGCTCCAGGAGATGGTGAAGGATAGGGAAGCCGGGTGTGCTACAGTCATAAAGAGTTGGACACGACTAAATGACTGAACATATATGCATAAGAAAGGAAAACCAAAGACAAATATGACTTGTGAACATAGATGCAAAAATATTCAAAAAGCAAATCCAAAACTGTAAGAAAGAATTATACACATAATCAAATGGAATTTACTCCAGATAGGAGAGCCTGGTTCAACATTTGAAAATCAAACAATGCAATCAACTAACATAAACATAAACAGGCTAAAGGAGAAAAATTATATGATCATATCAATAGAAGCAAAATATGCATTTGACAAAAACCTAACACCCGTTCAGAATAGAAAGCCTCAGCAAAGTAAGAGAGGATAACTTCCTTAACTTGATAAAGAATAACTACCAATGTCTACAATTAATATTATACTTAACAGTAAGAGACTGGATGCCTTTCCCCTAAGATTAGGGACAAGAAAATGATGTCTCCGTGTACCCCAATGTTCATCACAGCACTGTTTATAATAGCCAGGACATGGAAGCAACCTAGATGCCCATCAGCAGATGAATGGATAAGGAAGCTGTGGTACATATACACCATGGAATATTACTCAGCCATTAAAAAGAATACATTTGAATCAGTCCTAATGAGATGGATAAAACTGGAGCCCACAATACAGAGTGAAGTAAGCCAGAAAGATAAAGACCAATACAGTATACTAACATATATATATGGAATTTAGAAAGATGGTAATGATAACCCTATATACAAGACAGAAAAAGAGAGACAGATGTATAGAACAGACTTTTGGACTCTATGGGAGAAGGCGAGGGTGGGATGATCTGAGAGAATAGCATCAAAACATGTATATTATCAAGTGTGAAACAGATCGCCAGTCCAGGTTGAATGCATGAGGCAAGTGCTCAGGGCTGGTGAAGTGGGATGACCCAGAGGGATGGGATGGGGAGGGAAGTGGGAGGGGGGTTCAGGATGAGGAACACATGTCAATCCATGGCTGATTCATGTCAATGTATGGCAAAAACCACTACAATATTGTAAAGTAATTAGCCTCCAACTAATAAAAATAAATAAAATAAATTTTAAAATAAATAAATATAAAGAAAAGGATGTCTCTTCTCACCACTCTATTCAGCATCATATTAGAAGTCTCAGCTAATAAAATAAGTCAATAAAAGGACACCATATTTACAGAGAGAGAAAAAGAAGAAATAAAATTGTCATTGTTTGCAGATGACATAATTGTCCATGTAGAAAATTCCAAAGAACCTGAAAAAATCCAAAAAATAAACAAAAAAAAACTATCTCTGGAACTAGTAAGCAATCATAACAAGGCTTCAGGATACCAGGCTAATATACAAAAGTTGTTTTCCTATATACCAAGAAGGAAGAACTGAAATTTGAAATTCAAAGCAGAATATCATCTAAATAAGCATCAAAAAGTTTAAATACTTAGGTATAAATCTAACAAAATAAACACAGAACCTATACGTGCTGTGCTTAGTCACTCAGTCATGTCCGACTCTTTGCAACCCATGGACTGTAGCCCTCCAGGCTCCTCTGTCCATGGGGATTCTCCAGGTAAGAACACTGGAGTGGGTTACCAGGCCCTCCTCTGGGTGGTCTTCCCAATCCAGAGTCTCCCACTTTGCAGGTAGATTCTTTACCATTTGAGCCACCAGGGGGGGAAACTATAAAATCCTCATGAAATAAATCAAAGATCTAAATAAAGAGAGAAATATTCCATGTTCACAAACTGGAAGACTCAATATTGTTAAGATGTCAATTCTTCCCAACTTGACCACAGTTTTAATGCAATCCTCAAAATTCTAGCAAGCTATTTTGTGGATACCAATAAAATAATTATCAACAAAATGATTCTAAAGTTTATGCAGAAGACAAAGGAGGGACTTCCCTTCTGGTCCAATGATTAAGAATCCACCTTCCAACGCAGGGGATGCAGGTTTGATCCCTGGTGAGGGAACTAAGATCCCACATGCCACCATGCACGGTGAAACTACTGAGCCCACTCGCCACAAATAGGAGACACTCAAGCGCTGCAACAAAAGATTTCTCATGCTGCAATGAAGATTCTGCATGCTGCAACTAAGACCTGATTCAGCCAAATAAATATGTAAATATTTTTTTAAAAAGAAAAAGAAAACAAAAGTCACAGAATAGTCAACACAATATTGAAGAACAAAGTCAAAAGACTAATGTTATCTGACTTCAAGACTACTCTAAAGTTACAGTAATCAAGAAAGAGTAGTTCTGGAAGAAAAATAGACAATTAAATCAATGAAATGTAACAGAGTTCAGAAACAGGCCCAGACAAATATAGGCCAATGGTCTTTGACAAAGGAGCAAAGGAGATTCAATGTATGATAGTCTTTTCAACAAATGGTCCTGGAACAATTAGGCATCCTTATGCAAAAATTTAAAAAGCAGAGACATCACTTTGCCAGCAAAGGTCCATATTGTCAAAGCTATGGTTTTTTCAGTAGCCATGGATGGAACTTGAGAGTTGAACCATAAAGAAGGCTGGGCATTGAAGAATGCCCTCAAATTGCTCTCAAACTGTGGTCCTGGAGAAGACTCTTGAGAGTCCCTTGGACTACAAGGAGATCCAACCAGTCAATCCTAAAGGAAATCAACCCTGAATATTTATTGAAGGATTGATGCTGAAGCTGAAGGTCCAATACTTTGACTACTTAATGGGAAGAGCCAACTGATTGAAAAAAACCCTACTGATTGGAAAAGACCCTGATGCTGGGAAAGACTGAAGGAAAAAGTAGAAGAGGGCAGTAGAGGATGAGATGGTTAGATAGCCTCACTGACTCAATGGACATGAATTTGAGCAAACTCCAGGAGATAGTGAAGGACAGGGAAACCTAGAATGCTGCAGTCCATGGGGTCACAAAAGTCAAATCCAAGTTAGTGACTGAACAACAAAAACAATGCAAAATTTTATCTGATACAGACTTTCTACCTTTCACAAAAAATTAATTCAAAATGGATCACAAACTTAAATACAAAAGGAAAAACTGTAAAACTTCTGGAGGGTAACATGGAAGAAAATCTAGGTGATCTTGGGTTTGAAAAAGGGGTTTCAGATACAATACCAAATGTACAACACATTAAAGAAAAAAATTGATAAGTTGGACTTTATTAATATTAAGAGCTTCTGATCTGCAAAAGACACTGTTAAGAAATGGAAAGACAAGCCACAGACGGGGAGAATATATTTGCAAAACACCATCTGATAAAGGCCTTGAATCCCAAATGGAAAACAAGCTCTTAAAGCTCAACAGTAAGAAAACAAACAACCCAGTTTAAAAATGGGCGAAAGATCTAAACAGACATCTCACCAAAGAAGACACACAGATGACAAACAAACATATGAACAGATGTCCAACATCATATGTCATTAGGGAACTGCAAGTTAAAACAATAATGAGATCCCAGTATACACCTATTAGAAATCGCTAAAGTCTAAAAGAACCCTGGGGACTTCTCTGGTGGTTAAGACTCTGCGATCCCCATGCAGAGGGCCCAGGTTCGACCTCTGGTCAGGGTACTACATTCCTCAAGCCACAGCTGAGAGCCCACAATCCACAATTAAAGATCACGCACTTGACAACAAAGATCCCACGTGCCGCAACTAAGACCTGGAGCAATTAAATAAAAAAAGAAAAGAAACCTGAACAGGGAGCTATATTCAACATCTTATAATAAAGTATAATGAAAAAGAAGTCTGAAATTACATATATATAGTTGAATATATATATATATAACTGAATCACTGTTCTGTACACCAGAAACTAGCATTGTAAATCAACTAAACTTCAGTAAATTTTTTAAACCACAATGTAAGTTACAAAAGAAAATAAATAAATAAACAATGTTCATTAGCTTATCCACCCTGCTCCCCCACCAAAAAAATAGTACAACCAATCTGATTGACAGGTCAGCACTTTCTTATTTTTTACAAAGCCAAACATAGTTTTACCATGTGATCCAGCAATTGCACTCCCAGGTATTTACCCAACTGAACTGAAAACTTATGTCCACACAAGACCTGTGTAAGAATGATTATAGCAACTTTATTCACAATAACCAAAAACTGAAAGCAACCACAATGTCCTTCCATATTTGAATGGATAAGCAAACGGCATTCCGCATGATGAAATATTACTCAGTGATTAAAAAAAAATAAGTGAGCTACAAAGTCATGAAAAAATATGAAGGAAAGTTAAATGCATAGTGCTAAGTGAAAGAAGCTAGTCTGAAAGGACCACATACTGTATGATTCCAACTCTATGCCATTCCGGAAAAGGAAAAACTACAGAGACATTAAAAACATCAAGGACTCAGGACTTCCCTGGTGGTCCAGTGGTTAAGAATTTGCCTTCCGATGCAGGAGATGAAGGGGTTTAAGCCTGGTCAGGGAACTAAAATCCCACATGTTTCAGGGCAATTAAGACCCTACTCCAAGACCACTCAGTACACAGGGACGCGATGAAGATCCTGCGACAAAGATGCCTGTGTGCCACCAAAAAAGGCGCACAGAAACCAAATAAATCAGTAAGTACTAGTTTTTTAATGTCAAGGACTGCCAGGAGTTGAAGGGAAGGGAGGTAGGATAAATAACTGAAGCATAGGGGTTTAGGGCTTCAAAACTCTTCTGTGTGATAGTGTAATGACAGATACCTGACGTGCATTTGTCAGAATCCATAAAATTATACAGCACAAAGAGTGGGTCCTAATGTAAAATAATGATGTATTGGTGTCATTCATTAATTGTAACAAATATACCACACTAATGCATGATATTAATAACAGAGGAAATTGTGAAGGTGGAGGTGGAACATGGAACTCTTTGAACTAGTTTCTCAATTTTTTAAAACTAAAATGCTGAAAAAAGAAAAAAAAAGCAATGGCTTAAAAACTATGTATATATGTATATATATTTAACTTTTGGCCAACTTTTGGCCGAATTAACTTTTTGGCCAACCCAATATTGGGTTGGCCAAAAAGTTAATTCGGGTTTTCCCATACAATGTTATGGAAAATGTGAACAAACTTTTTGGCCAATCCTATCCCTTAAACCAACAATGTTTCTCTTCTTGCTCATACTTCATGTCCACATCAGCTTGACTGCCTTTTCCTCACTGAGGACGGCCTGTTTGGTGGAACCTGCTCATCTTGAGGACTTTCCTAGTGGCTCAGACACCAAAGAATTTGCCTGCAGTGTTGGAGACCTGGCTTTGATCCCTGGGTTGGGAAGATCCCATGGAAAAGGAAATGACAATCCACTCCAGTATTCTTGCTTGGAGAATTTCATGGACAGAGGAGCCTGGCAGGCTACTGTCCAAGGGGCCCACCCTGAATATTCACTAAGCACTATGGCAAGAATAATGTAGAAAATCGTGCAATGACTTTCACAACTTTGCTCCAGAATGGGTCCATCAATTCTGCTCACATTTGACTGTGATTAAGTCATTTAGCCACACCCACCTTCAAGGGGTGGGTGATAAACTCTTACCATGAAGGGGCTTCCCAGGTGGCCCTAGTGGTAAAGAACCGCCTGTCAATACAGGAGTTGTAAGAAACTCAGGTTTGATTCCTGGGTCTGGAAGATCTGGAGGAGGGCATGGCAATCCTCTCCAGTATTCTTGCATGGAGAATTCCATGGACAGAGGAGCCTGGTGGGCTACAGTCCACAGGGTCAAAAAGAGTCGGACATGACTAAAGCAACTTAGCATAGTATGTATGTGCCTAGAAAAAGAAAAATCAGAATACCAGTCATGAGCCCTATTCACTACCATGCCCTGATTCCTATTCCCATCCCTGCCCGATGTCATCAAAAGGACACAGGGCAAAACCCTTGTGCACGGGGAAATTCAAGCCAGTGTGTAAGAAAACACTGATGCTCAAAGACAGAGCTTCCGCCAGCCCTCTAATCCCTGCTGGTGGCCTCACTCTACTTCAAGCAAGCTCCACCCACTCAATAGCTCCCACACTCTGAAACCTCTCCTGGAAAACCTAGGTCTTTATTACAAGGCTCTCCCTCAGCTTCATAGCCTCTGTGTCAATTTACAAGAGGGGAAAAGTCCAGAGAGAGACAGAAGGGAGGCCGAGAAGTGTGTTTCAAAAAGCCTTTGTCGGTGAGAAGATCAAGGACCTTGGCCCTGGATTTCACTCCACTGAGTACTGCTCAGCAAGCCGCTTGACCTGTCTCTTCACCTGCCGCCGCCAAAGGAGATGACAGGTGACCAAAGGACACATTAGTTGTAAGGAACCGTGAAGTTTTGTTCTGTTCATGGTGACCAAGAATGCGTTAATCATTCTAAACCCGAGATCAGTGGAAGAAAGAGTGGTAAAAGGACTACTTGATGTGTGTGTGACAAAAATTTAATTCCAACCACTTTAAAAGAA